>NC_141692.1:2887500-3230000 GCF_964263255.1 Lissotriton vulgaris | reverse complement strand
TCTCAAAACATTTCACACATTGGGCCCTGGATTTACTTTTACTTAACATAGCACAGCATCGAACATTTCTGAGCTGCATTTGTTGAAGAGAAAACATTACAAACACTCTGGCACATGCATCAAGATAGGATTTTGTGATTTCTTAATTGCAAATATTAAAGATTCACAATTAAGGACTCGCAAAATCCTATGCATGTAGGAATCGCTATAATAATAGCGATTCCTACACATTCCTTATTTGCGACTCGCAAATAGCGAGTTGCAAATAAGGAATAGCTTCCTTTTCATTCCTAAGGGCCTAAAGGCCCATTGGAATGAATGGGAAATTGCAAGCTTATTGGTACTCGCAAATTGCACATGCAATTTCAGGGTGCAAGGGTGTCAAAAGGACACCCTGTAACACCCCTGAATTGGCCTTTGCACATATGTTGCGCACACACATGCCTTAAGGGCATGTGTGTAAGCAACATTAAACTTTAAAAAATGCACAAAAGTGTTTTTACAAAGGTTTTCACCTTCAACTTCATGGTAATTGGTGGCCCCTTTTACCAAAATCACTCTTTTTTTTATTTAATGCATTGCATTTAAGGAATCTCAATTTGGGATCCCTCAAATGCAATTGCAATTTAAGTAATCGCAATTTAGAGATTACTTAAATTGTGTTTGATGCATCCCAAATGCAAAAATACAGGACGCAAAGGGGCAGATTCTGAGAATTTGCTTGTTTGCAACCAGTTTTTCCATTGAGGCATGTGCCCTAATTTGCAAAATTTTAGCAAAGGGCTGCGCTGCACGCCTTCCTTCTGCGCTGCCTTACGTGAAACTAAAAGGGCAAGAATGTGCCATATCTCTGATATGAAGTGCATTCTTCTCCTCTTTTACTGCACTGAAATGGCTGCCTTGCGCCAACGCAGACACGCTTGCACCATGGTGCAAGGGTGTCTGTGCTGTATACTGTATGCAGCCGACATAGAAAGGCGCAGAAATTAGGAGAAATAATGTTGCATGGGAACAAGTGTCATAATGCCTGTGGCACGCCTCCCCGTTGCAGTGCGAGACAATGTCGCTATTTGCGATGCGCTGACACACACCATATCTATGAAGTCATGAAAAGCCATGCAGGGTGGCTAAAAGTGGCCTCATTGATAAGGGGACGCCCAGTGTGCAGCCAGAACATAAATAAAAGTGACGTTCTAGCTGGGCACTGAGCTTGTAAATGAGCTCCACAATCTGCTAAAAGACAATAGATGTTATCTCTCCCCCTGCACTGGTGCTAATGCACACACTCTTGCATCATTGTGCAAGAATGTGTGTATTCTCAAAGTCATAGAATTTTACACAGGAAGGAAACCCATTTGGTACAAAAATTACTATTTAAGACATTTCCCACTTTGTATATGCTTGGTACAATGCAGCAAACATGCCATTTTGGAACAATAAGGAGAATTGAAAACACTTTTCCTTGTTACACTTGCTTTTCAGAGGTGTAAGGCTTTAGTGGAAACCATTGTCTATGAATGTTAGTAGATAGGAATTTGCTCCCATGAGCGGTTTATGGGAATGTCCATGTCTTCCTCATAAAATACCCATTAAGTATAAAATAGTCCATAGTGTTACTTTTGGGAAATTCCCAAAGAAAATCTGGCTTTATATTGTATAGTAAATCCCACTGCAGCACTTTGTGCCCTTTTGGTCACTTTTGTGATGCAAACCCATCACAAAATGTTAGTAAATCTTGACCTTTAGCGAGCTGCACTGTACAGCACACAAGGAATTTGCTAAATGTATTGAGGTTTATACAGGCATATGATTTTTTACTGCAAGGGTCTACATCCAGTACAAAACCTCTGCTACATTACAGTCACATAGTGCCAGGGTTTTGTTGTGTAATCAACTACCCTAGTGTAGTTCTTCAAGTTGTGTTTTTCCACCCATTGCTGACAAGGGTGAACTTGATTCAATGGACCAGTCATGAATATTTGTCTCCAAATCCCCATTTAGTCTGCAAAAATTGCTGAAATTTTTACTGAATTTTGCAAGGAGCATGGTCTGGTTCTAAACAAGTCAAAAACTAAGTATAAGAGGCATATTATTAATAACGGCGTTAAAAATTATCGCTGGTTTAGCGGCAGAAAACTGCTGCTAAAGCGGCGATAATGGGCTTGATAATATGCCCTTGAGAATCCCAATAGAAGTCCATGTTCTGGTGTGAACCTGGGCTTCTATTGGAATTCTCCAGGGCAAAGTATCAAGCCCATTATCGCCGCTTCAGCTGCAGTTTTCTGCAGCTAAACCGGTGATCATTTTACTGCCTTCCTTGATAATATGCCACATGATCTTTTTGAAGGGAAACACTAAACAAACCAAAAGGCAGATGTTTGTAGGAGTTACCCCCCTTGAACAAGTATTTGCATTCGACTACTCGGATATTCATCTATCCTCAAACCTAAATTGGGCATCACAAATTGAACAAACTCAACTATTTACAATCCAAAAAAATGCCCACTTAGACAAGATACACAAAAAATGGCCCCAGCACTACAAATTTATAACACCAAAGTACTCTCTACGGTGCAGAATTATGGGGCACTGGAAATACAAACCCCCTTACTTGGGTAGAAAACAAGTTTATTCAATCAATCTTAAATCTTCCCATTAGTACTCCCCTGTCCCCCATGTTTTTGGATTTGGGTAAAATAGGCTTTTGCACAAGAAGCAGTTCATATTTTGGCACCGCTTGTGGCTGGTAAACGAGCTTACCCCATATAGAGCAGAGATGATAGATCTCCTAAAGCTATCCCAGGTGAATTTTATCCCATGGTTCATTTGCTTGAAGAGCATTGAGATGGAGGGATACTGGTCCACCCCAGAAAACCTGGTCCTTATTCCAAAATGTAGTCTTAAAAAGATATACTGGGATACGATTATGGAGAAGGAGGCGGACAAATGGGTGGGAACCCTGACCCAAGATTTTATTCATTTCAAATGTGCCCCTTTTTATGAGAAAACCATTGATGAAATTGGACCACCTCTGGCATGGAAATTATTCATTCAATACAGTTTTAAAACTTTAACAACCAAAGTGTTTTGTAAAAAGTGGTGTGGTAATACCCCGACAGACGATGAGTGTCCTGCATGCAATGCTTGCCCAAAGTGAATTGCCCACTTGCTATTCTTTTGCTCTTATTATACAAATCTGCGGGCAACGTGGATTGTGCCACTATGTAGCTTGGTAGGACCTTGGGATTATTTGGAGGTCATAAGAATCTTAGCCATGGACACGAGTAGGGTGGTGGCATTGGTCTGGCCAGATTATGGCATGCATATAGATCAAACAATCCAAATGTATTTATATAGTTTTCTAAATCCTTGCAGGAGCTATTTTTATTGCTTATAACTATGTATTGTTTTCACCTTTGCTGTACTCTGTATTTGTATACTGTTTTTATTGTTGTATTGTTTTTACATTGCATGGCACTTTGAACTTTATAAGATCCTTGTGATCGAAAATAAAGTCTTTTGATGATGATGAATATGAATGACAGTTTTTTGTAGCCCTGAAAATCAACCCCCATTTAGTTATTTATTATGATTATTTGAAGTAATAAGTATTGATTATTAGAGACATAATATTTTTCTTATTATGTCTAAAACAACCCCACAGAATATTTTAAAATAGCAAAAAGGCACATTATAAGTAGCAAGAATAAAATGAACATCTCAAACGTGACTAAAAATGTACAGCAACTAGCACTGCATACCTTATTGACAGCAAAAGTTGTGTTTAGCAGTGGAAGCGTGAAGACAATGTTCCCCGTGAAGGGAAAACACATGTTGCGGACTTCCTCTAGGAACTCAGATTGATCAGCTTAAGGCAAATGTAGCATCTGCGAAGTGCGAACTGTGCTAGCAGTAAGTGAGACAATCTCTGGCAGAATCTCATGCAATAATGTGGGTGAAGGACCTCTCCTAACAAGTTATCAAGTGCATTCCTTATATACTAAAAGGCATATTGACAAACCCCTTTGCATCATGGTGCAAGAGTAACACAAATTAAAAATGAGATTTCAGAAAGCCACACAAGGGCATCTTGCCTGGCCCTGAGTGGCTTCATTCATTTTGAGTAGTGCAACACAGTGCACATTGCTGTGCAGCATTACACTGCACCAGGGAGGGGTTTCCATGTGGGTTGCATGGGGGTTCCCGGGCAACATCCATGGATTTGGATGCTTTCCCAGATTTACCTATTTTGGCAGACCTGGGAGTGCCCTAAAAACATACGCCTCCTCAGGTGAGGCGTAATGAGAGCAAATATGTTTATTTGTCCTCAATGTTTCTTCTGTCTATGTGTGTGCATTCTGCAGGACACATAGAAAAAGGAAAAAGCTTCTCAGGATTGTCCTTGTGTGGGAAGGCACCCCTTCCTGCACAAAAACAATTCTCCTTAAAGCACAGATACCCTAGCACCATGGTGCAAGGGTGCCTGTCTTGGCACTAAGCAGCCAAAAGGGCCCAGCACAGGGAAAAGACAGGAATGCACCATATTGACTTAATTATAGCAGCAATGCAACACAACAAGGTGACTCACTGTACTGCGTGACTTAGTCAAAAATAAGGCCCTAAATCTTATAAGAAATTGCAATGTCTGTCATAAGTTTAAGAATGTCTGACCTTGATTTTGAGCATCAAGGTGTTCATCCAAGAAATCTCCTTATAAACATATGGGGTAAAGGGACGGGAGTTCAGAATACAGTGTTGGACTATTTGTCTGTATGTTGTTCTTTGTTAATCTTTACACACTGAAGAGTAGACATTTGACCCAGACAAATGTTGCATCAGTCGTTAATAGTCGAATTACTTGAAGCTTTCATAGCTCTTAGAAAGATAATGTCAGACGATGTATGCGGTAAAGTCAGACAGGACAAGGATTCAGCATAAATCTGGAAAAATGCTGACTTTCATTATCTAAAGGGGCGATTACGATGTCGTTCATACGGGCATCCTAGAGAATTTTGGAGCCGGACATTCCGAGCGACGCGATCTTGGAATCAGTTTTCCCCACCGAGGCATCAAGGTGCCCAAAACCAATTACTTACTGACCGACTTGGATTCTCCAATTCTGACTGGATATTCCTAACAAGAAGCCTGCAGAAACACAGAATGGAGCCATTCAGAGCAACTTTTTAGCCAGAATCCGACCACCCAATTAAGATGCGTACTTCTGACACGCCGAATCATTCGGACCAACCACCTCATCAGAGCAGTACAAAGAGGAGCATTTAAACTCCAAATCTCACCACAAAATGATTCCTGCGACTAAGACTATGCATCCTATCGCAGATGTCATCCCTCTACTCTACATCAACAATGAATACTACAACCCCAACCGACGCAGTCGGTACAGATGGTAATTTAGCTATAGAAAAACGCACCTGCCCCACAACAGTCAATACAAGAGAAAGCAGGGGCCAACTACAGTCAAATTTGGTGGGGTGGATATTACCAGCAATTTAGAGTCAATTTCCAGGGGGGTGGATAATTTTTTCAGAAATGTAGGCTCAAATGGGGGGTGGGTGGCTAACACTTCCAGGAATGTAAAGCCCATTTGATATTTGGGGGGCAACAATCCCAGCAATGTTGAGTCGTTCGGGGGGGGGGGGGTTGTGGGGCTAACACTCCTGGAAATGTTGAGCCAAATTTAGGGTGTGGGGGGGGCTAATCTTCCCAGCAATGTAGAGCCTATTTGGGTTTGAGGGATAACACTCCCAGCAATGTTGAGTCAATGGGGAGGGTTGTGGGGCTAATACTCCCAGCAATGCTGAGCCACATTTAGGGTGTGGGAGGCTAATCTTCACAGCAATGTAAATCCAATTAGGGAATAGGTGGCTAAAACTCCCAGTAATATAGAGCAAAATTGCTGAATTAGTAATAATTGGATGTGAAACTGAGGATTCGCCGGTTCGAGCAAGTCATGTCTCAGCCTTGCTATTTATTGCAATGTCACTAATACCACTATGTATAACGTCAGAATGGATCAGCCCGGCTTCCCCTACGTTTGTAAATTGGAGAGTAAGAATTCTAGCTCTTTATAATTTGGAATTAGCAGTATTTTTAAGGGGGGGCAAGAGGAGAAGGGAAAAGTGTATGAAAATATGGGCACCATTTACTCAATGGCTAAATTATTGAATGATGAATGATGAATCTTAAGGGTCCTTTTATTTTATTTTTTTCTGTTTATTGCTTTTTGCTTTGTAATTCTTATTATTGAAGTTTATGATCTACTTGATTTAGTTCTGCTCTCTCTCCTCTTTTTCTGTTCTTGCGTGCCTATGTACTTCAGTGATTTTGCTTTCTTTTTTTAAATCTGTGTATATACCTTTATTATTCAATTTGATTGCCATGATAATTTATATGATCCTTGTTTTTTGTTTGTATTATTTTTCAAGCTGAACAATAAAAAAAAGCAATATAGAGCAAAATTGGGGGGTGGAAGACAATACTCCCAGCAATGTTGAGCAAAAATGTGGGGGCGGGGCTGATACTCCCAGCAATACAGAGCCAAATTTAGGGGGTGCAGGGCTAATATTCCCAGAAATATGTCCTAGAACAATGTAACTTGGTGCTCATGCAAAGTGCCTCAATACCTACTAGTGGAGTACAAGCTGCATAAAAGTGCAAAAAAAACAAACCCTATGTCACTTGGCAAGAAATGCATTATCACACTGTGGCAGCAAAAGTAATTGACAACTTCAAGGAATGGGCAGAGTGGAGATGCTGGAGCTCCAGGGACTGATGAAAAATAACAAAGCCTCATCCTCTAGTAAATGGTCTCTTTAAACCTGTGAAATACTCGGGTACTGCTGCACAAAGACTGCAGAGGAGCTACCCACAGCAGCTCAACAACTGTATGTGTGTGTGTGGAAGCTGTCTCAGCCTGGGCTGACACACACGACAGGGATGCTAAACCTCATAGAGCCCTATAGGTGTTGAGTTCTAACAGAAAGTGTTCTGTATAGGTTTGGATCGGCAATGAGGGCAATTGTGCATTGGTCGATGGGCCTGTGCACCAGGGTTACCTGTGGGTCACAATTTTGGGTCCCTTTTAACCCACACCAAGAGACTGACATACTTTCCCAGTTCACACCAGGCCCCTGCAATCTGGTGCCAGTATGTTGTCCACTCCCCAGCTGTGCTGTAAACGCAGCTGGGGGACAGGCTTTGGAGCATACTCACCTTGGCGTCCTGCCTCGCATGCCTTGACAGAAGCGGTATTATCTCACCCACCCACCCATCACTTTCAGGTCAAGGCAGGTGCAGGGAGGTTGCGATGTATGTAGGGGTCTCGCAGGGAAGCAAGTTTTATTCAGACATTCTAAACTAACCCCACCCCTTTGATCAGTAGCAGTGTGTTTTATTAAACCTCCCTTGTAGGAAAAAGCACAGAGGATACAATGAAAGGTATGATCACGGAATGTGTGGTAATTACTTTCAGAGTGCCCTAGCATCATTGCGATCCCAATCCGACCATGGTTCCATAGTAAGTTCAAAATAAGCTTTTTTCAATTGTAGTCATTTTAAATCACAAAGGCATACCTATTCATAAAAACAAATAAAAACATTTGATATATACATTAGTTAGAGATACACTATCTCTCACGGAGTACATAACGTGTTTTCACCTGACTGTTTTCCATTGATCTCTCCTCCCCCAAATTGACTCAATAAACACATTTGAACTGAATGGGAGTGCAAAAATGGATTCGGACTCAATTGACCACATTACCTTATTAAGCACGGCGTCTAGATCAGAGGGCCTACCATCTACTGCCCGGCTGCCAAAGAAAAGAAATCAGGGTAGTAATCGGGGTCCCAAAGGGAAAAAAATCTAGGGGTGGGCTTGGCAGAGGTCCTGTAAAGTCAAAGAAAAATGATATTCCCCTAGTTAACGCTAATAAAAACCCGGAAGTTTCGACCTGCCCTCCCTGGGCCAAAGCTTTAGTGGCAGACTTTCTGTCCCAGTGCAGAACGATGGTAAGAGAAGAGATTGCCCCCCTTCTCCTGCACCTTCAAAATTTTCCAACTCTTATAAATACTTCTCAGATATTATCTAATAAAGAAGTTATTGTTAACCCAGCTACTAGTAGACTTAATTCTGGATCATCTAGACCTCTGGACCCACTCTCGAGTGTGGTAACTGAGTCACCTAATGCTGCTAAAGTGCCCCAAAAACAGGTTCCCACTAGCTCTGAAGTTATTCATTTAATTGGAGATAGAGGGGTACCATATTATGGCCAAGGACCCACACCTTTACCAGCTTCTCAAGGACCCCAGGGGAATAATTCCAGATTGCTGAAACCGTTATTGTCCCACCATACTCTTTCGGGTAAAAATCCAATGGGGGGTGAGTCTAGTTGTCCGCCCTCCGCAGAGGCGAACACGGGGGGAGGAAGTGGTGTGATCTAACAATTCTCTCACCCTACAATCAATCTTTCCCCTGAGGCTGTCCCTTACGTAATTATTTTGTCAGGAATCCCACAGCTCAAGGAAGGCCATAAAGAATCCCAGCTTGAACTCCGTAACAAGATTCTGCTCTGGCTGGTGAAAAATATGCAGTTCACGTTCGATAAGGCAGGCGAAATCTTGATGGCAAGGAGGGTAGCCTGGGTGGGCCCTACTCAGAAGACTGTTGAGGATATTGTGTGCTCATTAACTTTAGGCATCCAGAAACCATCCAAAGATTAGTGGTGCTACCCCCTCTTCCTACCAATCATTCTGTGCCCATTAGAGCCTTTACCTCGGATTTTTTCCTATCCAAGTCCAAGGAGGGCAGGATTTCCCCGCCCTCTAGTTGACCTCGATAGATGGGTCAAGCCCTGTTGCTTTGCACCCAACCACCACATATCCAAATTCATTTTTCTATAATAGTCCAATATCCAATAGGTTTGCCCCCTTGGAGGATGTCGATTGACTGGCAGGGTGGGATGATTCAAATACTGTAACATTTTCTTTCAGACCTTTGGAAAAATCTTCCAATCAGTGTTCGATCCCTATAAATCCAGGGCCAGATAGTAATTGTCAAAATAGGGCCATCCAAAAATCCAATATTCTAGACCTAACAGAGATTGGTAGTTTGGAGGGTCATCATTCGAGACCTTATGTTTTTCCCACCTTGCAAACTCTGGAGGAAGAAATCATTAAATGTGAACTCCACAAGAGTGACTGGCCCTCTGACGGCCTAGTCCTGGGCAATAGGAGCTCTACTGAAAATTGTGGTGGGCCCAAGACAGGTGATGCTAAAATTTCCATTCTGTCTTGAAATGCAGCAGCGCTTACCAATACATTAACCTGCCCTGATTGGGGTCTTTTTATAGATAAGTTTGATATCTGCCTTTTTCAGGAGACTTGGGCCAGGGAAAACCTCTACAGGCTGGGCTATTTATCTGTCAGTTACTTGGCATCGATTGGCAAGAGGTAAAGACAGTTTGGGGGCCTGACTATTCTTATCGCCCTTACCTGGGTTGTACAGTGACCCAATTAAATTCCGCTTCACCTGATCTCTTATACATCAGACTTTCCTTTAGGTCAAAACTTTGCATGACCATTATCTATGTTTATTCTAGACCCAATAAGCAGGGAAAAGAATCATTAACATTGGATTCCCTTGGAAATCTCATTTCTACGGTTAAGGGGGGAGTATTTTCATTGTAGCAGGTGATTTCAACTGCCAGTACGAGCCACTACCGGGTCGGATTGAACCTATTTCTAGTATTGTGGACTCGTTGTGGTCCATGCCTGACTTGCAAATCTCTCCGATAAGGGCATGGTCACCTTTAGCCCTCCAATTGAATTCCATCACTTTGGCCCATTCCTTGAGAGCCTGTAATGGCCGTTCAAAATCTGATTTGGAGGGTAAGCATACTTTCATTCATCCAGGGCAGTCCTCCCATATAGACTATATTATAGTTGAGGCTAGCACCTGGTGCAAGGTCATGGACTTTGCGGTTTTACCCCGCCATGACAGTGACCATAATGCCCTGGTTCTCAAATTAGATCTCCCCGAGTTGAGTCTGAACATCGGACCAAGTGAGGAAATATAGGAGCCACTAATATTATCCAATGATAGGAGAAGGTTAAAATGGCCGACTGTTAAGGGTTCTCCTGATTTAATGAGATCCCTTTACCAAACTGTCCTCCGAGCCCTTGACGACCTAAGTGGTACATTAGACCCGGGCAGGCCCTATCTGCAAATCAAATTTTTAATACCCACGCAGACCTAGTTGCCGCCCTCTCCTCACTTCTTAACCCACTAATGGGAAATCCCAGGAATACGAAGAAGATCAATACTGGGTATGTTTCTAACTGTAGGAAAGCAAAGGGGTGTCTCTTGGCTGCAATCAAAGCCTCAAATCGACCACTAATTAAAATAAAGAGGGCTGAGTATAAGAATCTGCAGTCTGATGCCAAACAGACGTGGGAGAACATTAAATGGGATGCTATAAATAATGCATTAGGCAGTAGGAACATGAGAGAATTTTGGTCCATAGTCCGCTCTGGTTCCAAGGAAGGGCAAATTAGTCTTGCTCCTAATATTGCACCAGAGAGCTGGGTGAACCAATATCAAAACCTATATGCCACCCCGGCTGAAGAAATTCTTCTAGTAGAACCTTCTGATCAGTTATCACCCCAGAATCTGCTCCATATCAGGTATCGGGATTATTCCACCTTCAATGAATCTCTAGAGCCCAAAATAAGTCTAGAGACAGAGGTAGCTATAAATAGGCTCCCAGTAGGTAAGGCGCCTGGCCAAGACAAAATCACCAGCGACCTTTACAAAGATCAAACTTTGATATAGGTCCCGTACCTCTATCTGCTATTTAATGCTATTTTACAGGGTGCCAAATTACCTGCCACATGGGTTGGAGCCGAGATTATACCAGTCTTCAAAAAAGGTTCCCCTCTTCTCCCGTTCAATTATCGCCCGATCAGTCTGATCGATGTGAGCCAAAGACTATTCTCACCTATCATTCTTGATCGGCTCCATTTTTGGATGGAAGAACGGCAGATTCTCAGCCCCTTTCAGACTGGTTTTAGGGAAAAGACGTCCACGGTCGACCAGCTATGAAGGCTCCAACTACTTTACTGGAAGACCGTGAGAGTAGAGGGTGTCAGCCTCTACTTAATTTTCGTCGACCTCAAAACTGCCTTTGAGCTGGTGCCCCGAAAATTTTTGTGGGATGTTTTGAAGGACTCAGGGGTACCTACTGATCTCCTTAACATCATTAGGAGACTCCATTCAGAGAACTTTGCCCAAGTCAGGAGTGGTAAATGGGGTAGCCTTACATCTAAAATCCCAGTCAATAGAGGAGTCAGACAAGGATGCGTACTGGCACCTACTTTATTTTGTCTGTTCTTTAATGCTTTGATTGCCCACCTTAAAGGTGTAAAAGACATTGACGCCCCACAATTGAGAGGCGAACAGGTGGTGGCACTTATGTTTGCAGACGGCACTCTTCTGTTGTCAAAATCTCCCATGGGAACTCAACGTGCCCTGGACAGCTTTGCAAATTTTTGTCATATAAGGGGGTTAGAGATTAATACTCAAAAAGCCAAATTTATGGTCTGCAATCCAACTAAGACCAGATGTCCTAATCCCTCTTTGAATGGCGTAGCTTTGGACAGGGTCACTGTTTTTGATTACCTTGGTATCACTCTTACAGACAAAATGGACTGGGCCCCCCAAATGGCAAAGGCTAAACTGGGACTAGCCCAGATTATGGGTGGTATTTTAAAATTACATCGAGAGTCCTCATCTAAGCCAGTAGCATCGATTATTGAAATCCATAAAGCCCAAGCCAGGGGAGCAATCCTATATGGAGCAGAACTGTGGGGCCATTGTCAGGTGGGTGGTATTAGTAAGACCAAAAATCAATTTCCAAGATCTTTTCTGGCCCTCCCATCTAGTACCCCCCTCACCCCGTTGAGAATGGACCTGGGTATTAGACCTTTAGTAGAGGAAGTTGCCCAAATCCCCATTATTTCCTGGCCCAGGTTGTGGGTGACTCCTGAACTGAACAAGAGTTAGTAGTGGAAGAGGCACTCCAGTTTAAACAAAAATTATTTGTGAACAAGGGCACCTCAATGGGTTTTTCCGGAGCACCGGCATATGCTAATACGTATATGGCAAGGTATGAGGATATGTTCTTGAAAAATGACAATGAATGGACAGACAACATAAGTTTATATTGTCGTTATATAGACGACATATTTCTCATCTGGAAAGATACCAAAGAAAAATTGGAACAGAAGATTGTCCAGATGAATTTGTATGATGTGAACATTCAATTTACTAGCAACATACAAAAGGAGCAGATTGCATTTTTGGACGTATTGGTGAGAATAGAAGACAGCACAATACAAACTGAAGTGTATCATAAACCAACCGACAAAAATACGGCACTCATGTATAGTAGTTTCCACTCTAAGAATCTCATCAACAACTTGCCTTACTCTATGATGTTACGAGCGAAAAGAATCTGTTCACAAGCAGAAACATACCAAAGCAATTTGACAGTCAT
This sequence comes from Lissotriton vulgaris, assembly GCF_964263255.1. Taxonomy (NCBI): domain Eukaryota; kingdom Metazoa; phylum Chordata; class Amphibia; order Caudata; family Salamandridae; genus Lissotriton; species Lissotriton vulgaris. Next base: position 3,217,425 of record NC_141692.1, on the reverse strand, counting down.
TTCAGCCAAGTACGCATCTAAGAAATATCCTCCTTCTGTACTTGATACAGCAAAAGACAAAACGGATAAATCGATGCGTGATTCCTTACTCATTCCCAAAATAAAAAAGCAACAAACTAGACAGGTTTTCGTTTCTAAGTATTCCACCAGCTCAAATGAGATCAAGAAAAGCATCACCACTCATTGGGAGCTATTAAGAGATGAGACTGATTTTAAGGAACTGTTCCGCGACAAGCCTATTTTTGCATACAAACGCTCAAAAAACATCAAAGAAATGTTGAAACATCATCCCACTATTCCATCCAAGGCACACAAAGGAATGAGGAAATGTTATAATTGCGTTCATTGCAAAAATTTCATCATGACTGATTGTGTGAAACACCCCCACACGGGAGAAACTATCCCCATCAGGATTAGTGCAGACTGCAATGCTTCAAATGTTATATATGCCATTAAGTGCCCGTGTGGGTTGTTGTATATAGGCAAAACAGAAAGAAAGATCAAAACCCGTATATCGGAACACAAAAGTACAATCAGAAACAAGAATCCCAAGAGCAGTCTAGCTCTACATTGGGAAACCCACAGACATACCATAGCACAGGTCAAATTCCAGATTCTCGAAATGGTTACCCCAACCCCTGGGAAATGTATTACCAAGACCTTGTTACAAAGGGAAATCTTCTGGATCCGCAGACTACAGACACAAGATCCCAAAGGGATCCACGATCGAGTGGATCTTACTTGTTTTCTATGAGATTCTGCTCCACTCATGTATGCAGAAGGTTAATGTAGACAGTATATGAGAAATGTACCTCTTTATATTTACTGATTATTGTTTATATGTTTATTGACTATTTACTTTTTTCCATTGGGTGACCGTACTGTTGCTACTTTGTAGATATGTTAATATTCCCACAGTCCCCCAGTCCAATATGGCGCTTAAGCAGGCTCCAGTATTTGTTCAGGCCGTTTTTTTGTAGTCCTTCGTCTGTTTAGCAGTCCGTCGTTTGTCTCTATGTTTTGGAACGCATCATTTAATGGCGCCGGGTTCATCGAGTGGTAGACAGAGCGAATGGTGGTCATGGTCCGGGTTTTGTGAACGCGTCCAGGAAATTCGTGCAGGTATGGCTCATGGAAGATTGCTCTGTAAGAGGGGGCACTGCGTCGCAGCTTGTTTTGAGTATCACAGTATTGCCGCCTTCTCGTTTCAGGGGTCTGCCGGTAGAGCGATATTGAAACAGAGTGCAGGACATTGACGGCTCGTCGTCTAGGTCAGTTTCCTACAAATCTGAGTGTAACGTTTTGGCACTGGTGCTTTTTATAAAAGAATCAACAGGGGACGTTGTTAGCGCAATTCGAATGCTTTAGATTTACATGAATGAGTAGCCTAGAGCGACCTGACCGGCAGGGTAGCATATTGTAGATGGACGTGCACTATGCATTGCGTGTAAAACTGAAGGTTTACTTTGTGTTTACAGGCTTGATATTTGTTGCGTTTGGATACCATCGACGAACTTTCATTTTTTCCAGAACATTGGATGTAAGTTTTTTCTCAGGGTGCAAAACCTGACCAGTTGTATTGTTTCTTCGTGTCCCTATACTGGTGTAGTGATTCCCGTTTATTTCATTCTTTTTCACTTAGCTCATGGGAGGACGCTTCTCTGAATCATCTCAAATCCTGTATAAATTCCAGATCCTGCTAGCTCTTTAGGCTAGATAAGTGAGTCTTTTTTGCATACGGTCACCCACAGGTTTTCCAGCATCATGTTTTGCATCATGTTTTTTACTATGTTCCTAAATTGCTACATTGTACAGTATTATTCCATTTCAACTATGTACAGCCATATGCAGGTCTATTTATTGTTTTGATGTCAGTTAAGTCGCTATAACTAGCTTTAAATACGTGGATTTGCCAACATACCAGCTAATAACCAGTTGTGTCACCCTGCAATCTTGCATGTAGTGAGACCATGTCATCAAGTTACAAAAAAATGTTTCTTATGTTTTTTTCAGGTACTGCCCCCGACGAAGGGCCGTATGGCCCGAAATGCATTGGGCATGATAACTTTTGGCCATAAATTGTAAGATGGAAATTATTATTATTTTTTTGATATGAGAAATACTTCTCATTCCAATGAACGTATTACATGAGAAAGTTAATGTAATCTCTTACTATGACTTGACAATACAGTTGGACACAATCAAAATCACAGCTTGTGGTGTTCTAATTTTTTGAAAAACGTTGCATAATGTGCATAATTTAACCCAGTGGGGTAAAAGTTACAGTGCGCAGAGGTCAGGCTGTTCAGCTTGATTCTTTCATGACTCCTGAACTGATTCATTTTAGAACAGCTCTGGAAGAGTTATTATTCCTCCCTGGGTCAGGGAGAATACCTTGGCTCGCTTTCATAAAAAAAGGAATGTGTGAGATTAGACTTGCCTGGCCTCTGGTATAATCCTCCTGTTGTCTGCACCCAGTTGTCCCATCTTGAATTGATCAAGCTGGATCGCAGAAAAAGACTAGAAGTCATCCTTGGTAATTCTTCTCTGGGCCCACTTACAGTTCAGTTTCTTAATCTTAAAGATGCTTATATAGTGGAACCATTCTTAGATGAAATTTTCCCTCCTACAGCGAGTAAGTATTATCTTCAATTTAGATATGGAACACTTCCGGTAAGGCCCTTCGCCAGTAAATGGTCGACCACCAAAATGATAGAATGTCCAGCGTGTGGGGCAAATGAGGAATTGAGTCCCATATTTTCTATTTTTGCCCAACTTACAAAACCATACGGCAACATTGGCTTAATCAACTCTGTAAAAACTTGGGATTCAGACATTATAAAGAGGCCCTCAGAATACTCAAGATTAATACTTCTACCCCAGTTGTATTCTCAGTTTCACGCTTTATTGACGCCATGTGGCGAACGAGAAGATCTTATCTGTAGATGGAAATGATTTATGTTCAGTATCTAAGTGTTTTTAATGTTGTACAGTTCTTTAAATTTTTATATTTGTATTTATTATTAGTGCTCTTGAATAGTGTTTTTAAGAAATGTTTTGGATGGTTACTATGTATCTTTTAAGATCTTTCGATCGAAATAAAGATTATTTGACTGACTGGTTTCAGGTAAGAGTACATTAACATACAGAGTAATGCAGTCCAGACTTTGATCAGAGTAAATGTGTTCATTTACCCTTTTTCTAACTCTTAGTGTATTTTTCAGAAAACCAGACATGACACATACAGATAAAATACAGTCTAAAAATTGTAAGTATAGAAAAGCTGGTCTACATTGTCTCCAACCTTCCTGTTTTAGCAAAGGGAGGATCCATTTAGCTCTTTCCCTTGCATACAATGTACAAAACAATGTCACGTGGATAGTAGATTGTGGTGACACGTTGTCGCAGGGGTAAGGAGAATGTTCTCTGGACCAATCATTTATCCCTGGATAACTGACCAGACGATGAAAACTGTTAAACCTAAAATGAGTTAAAAGGTATCTATCGTAGCCCTCAATGCAACATAAGAGATATGGTTGGATATCATACGTGATCAAAGTAATTTGATGTTGGACTACCGTCCCTTTGTTCATCTCCATGGCGGCTCTAAGTGACTCTAAATGGGTCTAACAGGTTAATTCAAGCTCCTTCCTGGAATTTGAGCTGCTTCCTGGTTCCATAGTATTTTGTGGCTATCAAATGAGGGAATGTCATCAACAGGTAGGTACATTGAGACCACTAAATACTAGGTGAAACACACATTTGATGTTGGAACAGGAATGGCCATAACCACATATGTATGTTTCGGAAAGGGAATGCATGAGTCCACCACAACACACAATTAAAGATCACAGGGCAATAGAACTCCAATGTACTCACAAAAGTATGAGACATATTCACTGGCACCATGCCTGCACCTACATGCATCTGTTACACAGGCTAAATTCTAATATCTGAAACACATACAAACAACACTACATCTCATGTCAGAGGAAGTCACATAATGTATCCATATTACGATGCCATTTCCCAAACACCATTGTTGAAGTACATTGTTTATTCTGGATAGCTGTCAAACAAAATACAACATAGGAAAGTGAAGTTAAAATCAATAGCTGATGTACCAAGTAGCAAGACAACACATCCACCCAATAAGATGGATAACCCATGCCTAGTTTATTGACTATTTCACACCTCACTTTACTCGATGCGCAATCTGTTGACAGATCCATACATGTCTACAGACAAAAAATACACTACTACAGTCCAACACAGACCTCCACTTCACCATCAGACATATCGAACAGTCCAACTTCCTGTGTCATGATGAGTACAGTAGTGTCAGAGCAGGTCATTATAGGGAGACTCAACCAGGTCAGATAGCATGCACAACACACTCAAATACATAGGGACCCAACTCTCTCTGAGGCACAGTATTCTTTAACATGAAGGGTTGACGCGCCCGTGGTGGACAAGTGCCATTCACCCTGCACTGTTCAATCAGGCCAGCCAGCAGGGAATGGGATAGGATACCTACCTGTACATTTAGGACAGGGTAGCAAAATGTCCCACATGGAGTCAAAACACTCAAACAATATATAAAGTAATAAGAGTCAACACAGAGCAGCCCTCAAATCTGCAGGTACACAACCCAGATAATTATAAAAATATTGACTATGCAAACACTTATGGAACTGGGTGTATTTTTCTAGTGTCAAATGTGTGTTTTCTTACAGTGCAATGTATATTCATTAGCACAACCAGAAATATCATCACAATGAGTCCATCTCCCTTGGTGACCCCATATTCATGTTATATAACATCAGAATTCCATTAATACCCAAGAGTGTGCAGTCTACTGCTAAGTGTTGGGATGCTTTTCTGTACTATCCTGACCACGGGAGGCACAACAACACACATCCTTTACTTTTCACTTGCGGGGTCCATAGCCCTCTAAGCAATGGACTTCCCACCCAATTTTCTGCAGCATGCTAGTTCAATAAAAGCAAACAAAACCTACTTTCCAGGGCAGTATCAAGGAGAAAGAATTAACACTCAGTACAACATCTGCTTCCAAAGGGTAATTTTCCACTGACAAGGCAAGGCTAGGGGAGGCACATTGTTTTGACGTATGCTGAACAATAGGTTTTGAATATGCCAGTGTACTCAAAGCAGCCATTCCAACAATCAGTCATGAACATTAAGTGGCAGACAGTAAGCTACAGGAAACACATACTACATCCTCAAATGTCATCTTGCAAACCTGTTTTGCCTACTCACATCATCATAATCTACTCATATGTACATTACCTCTTGGCCTGCATAATCTCTACTTGCGCAGGTATGGCTCCCTCAAATCCACCTCAAAGTACATGCTTATCTCCGAGAACTATCATACATACAGAAGCACATCATAATTCCCCCATACTGGAGATATTTGGAAAATGCAAAAAGAACAATTGATGGACAGAATGCAGAACAATATCATACATTCACCCCAGTAAGCGATCTGGGCCTAAATCCATTGTTTTTTTGCTCCCCATGCCATTACAGTTTGGACCCAGCCATATGCAAATCAGTCTTGACCCTGCGCCCAATTGAAACAGTCCAGCTGAACTGCCAGGCCAGGTCCTTCCTGGACTGGAAACAAGCATCCTAAGACCGGTTTCAGGGTTTTACACCTCATTAGCCAGGATAGCTTGACTCCAGTGGCATGAAGAGATAGGAACCCACGTCTAGGCATACCCAAGGGCATAACCCGGAATTGGTAGTGCCCATCTGGTGTGGACAAAGCTGACCTCTCTTATGCCCCATCAGTCAAGGTGATCCGCCAATACCCAGAGGTTAGATCAAACGTACTAAAGTAGCGGGTATCCCCTAGTCGATCAACAATTTTGTTAGCTCAGGGGATGGGATACCCGTCAGTCCTAGTGACTGAATTGAGTCCTCTGTGGTCCACACAGGACGGTAGTTCGGGTGTGGCACCAGCTGCGGCAGACTTTGTGACCAAGACCACTGGGCTGGCCCACAGGATATGAGGTGACTCAATCACCCCTAAGGCAAAAATATTGGAGACCTCCTCCTTGAAGTGAGCTTTGACCCTGTGAGTCACTCAGTAAGCCTTGTGCTTCTCCGGAGGCTGTCACCAGTATCCACCTCGTGGATGCACCACTCGGTGACATTGGGAACCAGGGAGAACAAGTCAGAAAATTGCTCCAAAAGTTGGTGACAATCTTGCTGCTGCTTGGGTGTCAGGGTGGTTGAGAGGTTGACCCCATCCACTGACCAAACCTGCTCTGTCACCAACAGAAGGTCCGGAAGAGGTTCAATCTCCTCTTCCATCCCATCATCCGTCTCTAAGAGCATGCCCACCTCGGACATCTCGAAGTGGGGCTTCAAGCAGTTAACGTGTAGGACCAGCAAAGGGTTCCTAGGAGTCCGCAAGTTCACCAGGTAGGTGACAGCACTCTTGCGCTCCACCACCTCAAAGGGTCCGGTCCACCTGTTCTGGGACGCACAGTGTTCGTCAAGGGTCATGACCCAAACCTTCTGTCCAGGCTGAAGCTCGATCAGAGTGGTATTCTGGATGGCCTCCAGATTCACTTGAGGCAGCTGTCTGAAGCGCTGAGTTTGGTTCCTGAAGGCCAGCATGCAACTGTACACATCCTGGGGAGGTTTCTTGGACCAAACTCAAAGGTCCTCGTACTGGGTACCCGTACAGCCGTTCAAAGGGATTGAACGGCTGCACCCCTCGGTAAGCACACATCAGACATGGCAAGTGGATATCTCATTTACGACTCATGGGTTCCTCGAGACCCATAATCATGCCCTTGAGGGGCCGGTTGAACCTTTCAACCAGCCCGTTACCTTGGGGGTGGTAAGGAGTGATGAATGTGTACGTTACACCACACTCCCTCCACAGGGACTTCATATAGTTCGATATGAAGTTTGTATCTCGGTCAGGACACTACTTCTCGGGAAAACCCATGCGGGAAAAAGTCCCCATCAGTGCAAGCTCCACCACGGGCCGTCACTGTTCGGAGAGGTATTGCTTCCGGGTACCGGATGGCATGGTCCACCAAAGACCAGGATGAACATGTTGCCCATGGCTGTCTTGGGGTCAAGTGACCCCATAATGTCAATCCCCACCCATTCAAAGGGGATACTGACTACCGGGAAGGGTTGGAGTGGAGCCTTCTGCTTCCTTCCACTCTTCCCACTTGCCTGGCAAGTTTGGCAGGTCCTGCAATGAGTGTATGTACTCTTCCGCATCTGGGGCCAATAAAAATGGGTGACAAGCCTTTTGAAGGTCTTGTCCTGCCCCAAATGTCCAGCTAAAGTCACGTCATGAGCCAACCCCAGTAGGAAGGCTCGGAAGCCCTGGGGTACTACCAGCACATGAGCTAACCTGGGCTCCCCAACCTTAGACTCGCTATACAGGAGGTCGTTCTCCCAGTATATCCAATGTGAACCAATCTGATCACCTGCTGCCTGCCTTGTGGCCTGTTGCCGCAAACCCACTAGAGAAGTTCACTTCGTTTGCTCCTTGCAAATCTCTCCCTGGAGGGCTCTCCTTCTTGCTGCCAATAGATAAGCTCAGGTAGGTCCCCTAGTTCAGCCACTTGTACCCCCGTTGGTACCAGGGCATCTCCCCCGATGTCTGCCTCCTCCTGGACCCCAGGAATGGTGAGGGCCCTCTCCCACACTCTTCTCTACCAGGAAGGTCTCTGGGCCATACTCTCAGGCTCCAGAGTCTCTTTTACACCCTTACTAGCTGCCATTGCTAGGGTGGGCAGACAGGCTAATTCCGACAAACCCAACATCTCCAAGTGTGCACTTCGCTCCACCTTCATCCAAGGGGAGCTCTCCAATTTGTTGCCCAACAGACAGTCTACAGGCATGGCGGGCCTCACAGCTACTTGAAGAGAACCTGAGACCCCCCCACTCAAAAGGAACCTGAGCCACCTCACACTGGCTCTGCGAGTTGTCTGCTGCAACTACGGGGTAGAATGCATTAGGGATCACCTGATCTTTGGACACCAGCCGGCAACTGGCGGTGGTCACACTCTCCCCGGTGTCTCGTAGAGCCTCCACCCTATGGCCATTGATGGTCACCCACTGCCTGTATTTATTAGTGTTTTCAGGCAGCTGGTTCCTCTGGGACCATCTTACAGTCTCCTAGCGAGACATGGGACATTTCTGCTGGACCCCACCCACCTTGGGCACCCATCTCCTCCCCTCCCAGGGCTACACTCACCATCTATCGGGGGGTACACATGGTGGGGCCTTGAAGTCCTTTACAGGATAGTCCACATAACGGTGACCCAACTGGACACATGTAATGCATGTGAAGGAGCCACTCTGAACGGGTTTACCTGTCGAGGCCTCCGGTTTCTTCTCTTGGGGAGTCTAGGAACCTTTCCCTTGATTCCCCTTGGAATTACTTTGGGGCCCTTTCCTGAACTCTCGCTGTTTACCCCTGTCCCCCCCACTCTTCTGCAGGGGACCCTGCCCACCTTTGGGGGAGTCTCCCGCATGACCCTTGCGCTGACCCAGCGGTCCACCTCCTTAGCAAGTTTCCCCGGATTGGACAACTTACTATCGCTCAAATTCTGGCATAGCTCTGGAAAACAGTTAGCAGACAAGTGCTCCCATGCAAAAAAATTATAGAGCTCTTCCACTTTGCTATCCTTTATCCAACCATCCATTGCTCTGCAGAAAAATGACTGATACGCCACCAAGGTAGTTGCCTCCAGATTCTTACAGTTCCTAAATCTCTGTCTATACAGCTCTGGGGTCAAACCATACCTTGTCATCAGAGTACCTTTTATGTGGTCTTACGACATCCTATGCTCGCTAGGCAGGTCTAACAACATATCCCTTCCATCACTCACAAAGCGACCCAACAACCCCGCTCCCCAAATCTTCTCAGGGACCCAATGGGCCATCATTGTGATTTTGTAGGCTGCAAACCGCTGCCCTATATCCTCCTGTCTGTGAAATTCCTTTAGCATATCTTTTGGAGTGTAGACTCAGCCTTCTGCAGGCAGAGACAGTGAGCTGCCACCAGAGGGATTGAGCTTAAGACCCTTCACCTTGATCACCCACTCCCTCAACATTCGCTCATGTTCCGATCGCATTCTCTCCCTTTCCAAGGACACCCGGCTACTTTCTAGGTCCCTCTGACCCTCTATCGTGAGTTCGGCCATCTCCAATTTGTGCATCCGATCTCTCTCCCTGTCTTCCAACTCTGCGGGAGACAGGCCCTTGGAAGAGACGCTACTGCCAGGTGGGGACAGGACCCCTGCCCTGGCTGGAATAAACGTGCCATCCAGCTGCCCTTTTCCATACCCGGCTGGTTCCACCACCAGCACGGGTGCATTTCGTGCTTCGACCCGGGCTCTCAATGCCTTTTGGTTCTCCTCCTTCCTGGAGATACCAGGAGTCGCAACCTTCAATTTCCAGCTGAATTGCTTCAGCTGTTTGATGTTGTAACATTCCAACCTCTCTTCTTCAAACTCGAGATCCGTGGATGCAATGGAAGCTGGTCGGCTCATGGTAGCGAAAAATAGGTGGTTCCAGCAGAAAGTAGTTTTACTCAGTACATGGTCCCGTCTTGATATGCACTCACTAGTAGTGTTCACAAATCACTGTACATGTGTCTCAAATGCAAATCCAAATCCTCACCGCTGACCACCAATGTTATAACCGGACATCTCTAATTGGCAACGGTATGCACCTTTGTCAAGTAGGGACCCTTCGCCCACGTCAGGGCAAGGGAGTTACACGCTTTCTTTCTTCTTTTCTTTTCTGGGACAAGATGACTGCCTATGATGAAAAAAAGGAGCATAATCTGGTGAGTACCAGCCAGTTACCCCGCAGGTGGTGCGCCCGTCAGGGTTCTTTTTGTCCTTTTCAAATTTTTTTCCACGTTTCGATGTACTATTTATTTTCCAGACATCGGGAATGTCCTTCTTCACTATCAATTGAGAATTGAAATTGTCTTCTTTGAATTTTTACATAAGGGCGATATACTGAAAATAGGAATACGAAGGGTGTTGTAGCAGAAGAACTTGATGAAATGCATTCTTCTTGCAATAACATTATAGATATCTTGGTCGCCTACGAGACAGGGTTTATGTGTATTGATGTTTGATGAGTGGAGGGAAACCCTTACGCTCTTTTTCCCTCTTGGCTCATGTTGAAGTAGAGCTTGGCACGGGCAGACAGGGTTATCTCACAGGCAGAGTGTTAAGCATTTGTGAATATAGTGGAACCACTACAAATGGAAACCACACCGGGATGTAGCAAAAATAAGTACGCTTTATATATTTAACACAAGACCTTAATGGCAAAAATCCATAGTACAAATATGCGGTTACTCAAAAATAGGCATTAGTTTCAAGTGTCTCTGGCAACTGATAACCCCAACTGGAGATATCGCTTCAACACACAGTAGAGTTATCGGGGTACAGCCCGCCAGTTAGGAGCTCAGTGCTGGGCCCGGAGTCACAACTAGACTCTCACGGGACAGTATCTCTAGAAAAACAAACAAAGGCTCTTCTTGGCTTCAGGGAGCAGCGATGTTGTGTGGCACGTGGTAGTGCCAGTTTTTTGCTTCAGGGGAAAGCGATGAGTGAGGCCCTGAATGCGGATGTAGACAGGGGGTGGCTTTGGTCCTTACCGGAGAGGAGGTGACGTTACGGCAGTGCCGGCCCCTCAGGTCTTTGCTGATGTTGTTGAGTTAATGAGTGCTTGGGCACTCTTGTCAATGATCGGCTCTGCTAAATAGAAGGAGACCCCCGGCTAATGGAAGGCAGGTAAGCGGGGAGAATACAAAATATAAGAAGGAAAGGGTATACCTGCCATTGAGATTCAAACATAGGCCTAACAATGAGGTCCTTTAATAGATTTATAACCAACCCGAGCCTTAATAAATCATATCAAAACATGATAGCAAATATATAGAAATTTTATTACATAGAAAAATCTATTTTTCAATACATAATCATCAAGACATATGATTTTTTTTATATAAAAACCAAGTAGATCAATAATACAGTCCCACATACATACAACCACTCTCATACCGTCATGCATACCAAGATACCAGACAGTTCATACCGCACCAAGCAACGAATCCGTAAGTACATAACAGCCATGGGTTAATCTGGTTGTAATAGGTGGAAAAGAGTCATCAGGGAGATGGAAAGATGATCAGTAAGATTGTCCCCAGATTAGAAAGACGCCGACCCGCGTTTTGGTGTAGGGTCCCCGACGGGGCTACACCTTCATCAGGGCTCAGATGTACAGTTTTCACAATGGGACAACATTTCTAAAGAAAAAATACACAGTTCAGACACAATTAAAAGTAAATAAACCATTTGATTAGAGGGCATAAAGGTTCGGAGTTATAGAATAAGGGAAGTCTATAATGATAAAGACTGATAATGGGAAACTGTGAGAGACTGCAGGATTCACATTTAAGACACACAAAATAAATTACATCAGAAAAAGTAGCAATGTAGATTTTAAGCGGCGACATGGAGATAAAAAAGACATTCAAATTAATAAAGTTACAGGGGTTGCCCTAGTTGGGCAGAAACATCAGGAACATGGACACCAGGCCAAATAGATAGATTTGAAAACTCAAGTCAAAAGGACAGCTAAGATGCACCAAACATTAATGAAATAACAGAAGACAAAATTGATATGTGCAATTCTACAAAAACCCAAAGTGATTTGAGCATACAAAAATATTCAATTCATAATGGTCAATACTGATTTAAAATGGAGGCACACCACGATGATCGGCTCTGCCCAGATGACAATCTCAGGGCCGGTGCAGCACAGCGGCCAGCGTCGGTCTATGGGGCGAATCGGAGCAGCTCTCACGGTCTCGTTGCAGAAAGCGGTGTTGTTAGCTGGCTTGAGTTGTAGAGTTCCTCTGTAGCAGCTGAAACTGCAGTTCCAGCTCCGCTCAAACAGAAGAGGTGAAGTTGTTGGTATCCCAAGATCATCTTTCAGGATGCTAGTTCAACTCTAGCCCTTGGAGAATGATTGGCAAGATGATGTAAGTTTCTGCCTTGGTCCTTTCTACCTCGCCCTGCCACGAGAGACACCACCACAGGCCAATCCACTACTCTGCTCTGGCAGAGGGGTATTACAACTCCTGCAGTCTTCAGCAGAGGGTCATCTTGGTCATTCCTTTTATTACCTTTCAGGTAATAAAAGGTTTTGCACTTACTTGTTGCTGAAAAGGGATACTGATCAGTCTAATCCTGACCTCTTTCTCTTTTGCAGGTCGATTGCAGTGGACATAAGAGGGGCTGAGGCAAGAAGTAGCCGGAAACCAGAAGAAGGAAGAGCCAGAAGACGCGCCCGTTGAAGTCAATGACGGTCTGGAGAGAGCAGGAGTGCCAGCGCCGAAGGATCTGTTCACAGGTAAGTGGGAGGTAGACGAGCACAAGCACCGGGTGAGGCTCAGGGGCTGCCTTTTATAGACAGGGCTGGGTGTGGTTCGAAGAGCTGGGTGTAGTTCGAAGAACTGGGTGTGGTTCTCACAAGCAGGTGTGCAGAGCTTCAGTTATTATGCTAATGAGTTGAATTAACAAATGGCCTAGGGAGGAGTGTTTTAAATAAGCCTTGGTAAAAGCAAGGTCCAATGTTTTCTAAATAAGCCTTGGTAAAAGCAAGGTCCAATGTGCAAACAAAACAGCAATGTCCAAACTTGTGAATACATTGAGCAACATTCACAGAAGACTTAGGGAGGGGCTGAGATAACAAGAAAAGCTTTCAGTAGTATGTTTAAAGAGAGATATTACAGAGACCACTAGTGAAATGAGAGGGGACATGCTCTTTTCTGTGCACAAACCCTAACACAGGTAAAGGATCAATTTTGGAGCCACTCTCCAAATTCGCAGATGCCTTTCTACGTCCGTTAATACAAACCCCCAACACCTACTTGAAGGACACAAAGGCAGTACTATGCCTACTGAGGGATCTCAGTTTTGACCCCACTAACCACATCCTGATAGGGCTAGATGTGGAAAGCTTGAATACCAGCCTGCCCCATAATGAAACATTAGACATCCTGTAGGAAACATTGTACAGTTCAACATGGCCTTACCACACCCCACAACTTGTGGTACTGGAATGCTGCAAATGGGCACTCACAGAAAATTATTTTCAATTTGAGAACCTCTTGTTTAGACAACAACATGGTACGAGCATGGGAAGTACCTTTGCGCCGAGTGTGGCTGGACTGTACGTCTACCACCTAGAGGTACAAAAAATCCTTTCACAACAGAACTCATATCGCTAAAAGATCCTAATATGGAAGAAATACATTGACAACATTCTGGTGATATGGAAAGGAGATGAAATAGAAGCTGATACCTTCATCGAATGGCTCAATACACCAGACCCCTTTCTGAAATTCACTCACACAATGAGCAGGTCTGAGCTAGTATTTCTGGATCTCAACATCTTAGCAGGAGATTGCGTTCCAAAGACTACAATGCATTTCAAACGGACAGAAAAAAATTGCCTTCTGTTGTATGACAATTTTCATCCCCGCCACCTTAAATAAAACCTCCCCTTCAGACAGTTCTTGAGACTGAGGAGGAACTGTTCAGACACGGCTGATTATGACGCACAAGCAAAAGATCTCGCGGACAAACAGAGAGTACGTAAATACCCAGCAAACACTATAAAGAGGGCAAAGAAAAGGTCAAGGAACAATCACAGGAATGCCCTTTTGGAAACCTATGATAAGAATGAGACAGAAAAAGAGAAAAGACCAATATGCATAACGACATTCAGCATAGCGTCAGACAAGGTGGCAACTTGAGTATACCCTTACCTATGTTTTCCCATAAGCGGCCTAAGAACCTAAGGGATCTACAAAAAAGTCCTCCATTTGCCCAAATCTGCCTCTGCTGCCCAGATCCGTCTGGAAACTGGGCTTATTAAATAGTGAGGCTTCCAACACTGGCACATATCTAAACTTCTGTCACAAACTCAGAAAAGCAGCTATAGGTACTTTAGAGTCTCTAGATTGATTGGAGATCAGTCAGAAAAACCCTGGAGGCTCGTATGGCCGCCTCTTTACAGACTCTATCCGCGAAATGGCGGCGGGTGACCTATGGGCCCGCAACCCCAGCAGGACAGCATTTAAAACCTGTATTAAAAAAAGCGTCAGAATGTGCTCACTCATCATGGACAAAGCGCATCAATGCAGACGCAGCCATGCATGGTCAGTCATGAATTCCTATGGGTGCATGTCTCCGGCTACCTACCTCTCCTGTACTTATTCAGTGCACTTAAATCAGAGTTTTCTGACCATCAGACTGGGGGTTTGGCGATTCTTAAAAGATCTGCCTACATGGCTGCGCACCACGGAAGATCTAACATGCAGAGGGTGTGGCAAGACAACCGAAACGCTAGAGCACGTGGTTTGCTTATGTCCTGCACTCATGTCCCAACGTAGACGCAAACTCAGAGCAGAGTGGAACAGGTTGGGTGTTCGGACCTGTAGACAGGCAATTATCACCTCTCTTTGCCCAGAAAACATAGTTCTAAATATTGCCTTTAAAACATATATTCGGGATGCACACCGCATCTTTACTGCAAAGGCGGAAGTAGCAGTAATCCCCCGCTTTGTCCTGTTCAGTGGCCCAACCTAAGCTGCATTTTAGCCCTCAGTTTTAAGACAAAAAAGGAAGAAAAGAAAAAGCGACCTATCTTCTTGGACTGCGCTTTGGTACCAGTGGCCAATTTCTTAAAATTGTTGGATTTTATGAGTTTTAGCTGTCAAATGTCAGTATATCAAATCCTCCTGCTCTTTTATTAAGTATTATTGCTGTCTATTACACAATTGTTTTAATTTTTAAGGTGCAATATAAATCGAGTAACAGGTGTCGGTCGATTTTTATTGTTCAACTGTGGTAAAATATGTTTTGACATTTTTTAATTATAATGTACCAACTTGTGGATTTAATTTGTAAAGCTTTTAAGGATATTTTTCTTTCATCCAAATAAAGATTTTTTCATTCTACAACCTAAGGGATATATTAGTACACACCCACCCAAAACCACAGAATAGAAACAACCAGCAGGTTATCAGTTCCCTACCTACAGGCCACCAACCCTGTAGCAACTGTAGTGTGTGCCACCTTACAACCACCACAAAAAAAAAGTAGTTTTAAACACAGGATATACATGGGAACTGCGCAATTTCACAAATTGTAACACAGTGGGTGTTCTATACCTAAATACATGCATATGTGGTTTACACTATGTGGGCATGACCACTAGGAAAATAAGTACCAGAATTTGCAAACATCTCAGTAACATTAGATGCCACAGTGCAAGCACCAGGATGACAGGTCATTTCAATGAGAAACAACACACCCCAAACGATCTAAAATGGGTAGTCCTTGAACACATGAAACATGGTGACAATTGGGAACAAGCACTGTTGGAAAAGGAACAAAGGTGGGTTTTCAATTTCCGCACAGACATTGTTGGGTTCAACGAACATATATACTGGGGGCAGTTTTTTAAGTAATGCCTGCTAAAAATAGAAACACGCTGTTGTTTCCAAAACAGCCTGTTCTTCCAAAGGGCAATCTGAAACAAAGAACATCAACTATTTTTATGACATACTACATTCGATGTGGACACATTATTAGCCAGGAAATACAGACGTACATCCTCCTTTATGTATTCTACAACTGTGCCCATTTCAAAACGGCCGCCATTTTCACAAACGAAATTGGGTTCGAGCCCCAAAACCGGTGAAATAATTAAAAATGACCCTTAATAACAGCATGACTCATTTAAAGTTCTGCGATAAACAATGTTAAATATTGGGCACCATTTCCTTTCATACATAGAGCCCATTGATCCACACAAACACCTTTGTGTAATAATGGCTTCCAACATGTCCCGTCTTCACTTCCGCCTAAGACGAGCACTAGTCTTCAGGCAACGTGAGGAGCAGAATCACGTCAAAATCCTAATACCTAAAATGGCCCCCAGGCTCCGACACGCTAATTTATTTATTTGTGACATTTGTAGAGCGCACTGTTACCGTACGGTTTCCTGGACCCTTTGTGGTAGTGACAAACTGTTTTTCTCTAGAACTGGCTTTTCTTTTGAAGAGACGCAGAGCAATTATTAAAAACAGGTTTGAGACTTAGATACGCATAAACGTGTTCAAAGCCTGAGCCTCATTTGTTTTGGCAACAATATCTGGGTGCGACTAGAGGTAGCGCTTCAGCACCCTATTCAGCACTGATTTATTTACTTTAACAGATGTACCTTTTGGGATCGCTTCATTACCGCTTTCCCATCATTGCTTAAAACTACTGTAACAAGGTACGCTCCAACTGCCCGGTTTTCGTTTGAAAGCATAGAGAATTATACCTCTTTTCTTTCCTTGCGCCAGCAGAGTCTAACGGCCCCTCTACCGAGGCGGCTAACTGTGATGGGTTTTTTAGATTTCAGAACATGTAGGGCGCTCTGCCTAGAGTAAACGTTATGGAGTTACTTAAAACAACAACAAGTGAGGTTGCGGTGCGTGAAGAGCGAACGGATAAGCCCTTAACCGTTCAAACGGAAAATCAACAGACTCTCCCAAACTTAAAGAAGCAAAGCTCTCGCAACCACAAATCAGTATAATCAGGAAAAGAAAACGTTTCAACAAAGTATTTAGCAGTTCTGTAATAAGCAACAGCAGATCCTTATATCTTTATCCTTATGAGGTTGTTTATTTGATCCACATTCAGCCGACACGTGTTTCGTCGTGTTTGAAGTTGAGTCAACACGACTCTTCAGGGCTGATAAAACAGAAAACAACGTAGATATAGCATATCTCACATGTTTGACATGTTAAAATTTGTGCGATCAGTGATGAAGATAGGTCTTGAAGTGCATGGATGTGAAGCCTTATTTGCCCACGAGTTACTTGGTGTCTAGCGTCAATCCTCTAAAAGGTTCAAACATGCTTCTTCAAAACTCTTAATAAAAACAATTACGGCGCATGGTGGATTGGTGACGACACATTCAAAGATGTGAAGTGGAAACTGTAGTGATCTCAAAATTGCCGTGCTCTCGACGTTCCTACATTTGGAAAGCCTCAGGGTGGACAAGTGTTGCTATCGTTTGCTGGACGGTGTAAGTGAGTCCGTGACGATCAATTGATCAAGGTGCATTGATTACTAGTGAAAACCATGCGTAAAAAATTCTTTCTATGTCTTATAAATTCCGGAAATGCATACCTAGTGGTGTGACCCACTGGTCAGTAGGTCGGACTTAATGGACACTTTAGCTTCAGGTGGATAGTTCTGTGTGTCAAGACAGAAGGGAGGCTAAGAGTGAGGCAAGCAATTGCATATGGCAGGGTGCTTAAAGATTTTACCATAGGTCTTGCTTACCAGTACGTAAAGATAATGACACTCAGAAAATAAACAAAGAATTCCTGCTCTGGGTTTAGAGCAATTGAATTTCCATCCCTTTTTAAAGTTCTCCAAACTCAACTCTCTACCTAGTTCCCTGAGACAGTTAGGATTATAGGATGCTATGATCGAAACTGCCCAGTCTGGCCTAGGGGGAACAGGTAGACTTGCAATAGTGAAAAACGTGCTCGGGTGTAATTCACTACAAGGTCACCCCACACACGTCCTGCCTCCTACGTACAACACAACCTGCCCTCAGCCATTTTGTAGCGGTGACTAACATGTCGCAGAGGAAAGGTTCAAAGACTGGTCAGTGGTTGCACTCGCCGAGTAACAAAGCGGCACATGCTGCGTATGGCGCTCTGCGGTGGCAGGCCTGAGTCATACTTTACGAGCTACTCCAGCGGGTAGCACACCTGGTGCTTCAAGCCCACCAGTAGCTTTTGAATTACAAGCCTCAGGCACCCTTTTGCATGATGTGAGGGTCTAACCGTAAATCAAATACATCAATTATGGAATCACAAATTAAACATTACTTTACTCAGGGAGCGCTTGCACTGCATACTGGATGGCAGTGGCGCAGTGACCAAAGCGTCTTAATCAGCAAACATAAAAAAAACAGAGGAGGCAATTCATCACAAAGAGGAAGGGAGACCCTCGCCAAAGTCCCTGGTCTAACAGGTCCTTGTAAAACAATTTCAAAAGTGGCCTGGTCGATAGATCCTTGTTAAACAAGTGGGTGCAGGTGGGTACCCGGGTTGGGGGCCAAAGCTTACCTTTTCTCATCAAGGTGATTAGAGCGCTTCTTCAGCTCTCATATCACTGTGTTATTACCATGACCTCCATTGCAGTGGCAGATTGTTTGCTTGAGTAGAAATGCTAGTGTTTTCTTTGTATGTAGTTTATGTTAATTGGTCAAACACAGTTTGGAAGTTAGACCTTGTGTTGGGTAGTTTAGGTGGGAAAATGATGTGTACAGGAATATTATTTGGGGGCAGGATGTTTGACAATTGCAATGCTGTGACATTATCAATGAGTCATGTACAGCAATATAACTGCCTTACTAGGAATGTATGGGGCATGGGCAATTGGTTAGGCATAAACACAAACAGCTTTGCTACATGACTGCTGTAGAAATGTCCAGGTTACAGAAAATGTTGAGGGGACAAATATATAGTACAACCTACTGCGCTTTTGCCCAAGAGGGGTGACAGTTTGGATACGTTCATGAGTGTCATTTGCAGTGAAAGAACGGGGTATTGATAAAAGAAGGGAGATTTGTGCTGTTGCGGGTGAATATGATGGCAGACCCATAGTGTTGGGAGGTCCATACGCCCCAAATACTGATCAGGAACACTTTTGCAGTTGGGTGAATGCAGTATTGGCAAACTGGTCCGACCAATCATGGATATTAGGAGGAGACTACAATGCCGTCCTAGACGTAGTACTGGACCGATCACGTCCCCCTATAGATGGAGCTCATACTAAGTGACTGGCAGCCTCTCTGAGTAATTGGTCATAAGGGTGGTCTCTTATGGAGTTATGGCAAAAACACAATATTAGAGGACACAGTATTTAAAGATACATTATCTAGCACAATAGCACAAAATTTGATAGAAAACAAGGGCACAGCAATGAGCACTGCAACAGAGTGGGAAGCATTTAAAGTGGTAAGAGGGGCAGCTATAAATGCCATTATTAGAGCACGACAACAGATCAGCCGAGAACTATGCCAAGTACAAAACCGGTTGGGAGCACTAGAAGCGCGGGTGTCATTAGATCCGGTGGAAATACCAACATATTAAATATGCAGAATTATTAGAGACTTGAGAATTCTTGAATGCCGGTCATATATATAGAGAATACACATTGAAGCAGACCGTTCAGGTGCGCTGTTGGCACGAATCATTAAAGACAATCCCCCACCTACACCAATAGCAGAAATAATCATGCCACATAACACACTTGTTAATTCTCAGGCTGAAATAAATGATGCTCTTTATTGCCATTACCAAGCTCTGTACAGAGCCCTGCAACAGGCAGACCTCCTTCAATTGCACTCCTTCTTAAGTAAAGCACAGTTACTCTGAATTACTGATGCAACTAGAGAAGTACTCTCTAGCCCCATATTAATTACTCCCCAGACGTGGGTCCCGTACTCTCTAAGCCACTGAAGTCAAGTTATCCTGGCTGAAGACGGCTGATAGCCAGAAACCGGTCCTAGGATGCTTGATTCCGGTCCAGGGAAGACCTGGCTTGGCAGTACGGGTGGACTGTTCGCATGAGGCACAGGGTCAAGACTGATTTGCATATGGCTATGTCTGAACTGGGGTGGCTTGGTGAGCAAAATAACGATGGATTAAACCCTGATCTGTGACTGGGGGTGAATGTTTTTCCATTGTGCAACATTCCGCCCATCATCTTGAGTGTTTTGCTGTTTAAATTCAACAGACACCCCAGAAACAGTTGTTTCATGCACCCATGAGTAGCTCTGGGCCTACTTGCTGAAAGGCCTATTGGCAGTCTACTGGGCTAGTGAATCAAATAAATATTTCAAATTAATTTCAAAAGTTGGAAAAAATGTAGTGAACTGTGCAGCATGTTTCCATTATACAAGGAGAAACATTACTTACAAAGAAACAACTAGGCCCCTACTGAAACTACAGACCACCAACCACAATATTTTTTAAAAATTATAAAGTTAAGAAAAATCTAGGTGCATGGCCCCAATCAAACAAACAACACCAATTTTCAAACTTTTTTGTGAAATCTCAACTTCAAAAGTTCTCAAATCCAATAATGTATGATGCAGCAGACACAAAGAGTGATCGTCCCAGCTCCAAATCCAAATGAAAAGTAAACAGGAGATGGACAAAGCACTGGGGGGAGCCTGCTGGACAGGAATAAGAAGTTGGAGACTCTGGGGCACTGCCTTCCTCTTAAAAAAAAAGTTAAAAAAGGACTCCATGCACAGAAAAGTACAGCCAAATGTCAATCTAAAGAGGTTTTTTATCCAAATCATCATTTTGATAAGGTTTTGATGCTGCTTGAGTGAGATCCTTCTCCTGATTGCAGATTAAGCATGTGCAAGGTACCGGCTCCATTGATGACACATCTTAATTTACTGGGTATATGTATTCAGCTCTATCTCAATGCCTGCCTTGTCTATCTCAACACCTGCCTTGTGTTTGCCAAATCTGCCCATCAAGTGGCACCACATGTTCTTGTGGTGGCACAAATGTTGTCTCATTGATTCCTCCTGAACTCTGTGAAATTTCAGTTAGTTCAGGCACAGGATTGGGTCTTTATAGAGGCCAGATACCACACAGATCTAAGGATGGTTACTCTTCTTAACAAGCGGGTGCAGAAGATTCAGTTTCATGGTCTGCATCTCCTCTCTACCTCTTCTCCCGAGGTAGAAGATTGGATAAGGGTTCAAGGGGATTTGGTGGCCACTGTGTTTTTGGTTCCTTAGGCTTGGTTCCACTTAAAAAAACTGTTTCATTTCCTGCTTCAGCCCTCCGATCCTGCACCACAGGATGTATCTCTTCCCTTCCAGGTCTCAAACTCAAGGATGCGAGATAACAGCTTGGTGATTGTACTACTTCTATCTCTTAAAGAATCTCGTTGTTTCCTCCCTGTCTGCAAGCAAGAAGGAGTGGGGTGCTTGGATGTCTTCCCATCAGGTACAGGGACATTGGATGTCCATTCAGAGCCTTCTGCCTGCCAACTGGAGGGAGGTTGAGGCAATCCTTTTGGGTCTCTTATCTTTTTCCCCTTTGATTCAGTACCATACAATCTTGATCAGAAACCACAATACTACAACAAAGTTGTATCTCTTCAACCAGGGAGGGACAAATCCTTGTCCATATTTGCCATTTAAGATCACAATTTATTTGCTTGGTGCCAGACCATCTCCTTTTTCTGAAGGTGATTTATATTCAGGGTTCCTTAACTCTCATGCAGATCTATTAAACAGGGTGTTTCCCTCCTCTTACAATGTTTTTCTCTCTCCCCTGTTGTTCACATATGTTACAGGTGGGGTTGTGGACAGGTGGATCTTTTTGCATCCTTCCTCAACAGTTTTGTTCAAGTATGAGAGAAGCAGTGGCCTGTCCTAGGCCAGAGGGTTGTCTACTTCTCTTTAATCTAGAGGTTTCTGATTAAGGGGAGGAGCGAGGGTACTCAAGTGATTATGGTGGCTCCGGCATTAGCCCATTCCTCTTTGTTTCCTCTCCTAGTGACCATGAATATGAGTTAGTAGTGGCTGTTGCCACAGTTCCTTCTCCTCTGGTATTCCCTGTTCTGTAGGAGGAATCCCTGGTTAGTCTGAAGCTGATGTTTTGGAGACAGAGCAGGCTGGTTTGGTGTTTCAGCGTTGTTTGGCCACTGCCTCCTCCTCTATCCAGGCTTCTAGGAGACTGGCCACTAGGGCATCCTATGCCTAACACTGGGGTCCTTTGGGAAATGGTGTGATAAACAACAGGTGTTTCCTCTTTCTGTTTCTCTTCCTCAGGTGTACAATTTCTGCAAGATGGGCTTTCTTTGGGCCTAAGTCCTTCAATGCTAAAGTTGCTATGAGCAGTTATTTGGGCATTTCTATCTCCTAGTGGTTCTTTGGATGACCAAGAGGGTTTGGTGCCTAAGTTGTTTAAGGGGTTCTCTAATCTTCTGGAAAATTTATTGTAGAATTCACCCCAAGTTCTTCCAAATTTATTTTGATGCTCCAATGCAAATATGTAGGGCGCGCTAACCTGTAAATATATGAAATAAAGCAAAGCTCAGGCCTCGTCAGGCCCATCAAGTGCCAGGATGCACAACCAGAGGATTTCACAGTCAAAAATGTTTAATGAAGAAACCTTAACCGACCCCGCCAACAAACTTTTGATAGCAAACGCCATTGAGAAATGTCTACTGCTAAATAATGTCCCGAACACTGCTCCTAACACCCTATGGGATGCACTTAAAACCACGATCCGTGGAGTCATCATTAATATCAGAGCCAAAGCTAACAAGGCACTAATCAATGACCTGGAACAATTGGAACAACAGATAAGGTCTTTAGAATCTCAACACAAATCCAACCCCCAAGACTCCGAGGCCCTTGACCTACTGATCAAAAAAAAATACGAATATAACGCCATAACTAATAAGAGAGCGGATGTTTGGATCAATCGATTCAAAGCACTAAAATTATGCGAGGGGAACAAAGCGGGTAAGCTGCTAGCTTCTTACCTCAAACATAAACAAAAGTTGTCAACCATATCCTCAATAAAATACTCTGCAAACAACACTCACACCAAACAATCCAAAATCTTAGACACATTTAAAACCTTCTATGAAGATCTATATAAGAAAGACAATCCCCTGGATATGACAGCTTGCACCAGCTATCTTGAGTCCCTCAACCTCCCTAAATTATCAGAAGCCGACAAATTACAACTAGGGTCCCCCATCACTAACGCAGAGATCTCAGCAGCCATCAGAACACTGAAGAGCAATAAGGCCCCCAGGCCGGATGGCTTTTCTGCATCCTTCTATAAAGCCTTTGACAACCAACTCACCCCTACGCTCCAATCACTATTCAACTCCACTGCGTCAAGTGGAAGTATCTCCCCCTCAATGAGTGAGGCCACGATAATTGTTATCCCCAAAGAGGGGAAAGACCCTCTCTAAACCAAAAACTACCGCCCCATTTCTTTATTAACCTCAATTGCAAGATATATGCCAAGATGTTAGCGAATAGATTAAACTCCCTTCTTCCCAAACTGATCAGCCCATCGCAGGTTGGATTCCTGAAACACAGAATGTCAAACGACAATACCAGACTATTGTGTCATGTGCTGGAGAAAGCTAAAAATGTCAATCACCAATGGTCGCGATAACCTTAGACGCTGAAAAGGCCTTCGGTAAGGTTTCCTGGTCCTTTCTCCAGCAATGCATGCATTCCTTCAACCTCGGCCATTCTTTCATCACAATGGTGATGGCCCTTTAGTCATCTCCCTCAGCTAGAATTAGCAATCAATGGCACCCTCTCCAATCCATTTCGACTCTACCAGGGTACCAGACAGGGATGTCCGCTTTCCCCAGCACTCTTCCTCCTGGCCCTGGAACCCCTCCTGACTGATATCAAACTAAATGAAGACATAAAGGGCGTCTCCTTCTGAGATACTCAGGTAAAATTAGCAGCCTATGCTGATGATATTTTGATCGCAACAGAAGATCCGACCAAGTCCATTGATGGACTCATGTCCTCAATCAATAAATATTCGGCTCTATCAGGGTATAAATGAAACAAAGACAAATCAGAAGTCAAACCCCCAAACGTCCATACCACCAAAGACGTCCTAGGTGACTCGGGTCTGGCTTGGCAAACGGACGTTATAAAATACCTGGGGATAGAATTTACTGACACCCTACACTCAGACACAATGAGTCCACCACCCTCGCAAAAATCAAAAGAACCCTTGGTGGCTGGTCCCCACGGTTTATTACTTGGTGGGGTCGCGTGGAAACCATAAAAATGATAATATCCCCTCTAGTCAATTACCTCAGCACTATGCTACTCCTTATCTTCTCCAAAGACTTTCACACCAAGCTAGACAAACTGATTTCCTACTTCCTTTGGCAAGGGAAAAAAGCCAGAATTAGCCTGAAAAAACTCCTGTTAGATAAAACTCTGGGAGGCGTCAATCTGGTGGACTATAGGCTCTATCAGACCGCCTTTCTGGCCAGACAGGGTTCATACTGGCTAACACCACAAACGGACTACACCCCGGTGTGGCTATCTGTAGAAAAATCCCGTCTCCGAGGCCTCGACCCCTCCGCCCTGCTCACCAAAAAACTCTACCCCAACCTAGACTCAGGAGCCATCTTCAAATATACGAAAACAGCCCTCCTTCATGTAAGCAAACTCCTACCACACCAATTCCGTAAATCGAAATGGGAATCGCTGTGGCAGAATAACACCCTAACATACAAAGGGAAACCGCTACATAACACCGCGTGGATTGAAAAAGGAATATACTTCCCCCACCAACTCTTTGAAGGTTCGTCACCGCTTTCCTTCTGTGAACTACAAAACAGATTTCAACTCCATCACATTGAATTCTACTACTTCTTACATGTCAAGGTAGCACTCACAAAAGCAGCTTTGAACGACATCACCCCCTCCCTCCCTAGCTACCTATCTGACTCCTGCCTAAAGCTGCCTGGTATCGTCTGCATTGCGCTGCTGACCTAACTTAACGCCTGAACGTGCTTGTAGCATTGTAATATTACTATAGCCTGCATAGCGCTGCTGTCATCATTAAGCGCTTGAACGTGCCTGCCTGTTTGTGTACTCGACTGTGCCTGCATTTGGTCATTCATTGTAATTGATTGTGTCAATAACCTCATCATTTTCCCCCAACCCGGTCTGTACTCGTGTTGTAGCCGCCATTTGCTGTGTTGTTGTTGTTTTGCCCTGAGCCCGCCCCCTCCACCAGGCACCCGCCTCCCAGCTGCTCCTCCCTCCCACTAAGAGGCTAGGCTCATCCCTGACCACCGAAGCGCTGTGACCGCCCTGACTTCGTTGGGAACGGTCGCTCCCTTCTGCCCTCGCTGACTCCTGCCTAAAGCTGCCTGGTATCGTCTGCATTGCGCTGCTGACCTAACTTAACGCCTGAACGTGCTTGTAGCATTGTAATATTACTATAGCCTGCATAGCGCTGCTGTCATCATTAAGCGCTTGAACGTGCCTGCCTGTTTGTGTACTCGACTGTGCCTGCATTTGGTCATTCATTGTAATTGATTATGTCAATAACCTCATCATTTTCCCCCAACCCGGTCTGTACTCGCGTTGTAGCCGCCATTTGCTGTGTTGTTGTTGTTTTGCCCTGAGCCCGCCCCCTCCACCACGCACCCGCCTCCCAGCTGCTCCTCCCTCGCCCCTCCCCCCTCCCCACCCACTTATGACAGATGCTTCAGCGATCGCGCCCCAGTCGCGCCGAAGGTGCACCAAAGGTAAGCCCGTCTACGCCCATCCGTGCCTGGACCGCGCCCAGCGCCAGACCCTCTGGCCTCCGTACCTCCCGCCCCTCCCGCATCACATACGATGCCACCACCCTCTTAGCCCTAAACCCCGGTCGACTCCCCAACTGCGCCCAAGCCGCTCCTGGACACACACATGGACCCTTCTCTTGCAACTCCTGCAAGTTCGACGCCACAAAGAACAACTCCTCATCCACGAACACAAAACAGATATCTGACACCAACCACCTACAATGCATCCTGCTCAACACCCGCTCGATCCACAGACACGCCATCGACCTTTGGAATCTACTAGACACCATCTCCCCGGACGTCGCCTTCCTAACAGAAACATGGATGAACGCCTCATCAGCCCCAGACATCACCATTGCCATCCCGGAAGGCTACAAGATCATCCGTAAGGACCGCATCAAACAAACAGGAGGAGGAATCGCTATCGTCCATAAAACCTCCATCCGCATCTCAACCAGCTCAGACGCCAACCTTACCAGCGCCGAACACCTTCACTTCCAGATCCACACCGACCCCAAGACCACACTCAGAGGCACCCTCCTCTACCGGCCTCCAGGACCCCGTGCACAATTCAGTGACGACATCACTGACTTTATCACCCCACACGCCCTCCCCTCCAAGGAATTCATTCTATTGGGAGACCTCAATTTTCACCTGGACAAGAGCAATGACAGCAACACCACCACCCTTCTGGACAATCTCGCCAACCTCGGACTCAAACAACTTGTCAACACCCCCACCCACATTGCAGGTCACACACTTGACCCTATCTTCACCTCCAGCAAACATATCTCCTTCAGTCACACCACAGCTCTCCATTGGACGGACCACAGCTGCGTTCACTTTACCTACAAAAAGACCACAACCCACAACCATCCTCAACCTACTCTGCGAAGAAATTGGAACAAAATCACCATCGACCAGATCTCCTCATCGCTTCTTCAAAACTCCCCTGCCCACTCCTCAAACCCCAACCAAGCAGCCATTAACCTCACCCAATGGCTAACCCACAGCGCCGACAACCTAGCACTGTTGAAAAAACGTCAAATCAGACTAGGCAGCAAAAACGCCTCCTGGTTCAACGATGATCTTAAGAAATCCAAGAAACTCTGTCGCTCCCTCGAAAAGGCATGGAAAAAAGACCCAACCACCAGCACCAGGGACGCCTTCCAAGACGCCCACCCGCATACACCACCAACTTATCCGATCTGCCAAGAAAGCCGCATTCAAAGACCGACTAGATAACAACGCACACAACTGCAAAGAATTATTCAACATCGTCAAAGAATTCACCAACCCCTCAGCCAATTCCAACGACATCACCCCCTCTCAAGCCCTTTGCGACTCCCTATCTTCATTCTTCCACAACAAAATCGCAGACATCCACAACAGCTTCGACAACCAACCCGGAGACCAACCCATCCAACCTTCTGCAGTACCTTCACCCCCCCCCTGAACATCCTTAATGACTGGAACCCAATCTCCACTGAGGACACCATCCGCCTGATGAACTCCATCCACTCAGGATCCCCTACAGACCCATGCCCTCACCACATCTTCAACAAAGCAGACTTCATCATAGCACCACACCTCCGAGACGTCATCAACTGCTCCCTCAACTCCGCCATCTTCCCGGAAAGCTGGAAACACGCAGAACTCAGCGCCCTTCTGAAAAAACCCACAGCTGACCCCACCGAACTCAAAAACTACCGCCCCATCTCGCTCCTTCCATTCCTGGCCAAAGTCATCAAGAAAGCTGTCAACAATCAGCTCGCCGCCTTCCTCGAAACCAACAAATCCCTCGACTCCTCACAGTCCGGCTTCCGAGCCAAACACAGCACTGAGACCGCCCTCATCGCAGCAACAGACGACATTCGAACTCTACCGGACAATGGAGACACAGTCGCCCTCATCATCCTCGACCTCTCCGCAGCCTTCGACACAGTCTGTCATAGCACACTACTACAACGCCTCAGAAACATCGGAGTCCAAGGAAAAGCATTGGACTGGATCACCTCGTTCCTCACCGGTAGAACTCAAAGAGTCCGCCTCCCACCATTCAAATCAGAGTCCTCTGGAGTCATTTGCGGCGTACCACAAGGATCTTCACTAAGCCCCACCCTCTTCAACGTATACATGAGCCCCCTCGCGGCCATCGCACGCCAACTAAGCATGAGCGAATTTTGCGGATCTCGCGTTCGCGAATTTTGCGGATTTGCGGATTCGCAATCCGCAAAATCCGCGAATTCCCGCGAATTTGCGGATTTTTTTTTTTTTGTGTTCGCCCGTGTTTCTGCCAGTTCGCGAGGGTTTTGTACACTTTCGCAAATTGCGAACTTACCTGTCGGGTCGCAAGTTTCGCGAACTTGTTGTTTCTACGTGTCCAGCCTGTTTGGGACACTCTTCTTCATCACTGCCACTCTCTGTCACCACTGCCACTCTCTGACTACTCATGCCACCCTCTGGCCCACCCATGCCACCCTCTGTTTCATCACCACACCCTCTGCTTGTCCAGTGTACATTATTTTCGGCAAAGCAAATCACACCTTCCCTGCCTCAAGTGACCTGAATTAATTTGGGGCTGATTAATGTGTCACAGAATATTTTTTTAGCTGGCACCTGCTTCCTTAGTGCGCCCTGATTAGTGATCTTTTGCACTTGCTAAGTGCTTTCATTGTTGCAAAATTAGTTACAACACCTGCCCTGCCCCAACTGACAATAATGAATTAGGGGCTGATTAATGGATTTTAACTTCCAGCCTGGCTCCTGCTTGTCTCCCATAGCTGTAATTCAGGACCTTTGTGGCATATGTGTAACTATTCTGAGGTTCAGAGCAGGGTCACATAATAGTTTCAACTGGCAACTGAACTCTGGAGGGGCCCCTCAGGAAGCACTACAGGAAATGGCTACTAATGATGAGCCTGAACTTTTGAACCTGGTAAGTAGTTACTTTCAGTTTTGCTAAGATCGTATTTCTGCAATTTTGCACTTATTCGCGGGGCGCGAACTCACGCGAACAGTGCGAGCAGTGCGAGCAAAATCCGCTGCTCGCGGATTTGCGGATTTTGCGGGAGATTCGCAAATCTCGCGGATTGCGGATTTCCAGAAAATCCGCAAAATCCGCGAGCGGAACGGATTTTCCGCCCATGCCTAACGCCAACACAACCTCAACATCATCTCCTACGCTGATGACACTCAACTGATCCTTTCACTCACCAATGACCCGAACACCGCCAAAACCAACCTACATGAAGGTATGAAAAAAGTAGCCGAGTGGATGAACCACAGCCGTCTGAAACTGAACTCAGACAAAACAGAAGTCCTTATCTTAGGTACCTCCCCCTCCGCCTGGGATGACTCTTGGTGGCCAGAAGCCCTTGGAAAAGCACCCATCCCGACGGACCACGCACGAAACCTGGGCGTCATCCTGGACTCCTCGCTCTCTATGAACAGACAGGTCAGCGCCGTTTCGTCATCTTGCTTCAACATTCTTCGCATGCTCAAAAAAACATTTCGCTGGATCCCTACCAAAACTAGAAAAACGGTCACCCACGCACTGGTCACGAGCCGCCTGGACTACGGAAACACCCTTTACGCCGGTACCACCGCAAAACTCCCAAAAAAACTACAACGCATCCAGAACGCTTCAGCCAGACTCATACTTGACATCCCGCGTAAAGACCACATCTCTGGTCACCTGAAAAACCTCCACTTGCTCCCCGTCAATAAGAGGATTAAATTTCGCCTCCTAACCCACGCACAAAAAGCACTTTACGAACTTGGACCCGAATGCCTCAACTCACGACTTTCCTTCTACACCCCTTCCCGCCAGCTACGATCCTCCAACCAAGCCCTTGCTTCTGTACCTCGCATCAACAAAACCACCATGGGAGGAAGATCCTTCTCCTACCTGGCAGCTAAAACCTGGAACTCACTCCCCACTCACCTTCGTCTCACTCAGAACCACCTGGCATTCAGAAAGCAACTTAAAACTTGGATATTCGACAAGTAATTCCTCACCCTTCCTCTAGCGCCTTAAGACCCTCTGGGTATGTAGCACGCTATATAAATTATTTGACTTGACTTGACTTGACAATAGACTCAGCCACCAGGTGTCCAGAATATACAAACTGATCCGTCCACAGAGGTCCAACCTAACTAAATCCATACAGCTTTTCTGGGATTCTTGTTCGTCCACACCAACTTCGGAAGTAGAGTGGGCCAGGACTTGGGAGTCCATCACACGACACAAAATTAGCCCTACCCTCTCCCAAACTAAATTCTGGCTACTCCACAAAGCCTTTTGAACACCTAATACTTAGATGCCCATGTGTCACCATCTACTGGGACAGAATCTTTGATTTCATCACCAAGGTCCTACACATCTCTCTCCCGAGAGAATTTGCAACTCTAGTCTTGGATTTTACCAAAGCGGTCACACTCAGTGAAAACTACAAAGCCCTACTTGACCTACTTCTGACGGTGGCGGTTAAGATCATATTGAATAATTGGAAGGACACAAGTAAAGCCTCTTTCCCCCATTGGCTTAATTGGATCTCAAATCTTAGAGGAGCTGATAACATAGCTCTTGCCTCTACACCTTGGCGCCCCCCGCATAGGAAACTATGGTCCTCACTGGATGAATACTTCGACCTTTTCAAACCTCCTTGAGTGTCTGCTGTACTCACGCACCTCTCTCGAAATCACTCTACCAACTCTTCCGCAATATTATTCCCTGGTGCACACGTGCTTTCAGATTCCCTTGTTCTCTTGACCAGGCCCCTGTTCCTAATAAGATGTACTGTTAAAACACGCCTCTTGCTGTTGTGGCACCATCACAGTGTATTGATGCAATGTCCTTAAGTTTTATTTATTTCCTTATTCTCCCGCCCCTTCTTCTTTGACTTTGATTTTGATTTTGTATTCTTTAAGATTATGTGTACCCTGCTTAATTTATGCTCAAGACTGCTTATATGATACTCCTAATCTCTTAATAAAACTTTGTGAAATTAAATTAAACATTTTCATACTTCTTCTTCTTGTTTTAATCAAGTTTTAATCCATTAGAACTCCATTTTTATACCGATAGTTCAACAAAGTGCAGCAGGTGCCGATCAGGCTCTCCTTGAAACACACCCTTTATTTTATATATTTACACGCATGGATGGAGTGCATTCAGGGTAGCACTTGAATGATATATTGAGAACATCGCAATGCATTACCACTCATCACTGTTTTATGAGAAATTCTGGATATTTAATAGAACTGTTTACGACCATGCATTCAACCACCTTGAAATGTGTGTTCAGTTTAATGTGGAGATTATTATGTTCAGTTGGATTCTTTATAAAAAGATAATTACATGAAGAATATTGTCAAAGTATTGAGAGCACATAGTATTTAATCTTGCTTTTCTGTTTAATCTCTGATTACTTTGTACAGTCGACTCTAGTGGCCCAATTTAAACACTTGTTTTGCACAAGCATGTTTACTTTAAGCGTTCACTTGGGACAGGTACATTTCACTTTCAATCAATCAATCAATCATAGCATTTATAAAGCGCACTATATACCCGTGAGGGTCTCAAGGAGCTAATGGGGGGACGCTGCTACTGTTCGAAGAGCCAGGTCTTGAGGAGTCTCCTGAGGTTAGGAGGTTCTCGGTCTGCCGCAGGCGGATGGAGTGGGTGTTCCATGTCTTGGCAGCGTGGTGGGAGAATGATCTGCCATCCGGCGGTCACTCTTTGGATGAAGGGGAATGGTGGCGAGGGC
The DNA here is from genome assembly GCF_964263255.1 of Lissotriton vulgaris. Classification (NCBI taxonomy): domain Eukaryota; kingdom Metazoa; phylum Chordata; class Amphibia; order Caudata; family Salamandridae; genus Lissotriton; species Lissotriton vulgaris. The sequence continues at coordinate 3,186,149 of NC_141692.1, read as the reverse complement.
GCGGTCTGCGGAGCCGAACTGGCGGGTGGGGGTGTAGAGGATGAGTCGACTGTTGAGCTACCCAGGTCTGGTGTCGTGGAGTGTCTTGTGTGCTTGGGTGAGGAGCTTGAAGGTTATCCTCTTGTTGATGGGGAGCCAGTGCAGGTCTCTCAGGTGGGGTGTGATGTGACTGCGGCGACGGATGTCAAATATCAGGCATGCAGAGGCGTTCTGGATGCGTTGGAACCGTTTCAGGAGTTTTGCCGGGATTCCTGCGAAGAGTGCATTGCCGTAGTCTAGTCTACTGCTGACGAGGGCCTGGGTGACCGTCCTTCTGGTTTCAGTGGGAATCCACTTGAAGAACCTGTGAAGCATGTGGAGGGTGTTGAAGCAGGAGGAGGAGGAGACAGCGTTGACCTGCTTCGTCATGGAGAGGGTGGAGTCGAAGATGACCCGTAGGTTGCGTGCGTGGTCAGTGGGAGTAGGGGGTCCTCCAAGTGCAGTCAGCCACCAGGAGTTGTCCCAGGCCAAGGGGTTGGATCCGAGGATGAGGACATCCGTTTTGTCCGAGTTCAACTTCAGTCGTCTGTTTCTCATCCAGTCGGAGACTGCCTTCATTCCTTTGTTGAGGTTGGTTTTGGTGGTGCGGGGGTCTTTGGTGAAGGAGAGGATTAGCTGGGTGTCGTTGACGTAGGAGATGGTGTTGAGGTTGTGCCATCGTGCAACGTGGACGAGTGGTGCCATGTAGACGTACAGCGTTGGGCTGAGGGATAAGCCTTGGGGTACGCTGCAGATGATCATGGTGGCTTTGGAGCGGAAGGGGGGGAAAGCGGACGCTCTGAATTCTGCCGGAGAGGAAGGAGGTGGTCCAGTCCAGGGCCTTCTCTTGATTCCGGCATCATGGAGGTGTGTTCTTGGTGTGCGGTGGCAGGCGGTGATTAAGGCAGCTGACAGGTCCAGTAGGATGAGGGCCGCGGTTTCTCCGTTGTCGAGCAGGGACCTGATGTCATCGGTGGCGGTGATGAGGGCAGTGTTGGTGCTGTGGTTGCTGCGGAACCAAGACTGGGATGGGTCTAGGATGCTGTTCTCCTAGAGGAAGCTGGTCAGTTGTTTGTTGACGGCCTTTTCGATGACCTTCGCTGGGAACGGGAGCAGGGAGATGGGTCGGATGTTCTTTAGATCTTTAGGGTCCGCCTTGGGTTTGTTGAGTAAGGCGTTGAGCTCTGCATGCTTCCAGCTCTCCAGGAAGGTCGCTGTCTCGAAGGACATGTTGATGGGTTTCCGGAGATGGGGTGCACTGGTGCAGCTCGCTTTGTTGAAAATGTGCTGTGGGCAGGGGTCTTCCGGGGATCTGGAGTGGATGGTGTTCATGATTTTGATGGTGTCGTAGTCATTGATGTTGGTCCAGGCGAGCAGGCGGTTGGTGCGGTTGGTGGTCGTGGGAGCGGAGGTCTCGGCGGTTACCGGGGTGGTGAGTTCGTCGAAGCTGTTGTGGATATCTGCGATCTTGCGATGGAAGAAGGTGGCCAATGAGTCGCACAGGTCTTGTGATGGTGGGATGTCATTAATGTTGGAGCTGGGGTTGGAGAGTTCCTTTGCAATGCTGAAGAGCTCTTTGCTGATGTGTGCGTTGTTGTATAGGAGGTCCTTGAAGGAGGTCCTTTTGGTGAATCTGATGATGTGGTGGTGTCTGCTGGTGGCATTCCTGTGGGCCATGTAGCTTTCCGGTGTTCGTTCACGGGTCCAGTTTTTTTCTAGTTTTCGGCAGGTTCACTTGGAGGCCTAGAGGCCTTCGGAGAACTAGCTGGGACTCTTGTTGGTGTGGGTGTTGGGGGGATTCTTGAGCGGGGCGAGGGTGTTGGCACAGTCGTTGCTCCATTGTCTGAGGCTGCGGGCTGTGGGCTGCAGTGCGGGAGTCGGTCGGGTGTTCGAGTGGACTCTGGGCAAGGGCAGTGGTTAGCTGGTCTTTGATGACCTTGCTCCAGCTGTGGCAAGGCATCTGCTGGGTGCGGTGGTGTGTGGTGGGTTTCCGGAAGGTGAAGTGAATGCAGCGGTGGTCAGTCCAGTGGAGTTTGGTGGTGTGGTTGAAGAAGACGTGGGTGCTTGATTAGAAGATGGGGCCATGTGTGTGGCCAGAGGAGTGGGTGGGTGTTGTGATGAGTTGTCTGAGTCCGAGGTTGGCGAGGTTGTCGATCAGGGTGGAAGGGTTGGAGTCGTTGTTGTTCTCGAGGTGGAAGTTCAGGTCTCCGAGGAGGATGTTGTCCATGGAGGCGAGGACTTGTGTGTGCTAATTAAATCGGCAATGGAGTCGCTGAACTGCAGTTAGGGTCCAGGGGGTCTGTAGATGAGGGTGCCTCTGAGGGTGGTGTTGGGGTCGGTGTGGATCTGGAAGTGCAGGTGTTCGCCGGTGCTGAGGGTGTCATCGGCGCCTGTCGAGATTATTAGAGTGTTTCTGTGGATGATGGCAATTCCTCCTCCTACTCCGTTGGTGCGGTCCTTGCGGTGATCTTGTAGCCTCCCGGGATGGCTATGGCAATGTTGGGTGCCGAGGAGGGGGTCAGTCAGGTCTCCGTCAGGAAGGCGACATCTGGGGCGCTTGTGTCGAATAGGTCCCAGAGTTCAAAGGCGTGTTTGTGGGCGGAGCAGGTGTTGAGCAGGATGCATCTGAGGACGTCGGGTTCTAGGGTGGGTGGTTTGGCGGGCCGGTTGCTGGTGGAGCTGCAATTCTGGCAGGAGAAGGGTCCTTGGGTGCGCTTCGGGGCAGCCAGGCAGCAGGTTTGTGTTTGGCGTTGAGTAGGCATGGGCGAATTTTGCAAATCTGGCGTTCGCGAATTTGCGTATTTGCGAACTCACAATCTGCAAAATCCGTGAATTCTCACGAATTTGCAGATTTTTTTGTTTTTATAGTGTTCGCAAGGGTTTCTGCCAGTTCGCGAGCATTTTGTACCAGTTCGCGATTGCGAACTTACTTGTCGGCACGCAACGGTCACGACTATGTTGTTTCTGCGTCTGGTTCATCATCACAGGTTCACAGCACCCTCTGTTTCAACACTGCCACCCTCTGTTTCACCCATGCCACCCTCAGGTACATCAATGCCACCCTCTGGTTCATCATCATCACTGTAGATTATGGGGGGAAAAAGCAAGCACACTTGCCCTGCTTCAACTGACATGAATTAATTTGGGGTTTATTTATTAATGTGTCACTGTTTTAAAATTCCAGTCTGGCACCTGCTTCCCTATATGTAATTTGCTTTCTGTTGCAGTGCAATTTTTTTTCCAGGACCTTTGTGGCCTACTTGTAGCTATTCTATGATCCGGCTGTGAGGGTCAGAGCAGGGTCATACAATTGTTGCAACTAGCAACTGAACTCTGGAGGGGCCCCAGTCAGGAAGCACTACAGGGAATGGTTACTAATGATGAATTTGAACTTTTGCACCTGCTGAGGGAGTGCTTTCAGTTTAGCAAAACTCGTTTTTCTGCAGAACAGCAAATGTAATGCCCTAAACAAACTTACTTGTGAAAGTTTATTTCTAATCCAAAAGCGATCCAAAGAAAGTCAAAAGACCTCAAATCCAAAAAAGGGCAGGCAAATGTCAACCTGAGGAGTTATTCCGATAAAAATCATCATTTTCAGAAGGTCTATGCTGCTTGCTAGTGGATTTCTTGTGCAGAATTGCAAATTTAGTAATTTCGCGAGTGCAAGATTGTTGCTGCCTGCCGCACCTACATGTTCGCAATTGCAAACTTACACCGCACGCCACAAAATTGTATCACCAAGAAAAAAAAATCCGCTGCGTGCGAATTCGCGGATTTTCGGTAAATTCGCGAGCGTTCGCGCATCGCGAATTTACCGAAAATCCGCAAAATCCGCGAGCGTAACGGATTGTCCGCCCATGCTTAGCGTTGAGTGTGTGGAGGCTGCTGGTGTCACAGTAAAGGCGGGCAATGTGGCGTGTGCGAGGGCCAGGGGTCCTGGTGCTGGGCGCGGTCCAGGCACGGACGTGTGCAGAAAGGCTTGCATTAGGCGTGCCTTTGGCGTGCCAGTGGCGCACCCGCTGCGAGGCCTCCATATAAGGGGATGTGGGAGGGAGGAGCAGCTGAGAGGCGGGAGTGGGGTGGCAAATGCGATTTGCAGGGGGCGGGGCCGCAGGGAATGCAGGGGTGGGAAACATGAAGGGGGGATCGGGCGGGAGTAACAGAAGACAAAATGGGGGCACAAGGAGAAATGGGGCACATGGGTGGACAACAGAAAAAACAGAAGAAAGCACAGTAGTTACATTATATCAAAATTCAGGCATTAGAAAGTGGGACACAACAAAATACGAGCAGGAGTAGCAGCAGGTTCAGGTCACACAGGGGGGCTCTGTGGCAGTGAGAAAGCAACCTGTCTGGTTACAGGGTCAGGGTCGCTCTCTCTAATGCTGCGTGGCCTCCATATGAGGGAATGTGGGAGGGAGGAGCAGCTGGGAGGCTGGAGCGGGGTGGCAAATGGGATTTGCTGGGGGGCAATGCCGCAGGGGACGCAGCGGTGGGAAACAGAAAGGGGGGGATCGGGCGGGGGTCACAGAAGACAAAATAGGGCACAAGGAGAAATGGGGAAACAAGGATGGACAACAGAATAAACTGAAGAAAGCACAGTAGTTACAGTAGATCAAAATGCAGGCAGTAGAAAGCGGAATACAACAAAATACAAGCCGAAGTAGCAGCGGGTTCAGGTCACACAGGGGGGCTAAGTGGCAGTGAGGGGAGGGACCTGTCTGGTGACAGGATCAGGGTCGCTCCCCTTTACTTTAAGTAGAGGCCAGTATATTTGTTTTAGGTTATTAGTTTAGTTATGTTTATTTTTAACCTTCTCTTGGGATCAGAAGGTGTTGGTGCTTTTAATTCCATATTGAGATACGTTTAAGTTTTTTCACATAACCAGTTAGGCTGGAATATAGGCATGGCTTGGATATATTTTTGACGTGAGTTTTCCACAGCTATCATGCTTCATTATATGGCAGAAAAGCGCACTATTTATAATTGCACATCATTAACTGTTTGACTGTTTATTATTTGCATGTCTATTTATGTGCAGAGGGTGGTGGTGGATCAGTAGTGCTTTGATCCATGATTTACTGCGGTGTAAATATGATGTCACAACAAATTGTACCCCCTTCACTGCCAGGCCGTTCGCTCCTCTTTGCCAACTCCTTTCTTTTAGCAAATTAGGGTTTTTCGCACTTAAGAACCAATACCTTTCTGTCCACATAAAGTATCCATGCCAAATTTGCATCCTTTTCTTCCAATATCCTAATGAGTGCAAAGGTACCCAGGTCATATGGATTCCTCTGGAGGGGATCAAGAAATTAGGCAAAATACGGCAAGATTTGGGGGGTTTAAGAAAAATGGGGGGACAATGCTGCAGAAGACAGCCTCTGTTTTATTCCTTGCAAATGGTATTGTAGAAGCCTACTAAAGAAACACCAATCTGGCAGCACATATGATATAACAATAATTTATTTCATAACAAGATACAGTACAAGAGCACTTGCACCACCGGAACCTACAGCAAATTGGCTGAATGTCCAACAAGGAGGAGTCTTCCAAAGCTTTTAATTTCTGAAAACAGCAAGAGGAAAATTGAAAATATTTATGCAAATATCTTCAGTTCAAATACAGGATTATGACACTTCTTAAGGAATTAAGCAAAGGGGGAGACTTCTGCCCATCAGTGGCCTCAGCAAGTTACACAAGCATAAAATACTAGGCCAACCAGAAAACACCAACACTGTGTGATAGTGCACGGTCCGAGGTGCCATGACTTGTTGCTGCCCACCTGATCTTTGTTCCTGACATTTTGGGGCTGCCAATGCAATGTATGAGTAATTTGTACAGAAGTGAGTTGCAACATCTGGTCTAGTGAAGCAAATGTTCACTGTGCCATTTCCAAGGTCTTGTGGCTAAGCTAGCATCATGTAATGTGAGAATGTGGTTCTTGAGCAATTCTTGCGTTACAAAAGCATCTTTACTTTGAGCAGAAACAATACATTTTTGATGTCGACATGCTACAAGTCTTTAGAGAAGATATTTGGTATCAAATTATCAAGGCAGCTTCCACCTTACCCCATCTGATACCAAATCACAGCCCCTCCCCATCACCTATCTGTACCTAAAGATAATTCCTTAGTAACCAGGGTGTTGCAACTGGTACAGTTCCATTGTGCCCAGTCAGTGGAATTGTGCTTTTCTTAATTTAATACTAGTCTCAACACTGTAAACCTCCGGGAACAACTACCACTGCTGTGCAGCAGTATCTTTGGGGCTCTTTTGCAATATGCCCTCTTTCTGTTGTTTTCTTTGGATATTGTGTGTATGAAACCTAGTGCTTTCCTGGTTATATTTGTGGTATGGGCTTTCCCGAACCATTCCTAATGCTATTTCTAAATGTTGTGGTCTGTAACACGGGTAATTGAACTTTCAGGTAGGTGTATCTATTCTATAGTTGTAGATGGCACAATGCGATGTCCCCTATTACTCTGCACGTTATAATCTAATAGGCACTGTTGGATCAGGTGTGCACAGGTACTTTGAACAGGAAACAAATGTGAGATCACACTGCTTCACCTCCCACCTGGTTCACCCCTAAGCATTATGGTGGATGCAGTTCATCAAGCATGTGTACTTGCACAAAAGTTCTTTGAGTGTTTCACCAGGTTATGCAGATCAATGCTGACCATCTCTAAACATGTGTTTCTGGATTATTATCCATCATCAGTAGAGATTAGGCATGAAAGTATTTGGGTTTGCTGAGCAGGTTGCCAAAGTCTTCTCAGATCCCAGTACCTCTCCAGGCGCTCGCACAGTCTTGAAGCAAGCAAGTAAGTGAAACTGCATTTACCACAATGCCAGAAGCGAACCCTTGCTGGGAGGTGAAGTGATGTGCTTCCACCTCTGTTTAATAGTACTCCCGTGAGTCATTGAGCTGATGAGCATGTGGATGAAGCACCCGCATGCCTGTAAGAGGTAGCTGACCTGAGAAAGATGTTGGCAGCCTACTCAGCAAACCCCACGTTTGATAGAATGTAATTTCTACTGATGACGGTTAAAGAACCAGAAACACATGTCTAGAGATCAGCACTATCTGCGCCAACTGTGGCGAAACGCTCGAACACTCTTGAAGCAAACAAGTAACTGAAACTGCATTTATCACAATGCCAGGAGCGAACCTTCCTGGGAGGTGAAGCAGTGTACTCCTACCCCTGTTTGTGCACAAATGCCTTATTGTACAATACAAGCAATTTTTCTTCATTTTCTTTCTCCTTATTCAATATCATCTTTTCCCCTTGTAAATTTGTATTATTCTCGGTGACATTTCCAAATCACTGGTAAATAGTTCAAAGTCTCAATGTCATTTAATGTTCCTAGTAGGAGGTCTTTAGATGAATCTGCAGGCACCCTGAGCATTAAGTCATTCTTTACATTTCTGTGAAAAAAACATGGGTCCTTAGCTACACGAGAGGTGTTCCACCAATTTCCATTGGCCAACTTAACCGGATTCTTCCTAACCTCCACAACTTGCTGAGAATCTTGAAACTTCAACAGACCTTTTCTAACTGACACTGTTTTTTTTTTACTCTAACCCAGTCCCTAACCCAAATCTTGTGCATTTCTTTTTCAACAGTAGGTTCAATTTTCTTATTACAAATTTCAGATGACTTTTTGTTATCAGAATCCCACATACTCCTCATGTCACAACTATGGTGGAAGGAGTTTACCATCCAGAAGGGGTAAACCTGGGAAGGAGCTGTTCTCCCTCTCATGAATTCAAATGGACTAAAATTATTGGCCACATGGGGCGACATGCGATATGACCAAACAAGGTCTTTCACTGCTTGGAAAATACATGTCTTTGATCTAAAAGCTGATTGAACACATTCTACAGCAACCCTTTTGAATCTCTCAGTCTTTCCTTTGCTTTGAGGATGATAAAGATGAGTTCTAGTGTTTTTAATACCACAAGAACCTAAAAAATAATTAATCTCTTGTGAAATGAACTGCACACCATTGTCCGTACGAATTTCCTCAAGAAAACCTTCTCTAAAAAAAATCCTATTAGGACAAGTGATAACACTTTTGGAATACTGATGGGTTCGACTTCAACCCATCTATATAGATGGTCAATAAGAACCAAGAAATATTTTGAGTTGGCAGGAAGGACATGGAAAGGCCCGAGGAAATCCCTGCCTATTTTTTGCCAGGCTCTCCCAGCAGGAGGTACAGGAGAATCAACAGTATCCTCTAATACTAGAACGTTGTCACTGGTATTGCATTGTACACATTGTTTAACCAACTCATCAACTTGGAAATCCATTTTAGGTCACCAAAAATCTGATCCGACATTTCTTTTGGTAATAGTTGCACCCAAATGACCAGAATGAGCAGCCAAGATAATTTTCTCTCGGTAACACACAAGGGGCACAAGTTTGTCACCTCTGATAACTTTTCCACCTTAAAGAGAAAGTTCATTGTTGACTTTCCAAAACATTTTAAGATCTGGAGAAAGACATTTCTCTTTGGGCCAGCCTTTTTTAATCAACAAGACAGCTTCACTAAGCACAACATGCTTGTTAACTTCAGTGATCCAATCTTCTTCTGCAAAGGAAGGGATGTTATGATTGAAACATGCCACAAAACATTCCTCTACATCTGTTTCCCAATCTTGCTCATCTGTGTCATGAATAGGGAGCCTAGATATCCAGTCTGCTCTGCTATACCTTCCCCCACGGATGTACTCTACATTAAGTGTATACTCCAGTAATTTGTTTGACAACCTGACTAACTGAGCAGTGGTGCGTTTGATATTCCTCCCAGACAAGATGTCAACCAACGGTCGATGACCTGTTCTGAAAATAAAAGATCTGCCCCATAGGTACGACTTGAACTTCTCAACACACCAAGCACAAGCTAACAGTTCTTTTTCGATTACGGAGTACTTCCGTTCAACAGGGCAAAGAGTCCAAAGTGCGACAAAACAGCACCCAGACAGTATTCACATACCTTAACTGTAACAACAGTTTGTCTACCTTCTACGAAAGCTTGCAAAGCAGGAGCTTTAACAATGTGTCTTTTAATAAATTGAAAACCTTTCTCACATTCTTCTGACCAGGTAAATGTTGCTCTTTTTTTAAGTAGTGTTCTGAAACATTCTGTAGTTTTAGTAAAATTTTTCATGAATTTTTCATAAAACTCACAGAGGCCTAGGAACGACATAAGTTGTTCTTTGTTTTGAGGGGCTGGTGCATTTACGATGCTTTTGATTAAGCCAGGTCTAGGTTTTATACCTTATTCTGAAATTATATGGCCTAGGTATTTAATCTCTTTTACTTTGAAAGAACACTTACTTTTCTGTAAAGTCACACCTCTGCTTTCTAACACACTAAAAACCTGATCGAGAACTAAGTCATGTTCTGATTTATTTTTAGTAAAGACAAGAATATCATCTTGGAATACTACAACTTGGGGATTGTGTCTAAACATTTCAGTCATAAGTCTCTGAAAGACCGCAGCCGTAGAGGCCAGACCAAAAGGGAGTCGACAGAACTGAAAGACACCATTAGGAGTGACAAATGCTGTGAGATGCAGGGACTGAGGATGACGTTCGACCTGATGATAAGTAGCTTTGATGTCCAATTTGGTAAACCATGAAGAAGACCCAACTTTCGCAATAAGGTCCTCAATGCGTGGAAGGGGAAACCGTCAATCCAGATGGCCTCACTGAGACTTTTCAAGTCGACACACATCCTCAGGTCCCCAGACCTTTTCCTTGCCAAAACAATAGGTGAAAGCCAGAGAGTGGACTCAACTTTTTCAATTATGCCTTGCTCACACAACATTTGTAGATGTTTAAAAAGATCATCTCTGATGCTCAATGGAACATTGCATAACTTGTGTTTGACAGGATTAGTATTCTCTTTAAGTTTTATGAAGTGTTGAAAATTTTTAATTTTGCCAAGACGGTTTTCAAAAAATTTGCTGAACCTGAGTTCCCAATCATTGAGCGACTGGGTGCTGGAGAGAGAGTAGATGTCTTTAGTGGGATGAAAGTGACTTTGATTGAGCTGTTTGTCAATAAAAACAGGCTTCTTCAAACCAGGTTTGATGATTAATCCAAACTCTGCTTGATGGATGAGGCCAAGAACATTGATCCCTCTCTTAGCAACATATACATTGCCTCTGATAGTTTCACCTAAAACACTAATAGTCGGCCAAAAATATCCTAACAACTCAATTCTGCTGCCTTCGAAGGCTACAGTGAGGATATCAGGTAGCAATAAACTTTTTTGAAAAACATTTTTTTTTATACTTTTCTTGCGATACAATACGTGCCCCTGTGTCAACGAGAAGTTGAATTTTACTCATTCCAATTGTGACATCAACTTCAGGATCAGGAACATGTAGTAGATCTTTTTCATTGCAGTTTTTAACTACCGCAACATATTCCTGATTTGTAACATCTTCATCATAAACATAGTCACTTTTGTTAATTACACATCTAACATTTCTTTGTCTGCTAGCCATACAGACTTTCGCAAAATGACCCATTTTGCCACATTGCCCACACTGTTGGTTAAATGCTAGACAATTCTTGAAAGAAGAGTCATGCAAAGATGAACCACATCTATAGCAATATATTCTGGGATTAGACTGACTGTTTTGCATGAAGGCTCTTCCACCCCTAAGAATACCTGGTTTACATTACCTCTAAAAGCATTTTCACACAAAGGAATGGGAGGTTTGGCAGAAGTAGTGCCAGGATGCTTGGTAGAAACAGCACCTGAAATGGAAGAGTTAGATAGAGCAGTTTCAAGCTGTTTTGCATCATCAATAGAACTTTCAATAATGTTAGCAATATCAACTGCTTTGTCTAGAGTAGGATCTTTACATGTAAGTAGTTTTTCTTGTATCTTTTGTATCATAACTTCGCATGACCAGTTGATCTCTTACTAGTGGATAGGTGAAGTTCGCAAACTCACATTTAGAAGCTAAAACTTTAAGAGCTGTAATAAAAGTGTCTATGTTTTCATCAGGTTTTTGCATCCTCGTAAGAAACTTGTATCTGTGCACTATTATATTCTTTGTTTTAGTAACATGTTTGTCCAATTGTGATACTGCTATTTTCAATTCATCGGAGTCTTCACCTTTGGGTGGATCATACTTGGATAAGTGATCAAACACATTTTGTCTTTCGACCCCTAGATGGTAATACATTAGATTCTTTTTCCTTTCAGGTCTGTATCTTTGTCCATCGATCACACCTAAGTATGCTTTGAAACATCTAAACCAGAACTTTCATTCTAAAGGTTGTTCTCAAGCGTTCTTGTAAAAAAGGTGCTGGTGCAGTAACACTCTGTACATTGAGAATGAGGGAAAAAACAGTGGAATGGAAATGATTAAGAAGAAGAATTGGAGGCGTTGAAGAACCGGGGTTTAACCCAGCGGCGTCAGGGGAACGCTTAAGATCTTCGAGTTCACCTGTCTTGCTATACAGAAACACGGAATATTTCTGGATGGCATCAGAGACCAATTTTATTGGCTGCAGCTAGTAACAGTGATCCTAGAAATACATCACGGTGTAAATTCTCAGGAGACTGCTCATTTTACTAAGGCGAGATGTCTCCTTTTATACCCAATATTCACATTATAAATGTACTCCCACTGCACAAAATTCTAGCCAATAAGGTAAATTTTCAAACAAAGTATCACATAACAAAAACTCAATTTACAGTATCCCAACCCAAAAGTTAATTATTTGAAATGTCCCAAATTCAATCTCCACAAGCCGGACAAACTTATAATTACATAAAAACGAAACTGTAACAGATGCTGAACAAGATAAGGCATGTGCAAGGAAACTAAAAGTTAACGATGTCCTGAACATTGATTGGCAATCTCAGACAAAGATCGATCAGGGAAATTGGCTTTGCGAGGTCAGTTTCAGGTGAAGAGGTCAGTTTCTTACAGTTCATTTCAGAGTCAAAAAGAAACCTAGTTAATGTATACATGAACTAAGAAGGCCAGACCACTTTGTTCGCCATTCTACCTTCACAGGCCTACGTGAGGGCAACACAAAATGGTGGCACAGAACAAAATGGAGTCAGACTCAGGAATTACAAAACCTCAGCTTGGCCAGCAGCATGGCGGACTAGACGTGTCTTGCTGAAGCTCCTGGAGCCCGCTGTAATCCTGAACATATCCTGAGCTCATATTCAGCCTACAACGACCCATGCCAGGTTCTTGAGTCCGAGAGCATTTCAGGCGAGTGAAGAGACACGGCATCACGACAGCCGGGGAGCTGAGGAGCAGAGCTGTTCTGGTGGGGAATACAAGATGGCGCCGGGAGGGTTAGTAGCGCTGGGGTGACAAAACCCAGCCGGAGGTGCCTGCTGCGGAGCTGAGTTGTGCCCCGGGAAAGGTGCGGAGACACCGGGATGGCTGGGTAAGCAGGCAGAGTCTAGCCACCCCTCCCCATTTCCCCGCAACATCGTGGAGAAGTCTGCTGTGGTGACTGGGAGAGAACCAGGCGGTGTATGAAAGCTAGGACCTGGGCACACCATTCACTGGCAGCAGCGGAACTTATTGCTGTGGGTAGGTAGTGGTCGGCCGGCAGACGCTGCACTCGTCCAGCCACTGGCAGGCTGCAACCTTAAGCGGCAGAAGTGCTAGATCAAAATGGCGGGCACACCCAGCAACGCCAAGCCCTGAGCGGCGAAGTGCCTCGGCTGGGGAGGACAAAGTGGACCTGTGAGTCTGCTGGACCTTGGTAGACCGAGAAGTCCGCCCGGGGTCACACCGCTTAACTACAGAGGAGGCTGAGACGAGTTGCGATGCCCCAACAGACATGGAACACGCTGCACTAGATGCCGGGGGTAAGAGCATGCCATAGTTACTAGACGGGGCCACTGGTGAATGTTCCAGTTACCCTCACACAGGCTGACCGCAGCCTGCAGGCATAGCACCTAGAGAGACTGTAGGTCCAGAGGACCGCCGCCCCTGATGAGAAGCTGCTGAGGCGAAGAACTTGGCGGTATCCCGGGGGTGGCACGAGGATGGGTCCTAGGAGGACAGATAGCACAATCAAGGTTGGAGCTCGTCGTTGCCTCTAGCAATTGACCACCTGCGGTCATCTAGGCACCCAGGCCAAATCATAATCCTGGTACAGAGGTCACAGCCACCAGATAGAGCGGTGTTGGAGTCCGGCGGTCCCTACCCACCAGACGGAGGAAGACGGAAGTCAGTGGGGGACATAGGGTGCATCAAAGGCAGAGATCAAGGTTTCAAGCAAGGACCTGAGAACCACTGGGTGTCATAGCGAATTCCTGGCCTAATAGAAGGAGTGGGCCTCTTGGAGCGCAACAAGGGAGAAAGAGGATATTCTGCGATACCGTTACAAAGCTCAGACAGTGTGAAGTGTGACAACCAATGGCTCAGGATAAGGACCCGAAAACGCAAAAGCAGGGGAAGCTGGACAAATTCGCCAAACCCCTGCAGGGGGCGGATTCCCTTGTGACAGGCGCCATGGAAGTACTGGACAATAATGTTCTTCTTCAGGTAATCCGCTCCTCCAGAGAGGCTCTGGAGGGTAAAATTGATGGCATCAAGATAGACGTCCACCCACTCTGTCAATATTTACAAAAGGTATCCAAGAAAGTCACCAGGCAGAACAAAGAAAATCAGAAGTGAAAGATACCACACATACGCTTCGGAAAGAAGTCACAGACCTGACTGTGGTTATGAAAGACTTGATATGTAGGGTGGATGATGTCAAAAACAGGGCACGAAGGAATAACCTCCGCTTTATTGGCTTTCCGGAGAACATTGAGGGGACGGATACAGGTGCCTTTCTGCGACAATGGAAACTAAACTCGTTCCCTGAGGTACAATTCTCATCATGTTTCATCATTGAGAGAGCGCACCGCATTCCTGGGACTCGATCGCCAGTAGGGGCGTTGCCGCGACCACTGAGAGCGAAATTCCTCAACTACCAAGACCGTGATCTCGTCCTTCGGGGAATGTGGAAGCAAAGGGAAATCCGATTAAAGAACACCAAAATCATGGTGTTCCCAGATTACTTGCGTGAAGTCCAAAAGCAACGCAAAACGTTTGATTCAGTTAAGGACAAGTTGCAACAGATGCAAATCACGTATATGCTCCTCTTCTTGGCCAAGCTAAAGGTGATTTATCAGACCAAGATGATGTTTTTATGACACTCGAGGAGGCCTGGCACTGGAAAGAGGAGCGTCCTATGCTTGGACCCCGGGAGTGCGGAGTTCTCCCAACGGAAAGACACTGACTAGATGCAGTAACAGGCCAAGGACACAGAGGCCAGCCTGGAGAGACAGACAGCCCTCACAAAGAGGCCGAGACAGAGTGACACCATACGGCAACAGGGGGGCTGCAGGTCAGACACTGAGAGCTTCGGACTCGGAGAGCACCTCCAGGAGAGACGTACCCCATGAACGACTAATAAGGTACGAAACATATCAGCAAAAATCGACAGACTGTACAGACCAGGATATTACCACGGACTCAGAGGTAGACCATCCCTCTATGCGGAACATCAAATTCCTTGAGAATCCAGTGGAGGGGGACAGGACAACTGGCGCAGTAATGCAAACGAGACATGATGAAGTGACTGAATGATGAGCAGTGGTGAGCATGGAGTGCTGAAGGGACAGTAAGCAGACAGAAAGGTACACAACCCCCCTCCCCTGTGTGCAGTTGTTTTTTTCTTTTGGTTGTATTCAGGAGCAGTTTGGTTTATTCCCTTTTGTGTTTTTATCCTCTGTTTTTCTTCCCGCCCCTCTCCCCCCTCTTCCCCCTTTTCCCCACTTTCTTTTCTTTGGTTGGTTACTTCCCACTCTATTCCCCTATAAACCCACAAACCGCTCCAAACAAAAAATAATACAATTAACATAATTATTAATTTATCATTATTAGAAACAAAGTCTAAAGCCTGTATTAAAAACCCCATATTTTAAGATATAGACCTAACTGATCGGAGTGAATTAACGCCTGGGTAATCGGGGAGAAACGCTGGGCCCATATTTTTATTAGGATCTTAAAATCAGTGTTAAGAAGGCTGATCGGCCTGTATGAATTTACGTCCTTCCCATTTTTCCCCTTTTTAACGAAACTAACAATAATGGACTCCATAAAGCTCAAAGGAACAGATCCTCCCAATCTGACAGCATTAAATAATTTAACCAAGAAGTGTGTCAATTCTTTAGCAAATGTTTTATAAAATTTGATCGGGAACCCATCTGGACCACACGCTTTTGCCCCGGCTAATCATTTTGCTGTGTCTAGAATTTTTAAAGCTAAAATTGTGCTCTCCAGTTGATCAGCTAATGGACCGGGTAAGACAGGAAGATTAACTTCATCAAAATATTTATGAATAAGATCTGTCCCTACCTCATATGTCATGGAATATAGCTGGAAGTAATGATCCAAGAATCCTCAAGCTATATCATCTTTATCTCTAACAATATTTTGCATTTTAGGATCGATAATCTCTACAATTATGACTTTCTGGTGTTTGGTTTTTGTTTGCCCTGCTAGCATTTTTCCCACCATTTCGCTCTCCTCATATGTTTTAGAGCTATTGATTTCCTCCATCACAAAAAATTATTTTAAGGCTGCCTTCGCCCTTCCCAGTTGCAAAGCCACATCTTCCCTCCCCAGAGGTGTAATATCTCTAATGTTTATAGCATCAGACACATCATGTTGAAGTTTATTGATCTTATCACGCCTCTCTCTCATCTGTGTGGCTGTATGCGCAATCTTCCAGCCTCTAATAGCTGCATTAAACCCTCCTCAAATTGAAAAGATTTCTGCGGTAACTTCATTTAGATTTAAAACTCTGATATCCAAACTTGGGTTTGAGCCACCCAAATGATATCTTGGAGGAGTAGACGATCCATCTGCCACCTGGTTTGAGCCTTTCCCCCCCTTCGATCACAAACTCAACTGTTATTAAAGAATGATCTAAGAAGGGATTAATCCCTATGGTGGTGTCTAAAACCTTCAGGGATCGTGAATTAAGAAAAAAATCAATCCGCGAGGCTGTGTGGAATTGGTTAGAATAACACAGAATTTCAGCAACAGTCGGGTTACAATTTCGCCATTGATCAACCAAAAGATGTTCCTGCATTAGGGCTTCCAAGACTTTCTTTGTTTGGGGTTTCAGCTCTTTTTTATTTTTATTTGAAGTTACTTTTTTAAAATCTTAAATGAAATTGAAATAGCCACCCAAAACTACTTTTCCCGGGGACCCTCTAAGTAGCTCAGTGATCCTGAGTAGCGGCGTAGTATCATCAATTATCAGGCCATAATAGTTTATAAAATTTTAAATCATCCCATTTAATTTGGCCTCAACCCAAATCCATTGCCCAAGCGGGCCTCTCCTAATTTGCCCAAATTCCCAAGGAAGACTATGGCAAAAATATATAGCAACTACTCTTTTGGTTAGCCCAACAGAGGCCAAAAACTCATGGGAAAAACACCTAGGAAGATATAATTTAGGAAAATTTGTTTTGAAATGGGTTTCCTGAAAAAAATAATACCTGTGGAGAGCAGGATACAAGCAACCTTATTAATGCTCCATATTTGGACTTATTTAAAATCCCATTAACATTAATAGATAAAGTATGACACATATTAATCATTTTTGGTCCTGGTTTTCAAACATATCTATAAACGTACTCCACCATTTCTTGAATGTTTTACTCCAATGCCCCTGCTACTGCTCCTCTTACTGCTAGTCTTTTTAACCCCTTCTGATCCTTCCCCTACCCTCTCAAACCATCCCCCACAAGAGGTTTACCCCCACACTCTGCACATACATCACCCCTTGCGCCCCTCAACTACTTTGTAGGGTGCCATGGATCTGCACCCAGGTTGACCCTCCCCCCGTGGTATATATATATTATACACAATCTGGCTATAGAGAACATCCATTGTTCCATTGATTCATATTTGGTTCCTATTTTCATCACCCGCCAAATTCTTGCTAAAGGAAAACCTTTAAAACCGTTAAGCGCCAGAAATGACAAGACAAACATCTGTCTACCAACGTATTGAGGCCCTGACATCTCCTTTAGAAGCTCCTGCGCATCATCTATATTAGTAAACATGTGGAATTTCCCGTTCACAAGAACACGTAATTTAGACGGGAAACATCCGTTACAACGCGGATGTTACAACGCGGTGCTATTACGACGCGTCCCTTACAACGCAAGTCGTTACCACGACTTGCGCTGGAGGGCGCTAGAAGATTAAAAATAGTAAATTTACTATTCCAACACCTTCCCTAGTGTCCACGGGGACTGGTGTTAGAATAGTAAATTATACTATTCGATATCCGCGCCCCCAACGCAAGTCGTGGTAACGACTTGCGTTGTAAGGGACGCGTTGTAACAGCACGCGTTGTGACGGTACGCGTTGTACCATCACCAATCCAATTTAGACTGTTGGGCAATTGATGCCTGCACGCTTTGTGCCTTAAACAGAAAAAGCCGTTTAACAAATTCCTTATGCCTTCGGGCCGCATCTGCAGACATATCTGGAAAAAATCTACAGTTAGAAGTCTTGTTCACTGGGAATTGCTTTTGTTGTATGGCCTTGGCCAGGTTCTTCTCCTTTATCTGATAGTCTGAGAAATTAACTAGGATTGTATGTGGACCTCTCGAGCTGGGCAGAGGATGAAAAGGAACTCTAAGGGCCCTGGTGATTGTCAAATCTCCACTAAAGTCCGAGAAAACTTTTTCCTTGATAAAGGACTCAACCCTATTGCTGTTGTTGGTTCCCCCCCCTTTTTCCCACTTTTTTTTGTTGGTTTTGTATGTAAGTAGGGATTTGGTTTGGTTTGCATTTTCCTCTTTTTCTTTTTCGTTTTTCTGTTGCATTGGTTTGTCTGGTGGAATTATTTTTTGTTTTGTTCACCTTTATGGCGGTCAATAGGGGCCCGGATGTAACACCACTCTGGGGATTGGAAATTGAACTTGTGGCAGTTACAAGACCCACAGGTGGCCCAGGAGATTTGGGTGGACAAAGAGCTCTACTTTAGGGAAAATGTGGGGTCAGTGAACTCCACCATTACTCTATAGGAAGCCTACAAGGCAGTCCTTTGGGACAGAGCCCAGAATATCATTGCACATAAAAAACGCAAAGAAAGTGAGGAGGTAACGCAAATTGAAGCGCATCTCCTGCAGACTGAAGCTCAAGTCGCTACAAACACAAGCCCCTCCCAGTTGAGAAGGTTTAAGCTCCTACAGCAAGAGTATTTTGCGATAGCCACAAGAGATGTGCAACATACCATACAAGCAATGCATAGGAGATTGTACGACATGAGTGATAAAACGCTTGGCTAAGTAAGAAGGAGCTGGAAACTAGATAGAGAGCCCAAATACAGATGAACGATGATCAGGTCCATGTAGCCCCAGAGGCCATAGCACATGCCTTTGCAGGCTACTACAAGGCCTTCTATGCAAAAAGATCCCTAGCAGATGATGAACAGATCCACACGTATTTACAATCTATACAGCTCCCTCGATTGGAGTCCAGTGAAACACAAGCCCTGGAGGCAAAGTTGACGGCAGAAGAAATTCTGGAAGCCATAGGCCAGATGAAAACGGGGAAGCCCGTGGGTCCCAATGGTCTCCCACCAGAATTATTTAAAAGACATTTGGGCACTCTACAGCAAGCATCTCTTGCAGATGTATCTAGAGGCACGAGGTATGGGTACACTCCCCGAAGATTTGAAAGTAGGGGGACCGCCACATAGATGTAGTTCGTATAGGCCCATCTCCCTCATAAATATGGAGACTAAGATTCTGGCCAGAATTCTGGCTAATAGACTCACGCAGGTCATTATGAGACTTGTTCACTGGGACCTGTCAGGCTTTATGCTTAAGAGATAGACGAGACACAACCTTAGACATGTCTCTAACTGGTTGGAGATGGTAAAAAATACAACCGATCCTCATCTCATTCTCTCCTGGGATGCAGAGAAGGCCTTCGACACGGTCCACCGGCCATTTCTCATGGCAGTACTGGATAGACTGGGATTTGGTCCTGAGTCCAGGAAGTGCATATCCATAACGTATGAAAGACCAGTGGCAAGGGTCAACGGCGTTACATCTTGGAAGTTTCCGATAGAAAAGGGCACATCTGAGCATAACGTGTTTCCGAGTTAATGACACAGACAATCTCGATGAGCGTATTTCATTGCATGCTGATGATATACTTCTATATGTCACAAACCCCGGCAAGACACACTCTAACATTATGACGAGCTGTGAGGAATATGGGAGACATGCAGGGTATAGAATTAACTGGGAAAAATCGTGCATTTATCCGGCAAGACAAGATGTTGGGACCGTACTGTATCCCAGCCAACTCCAAGTTGCATCCACAGAGATAAAATACTTAGGTCTTCATGTCACACTGGACAAGCCGTGGCATTGGAGCAAAACCTGTGCAAGATAAATAGGATAATTCCGCTTTGACGCGGAGCGGTGGGCCTCATTACCCCTGACGCTGCTTGGAAGAGCAGCACTCTTGAAACTGATAACCCTACGAAAAATGCTATATGTGCTCAAAAATACTTACCATCCAATACCGGAAGAGGTGCTTATTAAGATTGATGATATCCTAAGAAAGTTTATTTGGGGGGAAACCCACTAGAGTAGCACTCGGGAAGCTACAATGCAACCAATACAGAGGTGGCATTTCCCTGCCGGACCTTCGCTCATATTACTGAGCTGCCGACTTGATAGTTATCAACGACTGGGCATTCGGGGAAAGGGACCATCCTACATATGCGCTTGAACACACACAATTTTTAATAAAACCATTTTCACACTATCTTTGTGGAGGTAAAGGGGTCGCGAGATTGTTGTCAGCTACAAAGACTGTAATAATAGCTTGGAAGAAAGTGGAGAGGCGGACAAAATGGGAAGGCAGGGTGACAAAGGAAACCCAGCTGTGGGTGGGTGGGAACACGACACACGGAATTTGCCAAGCTGACGGGTTTTCAAAAATTGGACTTGGTGGCATTTCCCAGCTCAAAGATACAGCATATCTTAAGGAGCTGGTGACGTTTTCGCGCCTCCAGACTGATTATGACATGAATAGGAAGCAACTTTTTAAATATTTAAACTGAGGCATGCGTGGAGGGCGCAGCGTATTGATATGGAGGGCCTCCCCAAACATTCCCTGCTGGAGGGTAGGCACTTGATGGATGAAATAGGGGAAAATGCACTTTCCTGGACCTATAGAACAATCATGAACCACTGGACCCTTTGCAAAAATTGAGGTCACACTGGGAGGCCGATCTGGGGGAAATGGATAACCTGGACAGGGAAATGGCTCTGATGCATCCTAGGGAAGTAGCTATTAGGTCCAGACTTCGATTGATTCAATTCAAGTATCTACACAGAATGTACTATGACAGAGCCAGAAAGCATAGCATTGGAAGAGCGGAATTTCCCAATTGCCTGAAATGTAAAAATATGTAAGGTACCTTCTTCCACACTGTTTGGGGGTGCCCACAAGTGCAGGTACATTAGGGAAAACTGTTGAAGCAGCTGGAGCATATATTGCAAGAATATACACCCCTAGATACTCTGTTTATTTTGTTGGGCATACCTAAGGACATTGATCTCCCCAAGGCAAAATTAACATTGCTCCAGCTGGGACTGGTAGCGGCCTAAGGGGCCTTGGCAAGATCGTGGGGTGCTGTATCTAATCCTACGCTAGAGGAATGGCGGAGGAGAATGGAGATGTATATGTAAGGGGAAAAAAACAACCTATAAAGCAAGGGGGTGCATGAAAAAATTCAGGTGAATATTGAAGCCTTGGTTGACCTACTACGGACTTGAACTCACTGACTCACAGTGAATTGAGGGATGTGGGGAGGGAGAGGGGGGAACAAGGTATCACACATTATTTTGTTAATGTTGATTGATTGTGTGACAGTATTGTCGACCTCCGCTCTGCATGTAAAGAACAAGAATATTAGTTGTTCTGACTATTTGAAGTGTTTTTGTAATGTACTTGGACAAAGGCAAATAAATACATCCCCCCCCCAAAAAGAAGAAGAATTGAGCATGAGAAAAGAAGAAAAAGGGAAAAAAATAAAAAATGAAAATGTCTGAAGATTCACTACCTCTGCAAGAGAGCAGAAAACGAGAGTGTCAAGTTTAGTTATACACAGAAGAAAAAGAAAACTAAAATTTCTCACAATTAGCAGTAAATACAGATATGGAAGCCAAAAAATATGTGTGTGTATCACAGATGTAATACACAGTAATAATTCCACTTGAAAGAAAAAAAAAAAACATCAACTTAGTCACTAGATGGCAGCGTTGTATAACATAAAGCGGAAAGATTTCTAGGAAATCCCTTCTGTAACTTTTGTGGTAGACACACAATGGTAAGAGGTGTGTTTGTCAGCGTGATGAACTTGGCTCTGAAAGCAACTAAAATGCTTAGTCCAATCATACTCATCCAAAGTTAACTAGTACGTTTTAAAAAGGCAGCGCTTTGAAAATGATCCGTGTTTCAATATAGAAAAACACATGTACTAATGAACGTGCAGAGACACAAATGTTAATGAAAAGTTGTGCACATCAGCGAATATAGGGGCATATTATCAAGGCCTAGCGATATTTTTATCGCCGTGTTTGCGTCCGTTTTCAGACGAAATGCGACAATATAAATATTGCTTTATTTACAACAGCACGCTAACGCGTGTTCAATGGGATTAGCGCTGGTTCCAACATCGCATCGCCTTGCATCGCTAATGAGATGCAAGGGAGGCGTGTCCCATGAAACAACATGGGATAATAGCGCTAACCCTGATACTCTCTATTTTCAAGTGTATCGCTAACATGCATAGCGATATTAAAATCAGCGCTAACCGGGTTTTTCGCCAGTTTGTAATGCATGCTATTTTCCTTACTAAGCCATATCTATAATGGGAGGTGGATTGTTATGCTGAGTTTACGTCTCACATTATACATAAGATTTACCCTAACGCGGTTCTCTATCACTGGAACTCCGGCGATTTCAACTCTTT
Organism: Lissotriton vulgaris; assembly: GCF_964263255.1. Lineage (NCBI taxonomy): Eukaryota > Metazoa > Chordata > Amphibia > Caudata > Salamandridae > Lissotriton > Lissotriton vulgaris. The sequence goes on along the minus strand of NC_141692.1, from coordinate 3,164,047 downwards.
CCGCCGCTTTTGCCTGGGATTCTATCGCCTTGGCGATGTACCTTGCTGGTAGTGCGCTCACCAGGCGATAAAATCGGGCAATATGCGGCGTTAATTTTTTTCACACTACACACGGCCAGCGATAATTATCGCTGGCCGTTGATGATATGCCCCGTAGAAAATTAGCTGTGCACACACTTTTTGTAAACCAAGACCTGCCGAAGGAATATTGTAATTTGTTAACACGCGATGATAAGTGCTGAGTTCTGGGTGTCCGTGTAACATTAAAAAAAGTATAACATCTCCTTGCGCATAAGTGCGTCATGAGGAAAATATCGTAACTTTTGTTGAGAAGTATCAATGCTCATGTAAATCCTAGTACATAACTACAGATAAATGAATTGCTTCTTCGTAAAAGTAACCAATCCAAAATGGATGCTGAAAAACGCGATATAATGCGCTGACGTCAGTCTGAAAGCTACCGTGCTGATGATGCTTTATTAGGTCTCGCTAAAGTAAGTGCGCATGCGCTACTCTTGCGAGAAATTTAGTAGCTGCTTTGGGAAGTGCTCCCAAAGCAGCGACCAGCTTGCTAGAACGAGCACAAGCACTCGCGCTTGCACGCACATCCTTGCATGTTTTAGTGCGTCATCGCGATCACTTTCGCTTTCACACCAATCGTGCTCGCAATTACTTTTGTGGCCAATGCTTGTTTGGTGTAGGATGTGCAATCACGCTCAAAAGAAATACCGCAATTTAGAGGGCTATTAAAACTGCTTCACAATATTTTTAGTAGGAAAACGTCACATCCTTCTGTAAGTTTAAATTGACGACAGATTTGCCACAGACTGCTCAGGTTTAACTATTGGGCGACATTAAGCGCGATTCGTGAAATTAAAGAGCTTTGGGATTTTTTTCTTAAGAAGCGCTGTCTCCCATCAATAGAATCTCTTCCTCTCCAGGTAGAGCTTTATTAGAGGAACTAAAACTATGCTTTATCCATCCACCCGCATCCGCGTCAAGCTCCCTGACCTCTCTATGAGGTAAATGTAGTGTTTAAAGCCGGAGTATAACTTTCTACTTTAAAAACGGTAAGCATCGCATTTGGTTTTGAAACACCCCCATAACAAATCCCAATTCTCTGCTCTCTGTGACCATTTCATACAGCGACCTGTTATTACTTTACAGCTCAGTGGCGTGCAGGCTTTAAATTGTAAACGTTTGAACTTCAGATATTGGACTAACGGTTACATATTTCTATATTCGGAAGAAGGATTGTTGTGGAACTCATTCTGCTGCATCCGCAACAACCGGTAGAACAGTTATCAGTGTGCCTAAAAGTGTATTCAGCTATGGTAATGAAAATGTAATAAACTAACTATTACGTTTTACAAATCCTTGCTGAGAACATTTAATGATCACATTTTTTTAATCTGTTACTATAAAAATATAATCAATAATCAAAGTACGCCATTTTAATAGCTTGAATTAATATTAAGTCAAACACGGCTTCCAACCTTGCCCCAGCGACAGACCCCTTCCACGACGGTACCATTTTCTAAACTATATAAAACACCAGAACAAGACAACTTGGGTTCTTGTAACAACTAATAGACATGAGAGGCTTATTTTTATATGCCTTGTAGGTCTATGCCTTGATTCTTGCTGTGTTTCTTTCCTAGTGATTTGGCCAACGCAATACCTTTTTGGTCAGTTACTCTGATGGGGATCCATTCGGTGTTGCCGATATCCCGGAACACAGTGAACGGTAACTGTCAGCACCACTTGCCATAATCTGACACTGTTGAATGTTGGTGAACCATCAGTTCCCAATTCTGTGGTTGGAACAATAATAACCCTAGATAGCACACACACAACCACACAGCCACACAGACAACCACACACACAACCACAACAACACCCAAACACATAACGACACACAACCACACACACACACACACACCGCTCTCGGCCACTCACTGCCTATCAGCCTCCTCTCAGCCAGGTGACGCGATCGCGATCAGTTTCACATGATCAATTTCACTTTCACTGCCGCGTTCGCCGTGAAAGTGTTCACGTTTCTAGTTTTATTCAGCATTCACTCTTGTTTCCTAGTGCTTGATAATCCAATCTCTACAATATTTAAGCAGCCTGCACGTCTCCTGTCAACCATAACACTACATGTATTTTCTCTGATCCACATAGATATCAGTGGTACAGTCAAAGGTAAGCAGGTTTCCTATCCTTCCTTCAAGCAATAACCAGAATACTAAACTGCATTTGTGCCCTACTTAGTTTCAAACACCAAACAGTTATTCTAATCGGTTTGTTTCGCAGAGGTTGTTTCTTAGGAGAAGGGCAGTGGCACTTGCATGGCACGATATGCTAATGTGTTCAAAAAAGTTGTTAAAAAAATATATATATGGAAAATTGACTCTTTTAAAAATTCTGATACCCCCAGAATCCGAGTCCTCTACAACACCATTTTTTTGGCTGTCAGCTATGAAAAGAAGACCAATATTGTCCCCATTTTTATTATTCTGTATCCTCGGTTCAGTACTGGGGTCCTTTTTTAACTTGTTGCTAGTTCATTGTGAATCTTACTGTTACTAATTCAAATTGTGTTAGCTTTGGCTTATTTGCAATGCAAACTTTATCTCAATAAGTTGCTGTAACAAGCTGCAGGTCCGCTATGGAAGCCCATTCATTTGCTAATTATTTTCTACATAAGGTTGCAAGACCATAACGTGGGGTTTTCAGGATTTTGAATAGTTTCTTGTTTGAAGATGTTACTCTCTCCTGCGCACCCCACTCCTGTTCTAAGGTTACGAGTTGTGGAAAAAGGTAGGGCCGATGACCTTTTTCTAAGTTGCCCGGCGTTAACCGCCTCTTTACCCACTCAAATTACCAAACAAAAGAGGGAGGCGCTGGAGACTGGAAGGCAGGAAACAGATGTTTTATTCCGACGGAGCAGAACACATCAAATCAGACAACAGGGTATCTTCTCGAGGTGCTCTAACCGCATCTCTGAGGCCTGGCCTCTTATACACGAGTTTATTGCTTTATTGTATGAAACACATCTCTGTCAATACTTTGATGTACGGAAAGACATCCTCGGAATCCCCCCTTCAGGCCCTTTCCCACACACATTTACAGTTGGAGTCCCCACCCCGGTCACAACAGGTGATGATTATCGCGCAGCTGGATATTCCGCCGATTCACGAAATGTGTGGGGTTGATCGGATCTCATAGGGTGGGGGCTTTGATCAACTCGAGGGTCCTTTGATGGGGGAAGCTTCCTACGGTACAGGGGGGCAATAAACAGTATCCGCAGGGCCAGGTGGCGGCCTGGGAACGAGGAAGACAAACGGGCACACAGGAAAAGGGGGTTTTATCAAAGGACCCGGGACCATGAAGGCAGGTGTCGCGCTGGGAACAGGATGGGGTTCCGAGGCAGAGCTGCACTGAGGAGGGGTTTATGACCCAAGGCATGCGAGAGTGGGGGTTGTCAGCGTGCGGGGGATGCTTGCGAGGTTAGGAGGGAGAGAGAGACGTGCTGGCTATCAGCGAGGGGCAGAGAGGCCATGGTACTCAAAATGGCTGCCGCTTACGCGCACGAATGGGCTCGAAAGGGGGGGCAAGATGGCGCCGATAATGTTGACGTTGCAGCCTAAGTTTTAACAGTCCTCCCTTTTCAACATATCTAGCCAGCTTGCCTACTCGATGTCGATATGCATCAAATTCCTAACCTCGGCATCATATAATGCTCCCATGCGTTCATTTCCAAAGTCCACAGTCTTAGGGCAAATACAATTCATACATAAGGAACACAAAGGCGGCAGGCATTGAATTCCTAAGCACAACCCACATATAACACCTACAGGAATCAGGATAATGGTAAACAGTCTCCAGCCCCAGTTCTTAACGGTGTTCCAGAACCAACCACCAAGCGACCATTCTTCCTGTTCCTGGTGGACTTCTGAAGAGAGTCTGTGGAGGTGTTCGATGGCCTTGTATACTGAGGGTGAATTGTCCGGTATATATGTACAACAGCCGGACCCAATAATGCGGCATGCTCCACCACGGTCCGCAAGAACCACCTCTAGAACCAGGCGGATCTCGAGAGCCACCAAGCGGACCGCTTGAAGTTCGGCTGTGTTGTTAGCAAGGATACCAGCTGTGATGTTCATTGTTGTCTCGACTGCCTGAGTCAGATGTCGGATGGCACGGCTGTTTGCCATCGGGCCCCAGAGTGGAACAAGTCCCTTCATAGCATCGAGGAACTGTGCTCCTGTTGAGTCGGCTTGTTCAATGTCCTTGGCTCGCTTTTGTCTATGGTGATTTGCTGGGGCCACATAGGTCGGAGGAAGGATGAAGGAGATGAAACAAGTGCCCCCCCAGCCTTTGGGGAGCCAGGTGTAAGCCTTTGTGCCACAAACGAAGTACATATTTGGAGAGGATACGAAGGAAGGTGGATCAGTAGAGTCCAAAGTTCTGGTGAAACGGCAAGCACTGCGGCCTACCAGCTGTGTCCCAAGCCCTTCTATGCACATGTGGCCTGTGACGTTGATGACAGACAGGGCCACAGTCAGAGTGGCAGCCGTTCGTTTCCGCAAGTAGGAGAAGGTGGGTCTGGTTGGGTTGTTGAACACCTGCATTTCAATTCGTTCTTTAGCAGGGATGTCCATGTGGATAGAGTCGTTGGAGGTCTGCGGGCAGAAATGTGTCTTTGTTTTGTTTCGCCAGACCTCATGAAAGAAGTGCGTCATGGTTTTGCTGGAGGTGGCATTGTCCTTATAGTTTTTTTGCAGGAGGATCAGCCAAGCAAGTCAGGAGCCGTGAATTGAGAAGGGTGAAGGGATGAAAGGTTTTGAATGTCCAGTGGCGTATGGTAGCAACACACAGATCCAGCAGTTGGTGGCATTGGTGGAGAGATTGTGCTGGTGGAGTAGCTGCACAAAAGAATTGTTCCAGAACTCCTTTCGCCTTTCTCTGAGTTGAGGAGAGAGTGAGATCAAATAATGTTCTTTCATGGTGGTAGGCTGTGCGGTGGTTAGCAGTATCTGATGAGCAGGTGTGCTTTCCTTCAAAATCCAGAAGGAAGTCATGAGGAGGAGGCAAAAGAGGAAGGCAATGAAGAAGGCGATTGTCTTTGATTTGTGCATATTGTCAGTCTTTGGGTTCCTGTAGTGGGTATTTCCTGTTGCTTCCATCATCTTCTTATCTGGCGCTTCCATCATCTTCTTATCTGGCGCTTCCATCATCTTCAAGGTGCTCAGTAGCGGGCAGAACCACAGATTTTTTTTAGCTTCTCTCCGGGTAACCCTTGGTAGTGTTTAGGTCACCGTTCTGAGATTTAACTCAGTCCGTGGTCTGCTTAGCCGAAGCTCCCTCCTTTCGACGCAGGAAATACCCTTCTCTGGTTGGCATAGTGGGATCAGAGAATTTGGCAAGTTCAAGTGCCTCGGTGTCAGGATAGCAGTTCAGTGATGGTCGATCCTTGCTCAGGAGCTCTTCTTGGTTGTCGATGTTTTCTGTCGTGGCCAGGGTTGAGGAGACCTTCTTGCAGTGGTGTGCGTGCAGCCAGTGCCGTTTCCCCTCCACTCGAAGCGCCGTCCGGGTGGTGATCAGTACTTGCCAGGGGCCCGTCCACCGGGGTTCCAAACTCTTCGCCCGCTGAAAATTCCGGACTAGTACATAGTCCCCCGGTTGGATGTCGTGGCCCGGACCCCTGGAAGCATCGGGGATGGCCTGCTGCACCTGCTGATGAATGGCAGACAGAGTTTCAGTTAACTTGTACAAATAATCAGACATTAGGATGTCCGGGACATCATGAATGGACGTTGGTTTTAGTGCAAACCAGACGCTCATGGGCCGGCCGAAAACGACCTCGTATGGTGTCAGGTGGTGTTTGGTGGGGGTGGATCGCATTGATAGCAATGCCAGCGGGAGAGCGTCTGGCCATTTCAGTCCTGTGGTAGCCACTATCTTGGCTAATTTTAACTTCAGTGTGGCATTGTGTCGATCGACTAGTCCAGCAGACTGGGGGTGGAAGACTGCGTGGAACTTTTGTGTGATACCCAGCCCCTTTAAGATGAGCTGGATGACTTCGGCTATGAAGTGGGGGCCATTGTCGCTCCATAAAATTCGACAAAGGCCGTAGCGAGGGAAGAATTCTTTTAGCAGTACTTTTGCAGTGGCCATAGCAGTGTTATCACGGGTTGGGTATGCCTCCACCCACTTGCTAAATGCACACACCACTACAAGCACATATTTCAGGCCTTGGCATCTGTCTAGTTGGATGTAGTCCATCTGTAGGACTTCGAATGGGTGATTGGGAACCCCAAACCCTCCCCGGGGGACCACAATTCCTTTCCCAGGGTTATGTTGCAGGCATATTAGGCATTGTTGGACCAGACGTTTGGCGGAGTCCGTGATTTTATCGTTGTGCCAAACTCTGGAGACAAGTTCAATCATGGGGGCTGATCCTATGTGAGCAGGGAAGTGTGCCATAGTCAGTATGGGAATCAGGTATGAGTCAGGTAACAACCATTTGTTTGCGTCTTTTGTCCGCCAGCAGCCTTCATCGTCCTTTAATCCCACCCGTGCCCATTCAGTCAATTCGCGTTGTGTGCTAGCCATTTGAATGTCCCTAACAGTGTCCCTAGCGTCGGTCCATTTTCTGCTTGTGACCTGGTCACGTACATGCGTGTTGTTGTCCTGTTTTCAGCTGTCGTTCGAGCAGTGAGGTCCGCTAGTGCATTTCCCTGTCCAATAATGTCTGTCACTTTCTTGTGTGCCTGGCATTTGATGACCGCAAGTCTTTTGGGGAGAAGGACAGCTTCGATCAAGGCGGAGACTAAATCTCCATGCAAGATAGGGGTGCCGTGTGAGGTCAAGAATCCCCTTTCCTTCCAAAGGAGCCCAAAATGGTGAACCACCCCGAAGGCATACTGGCTGTCGGTGTAAATGTTCACTGTGGTTCCTGCTGCTAGGATGCATGCTCGTGTCAGGGCAATCAGTTCCGCTGCCTGGGCAGATCGTTGTGTGATGCGGGCTGTCTCGACTACAGTTCGAGCCGTGGTGACTGCGTAGGCAGCTGAAGTGGTGCCATCGGGGAGTTTGATGCAAGAGCCGTCCACCCACAGCTCTCCGTCAGGGTCAGGAAAAGCCGTGTCTCTGAGGTCAACCCTACTTCTAGTCTGTTCGTCCGTGAGAGTCACACAGTCGTGTACAGGGGGCACATTGGGATCGTTCTCTGGTAAGGGTAGCAAAGTTGCTGGGTTCAGTGTGGTGCATCTTTTCAAGGTGATATGGGGTGCAAGCAAAGTCAGCTCGTATCCAGTCAGTCGTGCACTCGTCAGGTATTGCGTCTTGGTTTGGTTCAGGAGAGTGTCAACTGCATGGGGTACTAGTACTGTGAGGGAATTCGAGAGCACGATCCCCTCACTCTGTCGGATAGAGATAGCAGCGGCAGCTACAGCTCGAAGGCAGGCAGGTAAGGCTCTGGCTACAGGGTCAAGAGTGGCAGAGAAGTAAGCGCACGGTCGTTGCTTTGGGCCAATGGACTGGGTTAGGACAGATAAAGCGCACCCCTCCCTTTCGTGAGTGTAGAGGGAGAAGGGCTTTGTGTAATCGGGGGTACCTAGGACAGGGGCCGAACAAAGGGCATCTCGTAGTTCCGTGAAGGAGGTTTGGCACTCGGGGGTCCAAGGGAGTGGGAAGGGGACATCTTTAGCTAGCAGAGAAAGCAGCGGTTTCACAATGAGGCTGAAGTTTGGTAACCACTGTCGGCAGAAGGAGGTGAGGCCTAGTAGGGAGCGGACCTGTTTCTGAGTCTTAGGGACAGGGGTTTCAAGAATGGTTTGGATCCGGTCGGGAGTAAGTTTCCTTCCGTCTTTGGACAGGAGGTGGCCTAAGTAAGTGACCTGGGGTTGGCAGAATTGCAACTTCTTTTTGGAGACCTTGTGGCCATTTTCCGCAAGGAAGTGCAGGAGTTGAATGGTGGCTGTGACTGCCAGTGGAGTGGTGTCGGCCGCCAAAAGGATGTCATCGACGTATTGTACTAACACCACTCCATCGGGTAACTGGACCTGATCCAGTTGTCTCTTGAGGGCCTGACTGTAGATACTGGGGCTTTCAGTGTAGCCTTGGGGTGCTCGGCAGAACCTATATGAGCGGGCTTTTAGGGTGAAGCCGAAGAGATATCGGCTGTCTGGGTGGATGGGGATAGAGAAAAATGCGTTTTTGAGGTCAATGACAGTGAAGGTGGTGGCAGTAGAAGGAATCAAGGTCAGGATAGTGGTGATGTCTGAGACCACGGGGTACTGGGGTACAACCACTTTGTTGATCTCTCGAAGGTCGATGATGAAGCAGTATGCTTTCTCATCCCCCTCTCCTTGTTTCTTGATGATGGGCAAGATAGGACTGTTGCAAACATTGCTAACCACTTCCTCTACCACTCCTGCGTCTCTCAGTGACTGAATAATCTTTACCAATGCCTTCTCGCCCTCGGGCGATATCCGATATTGTGGAAGTTTTGGGAGTATTGCGTCTGGTCGGACAGTAATGTGCACTGGGTCAATCATCATGCGCCCTACGTCCGAATCCGTCTTGGCCCACAGATGCGGGGGCAGAGTGTCAAGCAGGGATGTGTCAGCGTCATTGATAGAAAACATGCGTCGGGAAGGGCAATGTCTAAGCAGAATGGGGTTGTCGTACAGGAAAACTCGAACTCCGTCTTGGGAACATCTAATGGTCGCTCGGAAGTGTTTCAGTAAGTCAAGTCCCATAATGGCGTCAGGAGTATTGGAGGAAAGTAAAAACGTCGTGTCAGTGGTATTGTTTTCTAAGTCGAAGGGGATCGGAGCGGACAAAGGGTTAGTGGAGGGCGTTCCATCGAAACCTATCGATGTCACAAGTGAGCCAGACAAGGGTGCCCTTGGAATCAGTCGTTTAGATAACGCACTACGTGTTGCGCCAGTGTCTACCAGAAATGGAGACTTTGTACCCAGGACCTTAGCAGTGACATAAGGACCTTGCTGGTCAACATAGAGCTCGACTGGATCCCTCCCTTGCCCTTGGCAGTCCTATGCAAAGTCATGGGCATCGTCGCAGTCAGACTGTTGGTACTGGTTCTGTCTGGGTCGGTCAAATGTATTCGGTCTGTTTGATCTATCGTTAGTCATTTCATTTGTGGGCCCCCGTTGCTGTCCTCTATTTCTTGGCCCACCCGCTACGTCCTTGGGGTCCCTATTTCTGTTCATCTCTGAAAGAACCCGGCACTGGGATTTCCAATGGCCGAATCCTTTACAGAAGGCGCACTGGTCCTCTCTAATGTCTGTACGTTCAATGTGGGGTGTCGAGGTGCGGTCTTTAGGAGGTGCGTTCTTAGGGACATTCGTCTGATAGTTTCCTTTGTATTGTTCTCGTCCTATAGTCACCCCTTGCAATTGCGCAATCATCACCCTCTCTTTTAAGTCTTTCTTCTTTTTCTCTGTCGCTCTATCGTTTTCGTTTTTCTGGTGTTCGTAATATTGGGCCATCTGAAGGATAGCCGCAGGTTTGGAGGCTGCCCAACTACTCTCGCTGGCCTGCAGTTTCTGGGAGACCTCCGGTGACAAACCTTTAACATAATTTTGGACAAACAGATGGTGTCCGGTTGCAGTGGTCATGTCCTGGCCGCTGTAATCGGAGAACACCGTTTCAAACCGGGAGAAGTATTCCGATACATCCCCCTGGGGTTTCTGACGACAAGCCGTTACTATCGACCAGTCCACTTTCTTTTCCGGGATCAGGGTTTTCAATTTCTGTACGATTTTATCTGGGAGGTCTAAAATGGATTTCAAAGGTTTCTGTCCAGGTTCTCGTTGCCTATCTATGTCATCGAGTTGTGACCAGGTATGTCCGAACAGCTCAAGGTGGTCGACTTTCCGGATTTGCTTCCACACATCAGCTGGTAGACATAACCCGAAAAACAAATCGATGTCAGCCAGAGTCATAATCGTTGAACCTAGGGCTGTACCTAATTCAGTATAGAAGGCAGTGGGGTTTTTACGTAAATCAGGCAGAGATTTCCGGAACGTCAGAATATCCTGCCGATCCCATGGCTGGTAGACCCAGTTGTACACTACCCTCCCTCTTGCATCTTTGTGGTTGACGTCATTGTGAGTTCCTAGACCTCGTGGAGGAACCCAGTAGGGGGCAGCCTCTCTTATTGGCATCATGGTGCTAGCTCGCTCAGTTTGGGGTTCGGTTGCTACAGGTGTCGGGGGTTTAGCTTCCGATTCCTGTTCAGTGAGGTGGCGGAAAACCTCAAGCGTACGCGTAAGGAGGTCCGTCACATCACACTCACCCTCATCCCCGATATCGACCTTCCTGTACCGAGTCGTTAGGCTCTCGGGGCCTTTTTCTCGATATCGGTCCTCGTACGCATTCAAGATGTGGTAACACAGTCGTACAGTAAAATGTCGTCTGTGGCTCCCTGTATACGTGTTGAACATGTCCGTGACGTGCTCTTCACTTTCCTTTCTTTCTACCAATGTCCTCACTACCTTGTCAATCCCTGCTCGCTCATCCTTGCTTAATCTGTTCGTTCTTGCAGAATCAGCCTTCCGGGTCTCTGGGTCATTTAACACTGTTGCTTGTGCTGTACCTAATACAAGGGGTTCGGCCGGCACAGAGGCCAAGGGGGCCGAAGCTCTGGTACTACTCTCGTCTGTGCTTGGGGGTGGTGGGTGCTGTGCTAAGGGTTGGGAAGGGGCATATGGAGGGGGCATGTAGATGATCGGAGGACCTAACAACAGATCATCGTTGGCTCGCTGTTTCAAGGGCAATTCAGGATAGAGCGTAGAGGGCGTTCTAACCGGACACTGGCTTGATGTTTCCACCTCTAGTTTCTGTTTGGCTTCCTCTCTTTCCTTAATCTCTTCTTCTAGTTTCTGAGCAGCTAGGTGGGCTGCCTTTCGCAGCTCTTTTCCCAACCTACTCTCCGTTCTCTTTTTACGTTGTTCGGTTTCTTTGCGCCACATGCCGAGACTATCAAGCATAGTGGGCGTTGTCTTGTGTTTACCAAGGGCTGTTTCTAGCGCGCTTATTTTATCCTCATCGAAGGATCCTATCAGTGGCCACTGACTTTCTCGATCCTTTTTCGTATATTTATGCCACAGCTTGCTATAAGCTATAGCGATCAATCCATGCTTCATGAACATGTCCTTATTAGGGGTGCCTTCCAGAGGAGCCGGATGGTTCATCTCTAATAAGCGGTCCGGGCTAAACAGGCTACCAATCAGTGGGGAGAAGACAGGCATGACGGATTACAACGGGGACAAAAGTCTGCACTACCTATCTTATCACTGCGTGCAAATACTAGACAGAATATTTCTATTCTTCGTTGTTTGCAGGCGCTGAATACCTCAAAAAGAACCAATATCGTACAGTCAATGTTCGGTCAATCAAACAATCAATGGGGAGAATAAGTAGGCACGGCGGGTTACAACGGGGACAAAGGTCTGCGTTACCTACCCTTTCACTACCTGCAAAGAGAGAACCTGTTCTTCCCTGTTTGCAGACAGAGAATCTCCAGAGAACAATCCACGAACAGCAGTTCGGGCCAAACAATCAATCAGTGGGGGAGGAAGATAGGCACGGCGGATTACAACGGGGACAAAAGTCTGCGTTACCTATCCCTCACTGCTTGCAAAGAGAGAGCCTGTTGTTTCTCCGTTTGCAGACAGTGAATCTCCAAACAAATCAACAAAAGAGTAATACTAGTATTTTCCAAACAATCAAACAATCATTTCGCAATTCGTCGTGTTTACACGACCTTACCCGGACCGCATGGACAGTTTCTTGTCTTCCGAATCCAGCGCCCGATCGTCCTCTATTCTTCGTGATCCTCGCGGCACTCCTGATGGTTCCCAGTCAGGACCGTAGATCACTCGAGAGAGGTCTGTTCAGAACCAGTGAAGTTCGGATGATCGGCTGTCAGATGAGGGTCTATCGGACAGGAGCTCTCCTGATCGTTGCAATCGTTCACTCTGTCGTCAGGACCTCTCCCACTGGATCCACGAGTCGCTGATGGGCCCCACGTTTGGGACGCCAATTGTGGAAAAAGGTAGGGCCGATGACCTTTTTCTAAGTTGCCCGGCGTTAACCGCCTCTTTACCCACTCAAATTACCAAACAAAAGAGGCAGGCGCTGGAGACTGGAAGGCAGGAAACAGAAGTTTTATTCCGACGGAGCAGAACACATCAAATCAGACAACAGGGTATCTTCTCGAGGTGCTCTAACCGCATCTCTGAGGCCTGGCCTCTTATACACGAGTTTATTGCTTTATTGTATGAAACACATCTCTGTCAATACTTTGATGTACGGAAAGACATCCTCGGAATCCCCCCTTCAGGCCCGTTCCCACACACATTTACAGTTGGAGTCCCCACCCCGGTCACAACAGGTGATGATTATCGCGCAGCTGGATATTCCGCCGATTCACGGAATGTGTGGGGTTGATCGGATCTCATAGGGTGGGGGCTTTGATCAACTCGAGGGTCCTTTGATGGGGGAAGCTTCCTACGGTACAGGGGGGCAATAAACAGTATCCGCAGGGCCAGGTGGCAGCCTGGGAACGAGGAAGACAAACGGGCACACAGGAAAAGGGGGTTTTATCAAAGGACCCGGGACCATGAAGGGAGGTGTCGCGCTGGGAACAGGTGGGGTTCCGAGGCAGAGCTGCACTGAAGAGGGGTTTATGACCCAAGGCATGCGAGAGTGGGGGTTGTCTGCGTGCGGGGGATGCTTGCGAGGTTAGGAGGGAGAGAGAGACGTGCTGGCTATCAGCGAGGGGCAGAGAGGCCATGGTACTCAAAATGGCTGCCGCTTACGCGCACGAATGGGCTCGAAAGGGGGGGCAAGATGGCGCCGATAATGTTGACGTTGCAGCCTAAGTTTTAACAGAGTGACTTGGCACACGCCTTTCAGAGGTTCTTGCATCCAGCCAAGTCTGGCCTGGCACTGGTGCATCCCAGCCTGGCACACACCGGGTGATGATTTCCACACCTCCTTCTAGACTCCAGCTCACTGCTGTTTGCAGTCTGTCACTCATCCCTCACCTCCCTGGCACTCACCCTTCACCACTCAGGCCTGGCCGTCACTCCTTGTACCTGGCACTCACCCTTCTCTCTCTCTGGCACTCAATATTGACTCTCCGTGACAATCAACTGTCACCTCCCTGACACTTACCATCAACCCTCCTGGTACTCATACTTCCCCACCCTGGCAGGTATCCTTCACCTCCCTGACACTCACCCATGTCCCTCTTGGCATTCACTACTCGCCCCCTTGGCACTCACCACTCACCTTCATGGCACTAGCCCTTCATCCCCCTGGCCTGGCAGCTACCCTTCACCCCTTGCACTCACCCTTCCCTCCCTGGCACTCACCTTTGACCCTCTTGACTATTACATCTCACCTCCATGGCACTCAACCTTCATCTCCCTGGCACTCACCCTTAATCCCCTTGACCTGGCAGTCAACCTTCACCTCCGTGGCACTAACCCTTCACCCCCCTAGCCTGGCAGCTAGCCCTCACCCTGGCACTCCTACTTTCCCTTCTCGCCACTCATCCTTCCCTTTCCTGGCACTCACTCTTGACCCTCCTGACTCTTACGTCTCATCTCCCTGGCACTCACTCCTCACCTCTCTGGCACTCACCCTTTACCACCATGGCCTGAGAGTCACCCTTGTCCCTCCTGGCATTCACTCCTCACCTCCCTGCCAATCACCCTTGACCCTCCGGGCACCAGCCCGGTTTCCCCCAAGAACAAAAAATAACAAGCATTGGCATAACCAACAGGTCTTGCCTTTGGGACCTTATAAGTGTCCACGCAACAGTTGATGTTGTTGCACCAAGAATATTGTGCTGCGTAGCTAAATACTTAGAAGGTCCCAAAAGCAAGACCTGTTGGCTAAGCCAATGCCTGTTAACAATACAGCTCGCACAGCTCATTCCATATGACATGTGAACCTCGATCACTGAATCCTGAAGGAGGTTTGTAGGAAGGTGGATATCTGACTATGGTTACCCCCAAACTTTTTGCCTAGTGTTTAGCTGGTTTTTGACTTAGTTGGCTTGGGATCCTGCCATTCAGGGCCCCAGGCTAACTGCTCTCTCGTTAAAATGGACTTCATGTACCTTAGGTGCATACACAATTGGAACTGGTTCACCTTATAGGCTCCTGAAACAGTGTACCATAGGTACCCAGGGCATAGGTGTAGCCAAGGCCTCCCAGGGGCTGCAGCATGTATTGTGCCGCCCCTGGCCTGGCCTCCATATTTAACACAACTGGATGATCACTCAGCTGGGGTAAGTTGGTGTAATCACTTCTTGCTTAGATATAGTATACCTATATCTAACCTAACTGGACACATAGTAACCTATAAGCCACTCCTATGGAAGGCCTCAGCAATCCTGGAGGCAGAGTGCTTGGTTTCATGTGAGATGGTGCTCTAGCATGATCTGAGCCTGTCTGCAGCTGTCGGGAACAACTCCCTTAGCTGTTCCGGGATATTGCCATACCATATACTCTTAAGTGCATTATAATCCTTGCGGTTATTTTCTAACTTTGGTTTGGCTTTATCAAAACATGTGGAGTAAGGTGTCATACGATTTGGAATACTATCCCCTCGACAGTCCTGTCGACGGGGATAGCATTCCACCCTTCTAGAGGGACACGACATGTACATAACCTGAACCCTGGTTAAAGTTAACCCGAGCCTCAGCATCACAAAATGGATGCTGCCACCACAGACACAAGTCTGTCCACCTGCTGCTGGGAGTCCTTCCAGCGAGGGAGGCTTGGACAAAGGGTTTCCTGCCTTGGGAGGTGCGAGCACCACCCCAGACAGGATTTTGTGTATTGGGTAGGACACGGCTAAATAGATTGAGACATGCCTGGGGCACACAAGGGGTCCCTGTGCATAAGCCAGTCCAAACCGGTGCTGGGACTTTCCAGCCCCAGTCCTGGCACAGAGCTGGACAAAGAAAAGGGGGTGTAACCGCCCCCTTCCTGGTCCCACCCAAAGGAGGGACCTAGCAAGTGATCCACCCCTCAGATTGGGAATAAGAGTGGGAGCAGTGCCATAGCACCTCAGATCATCCTGAAATCGACTTGAAACTAAGAAGACGCATGGACTTCGACATTCTGCTGCACAGAAGACTGAAGAGCATCTCCCTTGTGGCCAAGGAGTGGCCACCCTGTGAACACAGGCACCATCCAGCAGCTCGATGTCTGCTTTGCCGCCGCCTCCTGACAGAGCCCGAGCCCAGAGCCAAACGAGACCCAGACTCCCAGACATCTAATAGCCTGATCCACAGTCCCTGCAAAGAAGAGACCCGTGGAGGCACCGAGACATGTGGGACCGGACATCTCGAAAGACCCCTGAGAAGCTGACTACGCAGCACCCGAGGCACCCTCGAAGCTGTGCTTTCGGGTTTGAGAAGCCCCGCCACAGAGCCGCATTTGCACCGAAGATCAGCCCCCCAGCTTCTCCACAATTTGCGTGGGGCCCTTTTGCACTTTGCCACTTGACGCGCTATCCCAGCTACTTGCCACGTGGCTCGCAGCCATCTTGGCAAGGAAACCTACAATCAACACTACGGGTCTGGTTGCTCCAGACTTGCCCTCGCTCCCCTGAAAAGGCGCAACTGCTCTGACCTTGCTGGTCCGAGTGATAAGCTTTCTTCACTTCCTGCGTGGCTTGCATTAGCCAAAGCCTGTTTGCTCCAATCAAGTTGCCGACACCACCATCAGCTAGAGCCTTTGTGGGACAGCTCGTAACCGACTCCTGGACTTCCTTGACCTCTTCGTGTCCACGCGGCTGCGGAGACAAGCAACACCTCATCGCCTGTTTGCACCCAACATCGCCTGGTTCCATCCTGGTTCCACGGTAGTCACTGGCTAGTAACTTTGAACATTGTCCCCTCTGCTTTCAGGTCTTCACCACTTCAGATCCACCCTTGGATCCTCCGGAACTCTCCTCGACGACCCGCCTGCAGCATCTTCATCTTCAGGCACCATTGACCTGCGTGACGAAACCCAACACTAACTCGCAGCGCCGTATCCTCCTCCTGCTTTAACATTCTTCGCATGCTCAGAAAAACATTTCGCTGGATCCCCACCGAAACAAGGAAAACAGTCACCCACGCTCTAGTCACGAGCCGACTGGACTACGGAAACACCCTCTACGCAGGTACCACCGCTAAACTCCAGAAGAAACTACAACGAATCCAAAACGCCTCAGCCAGGCTCATATTAGACATCCCACGCAACGAACACATCTCTGGCCACCTTAAAGACCTCCACTGGCTACCCGTTAATAAGAGGATTACTTTCCGACTACTTACCCACGCACACAAATCACTCTACGACATCGGACCAGATTGCCTCAACTCCCGACTGTCCTTCTACACCCCCTCCCGCCAACTTCGCTCCTCCAGCCAAGCCCTCGCCACTGTACCTCGCATCAACAAGACCACCATGGGAGGCAGATCCTTCTCATACCTGGCTGCCAAAACATGGAACTCACTCCCCGCTTACCTTCGCCTCAACCGGAATCACCTAGCCTTCAGAAAGCAGCTTAAAACGTGGATATTTGACAAATAATCCTCCTCCCCTTCCTAAGCGCCTTGAAACCCTCTGGGTATGTAGTGCGCTATATAAATGTTATGACTTGACTTGACTTGACCTGTGCACCCGCTTCCTGTGGGTGAGGTAACTCAGCAACGCCGGTGTTCCTACACTGGTACACACCTCTAGTGTCTAGGTCTAAAGTTTTGTCCTTCTAGGTCACTTGGAAGGTTCCATAAACAGTAACTTTATAACTTTTACGCACCATTGACATTGCATTGGTGCATGCGTGTGCTTTAAGCGCTGCACCCGAGTCCCGCGGGCCTTTCCCGACTTCTTCACTGTTAGTCCCGAACAGCTCCAGAGATTCCCCAGGCCATAGGCCTACTTCCTTTCAGCTACGCGTCTGCGCTCCACGCGCTCTACAGCCTCGCATTGCGCTATCTCACCCCCGCATTGCTGTCACTGCCTGCTTTGTGCTATTTAAATATTCAGTGCTGCTCATTGCTAGTTGCGCATAATCCTGTTACCATTGTTAGACTTTAAAAGCATTTCTGCTCGATTGTGCCTCTGATTGTGCCCCAGTCTCGCCCAGTTTCGCTTTCAAACTGGTGCAGCCATTTTGTTGTTGTTGTGCTCCTCAACCCGTAGCTCCACCCCGCTCCCGCCTCCCAGCTGACCCTCCCTCGCCCCTCCCCCCCACTATCTACATATGACTGATGCCTTTACGCGCAGCGTTCACGCGCAGCGGTCGCGCCCCATGCGCGCCGAAGGTGGGCCAAAGGTAAGCCCGTCTACGCCCGTCCGTGCCTGGACCGCGCCCAGCGCCAGACCCTCTGGCCCCCGCAACCTGCAATCCTCCCGCTTAACATATGACGCCTCGACCCTCCTAGCCCTTGACCCTGAACGCACACCACAATGCTACGAAGCTGCCCCGGGACGTACCCACGGTCCCTTCGCCTGCCACTCCTGCAAATTTACCAGCATCAAGATCCATACCATATCCACTAACCCCAAACACAGCTCCGACTCTAACCACCTGAAGTGCATCCTGCTGAACACCCGCTCGGTCCACAGACACCCCACTGAACTCTGGGACCTACTCGACACTGCTTCACTGGACGTCGCCTTCCTTACAGAAACCTGGATGAACGCATCATCAACACCCGACATCGCCATAGCCATCCCGGACACTTACAAGATCACCCAAAAAGACCGCACCAATCAAACAGGAGGAGGCATCGCCATCGTCCATAAGAACACCATCAAAATCACGACCAGCTTCGACGACAACCTTACAACCGCCGAACACCTCCACTTCCAGATCCACACCGACCCTAGGACCACACTCAGAGGCACCCTCATCTACAGGCCTCCAGGAACTCGTAAACAATTCAGCGAAGACATCACTGACTTCATCAGTCCACATGCCCTCGCCTCCGAGAACTACATTCTACTAGGAGACCTCAACGTTCACCTGGAAAAGAAAAACGACAGCAACACCACCACCCTTCTTGACAAGCTGGCCAATCTCGGTCTCAACCAACTTGTTGACACCCCCACCCATATAGCCGGACATACGCTCGACCCAATCTTCACCTCCAGCAAACACATCTCCTTCGATCGCACCACAACTCTCCATTGGACGGACCACAGTTGTGTTCACTTCAGCTAAAAAAACACCTAGACCCACAACCCCCCACAACCTATTCCTCGAAGAAACTGGAACAAAAATCACCACCGACCAACTCCTCACATCTCTCAACCAAAACCCACCCGCCCTCTCATCGGACCCAAACCAAGCTGCCACCAAACTCGAACAATGGATCACTCACAGCGCTGACGAATTAGCACCCTTGAAAAACCATCACACCAAACAGGACAACAAAAAGGCCCCCTGGTTCAACGATGACCTTAAGAAATCCAAGAAGCTATGCCGTACTCTCGAGAAAACATGGAAAAAAAAGCCCAACCACCGACAACATGACCAACTTCAAGGCAGCCACCCGCAAACACCACCAACTGATTCGATCCACCAAGAAATCAGCATTCAAGAATCGACTCGACAACAACGCCCATAACAGCAAGGAACTATTCAACATCGTCAAAGAATTCACCAACCCCACCGCAGCCTCAAACGACATCACTCCCTCCCAAGACCTCTGCGATTCGTTATCCTCCTTCTTCTACAACAAAATTGCCGACATACATAATAGCTTCAAAAACATTTCCAACGAACAATCCTCTCCACCCCCCTCCAAACCTAAACCGCCCTCTAACAACCTCAGCGCCTGAAACCCAATCACCACTGAAGACACCATCCGCCTAATGAACTCCATCCATTCTGGCTCGCCAACCGACCCCTGTCCCCACCACATCTTCAACAAAGCAGACTCCATCATCGCACCCCATCTCCGTGATGTCATCAATGGCTCCTTCAACTCCGCTACCTTCCCAGAAAGCTGGAAACACGCCGAAGTCAGCGCCCTCCTGAAGAAACCCACTGCAGACCCCTCTGAACTTAAAAACTATCGCCCCATATCCCTCCTCCCATTCCCTGCCAAAGTCATTGAGAAAGCCGTCAATAGCCAGCTCGCCGCCTTCCTTGAATCCAACAATTCCCTCGATCCCTCACATTCAGGCTTTCGAGCCAAACACAGCACCGAGACCACCCTCATCGCAGCTACAGATGACATCCGAACACTACTGGACAACGGAGAAACAGTGGCCCTCATTCTACTCGACCTCTCCGCTGCCTTCGACACTGTCTGTCACAGCACCCTCATACAACGCCACAACAACATCGGCATACAAGGAAAAGCCTTGGACTGGATCATAGCTGGGAGAACTCAGAGAGTCCGACTTCCCCCATTCAAATCTGAGGCCACCGAAGTCATCTTCGGTGTACCACAAGGATCATCACTCAGTCCCACCCTCTTCAACGTTTACATGAGTCCACTCGCATCCATTGCGCGTCAACATAACCTTAACATCATCTCCTACGCTGACGACACCCAGCTGATCCTTTCCCTCACCAAAGACCCTAACACTGCCAAAACCAATCTTCACGAAGGCATGAAAGAAGTAGCCGTATGGATGAAAAACAGCCGCCTAAAACTTAACTCAGACAAAACGGAAGTGCTCATCCTAGGATCATCCCCTCTGCCTGGGACGACTCATGGTGGCCTTCGGCTCTGGGCTCAGCACCCATACCCACAGACCACGCACGTAACCTTGGCTTCATCCTAGACTCCTCACTCTTGATGACCAGACAAGTCAACACCATCTCATGCTCCTGCTTCAACGTACTTCGTATGCTCAAAAAAATCTTCCGCTGGATCCCCTCCGAGACAAGAAAGACTGTCACCCACGCCCTGTCACGAGTCGACTAGATTACGGAAACACCCTCTACGCCAGAATCACAGCCAAATTACAAAAAAACTCCAACGCATCCAAAACGCATCAGCGAGACTCATTTTGGACATCCCTCACCAAGATCATATTACCGGCCACCTGAAAGACCTCCACTGGCTTCCCGTCAACAAGAGAATAACGTTCCGTCTCCTCACCCACGCACACAAGGCCCTCTACAAACTAGGTCCCGAATGCCTCAACACTCGACTATCCTTCTACACACCCACCCGCCAACTAAGATCCTCCAATCAAGCCCTCGCCGCAGTTCCGCGTATCCAAAGATCCACCATGGGAGGTAGATCCTTTTCCTACTTGGCGGCCAAGACCTGGAACTCACTCCCCACTCACCTCCGCCTTACACAGGACCACATCTCCTTCAGAAAAGAACTTAAAACCTGGCTATTCGATAAATAATGAACCTCCTCCCCAAGCGCCTTGAGACCCTCTGGGTGAGTAGTGCGCTATATAAATTCTTGAACTTGAACTATATATCTGTGTGGTGTCCTTTCATTTGGTATTCAAGGGGATTGTGTATGGTAAAACAGCTTGCTTCACATGCCTTTACAGGGATTAGCCTAAGACTGCTTTGTCCACGCTACCTCTAGGATAGCTGGTCTATAAGGTTGACTTACAACCAATCATCATAAGGGTTGCTTTGCATGGTACAAGGTGATCACTAGAACTAGTGAGCATCATATAATTGGCCAACTTCTCACATTAGTGAGCAGCGGTTGGGATTTGAGCTTGCTGTTTCTTTACCATTACAATCTTTGAGAGTATAATTTGAAAGATCATACAGGTACCTGCTAGGTACATATATAACAAGACTAGTATACTTAAGTTCTACTGAACTTAGTTGTTGAAGAGGATAGGGAGTAGCACACCCTGACTACAACTACTAGATAGGTTTAGTAGGTAAACACCAGTGTAGGTAGATTGCAACATATCCACCCACACTAGAGCAATGTCTGGAGCAGAGGGGTCCACTGGGACTGTCCCTGTTGAGAGTGACCCTACAAGGGCACCGTCCAAATTTGCTATACTTAATTTTAAAGAACTGAGGCAGATCTGTACCTTAAGAGGTCTCAAGACGGGTCCAAACCCTACCACAGACCACCTCAGAGAGCTTTTAGGCCAGTCTGAAGCTCCAAAGACCTCTAAAGCAGACCCCACAGGGAATGCTGATGGAGGCTCTCCCACTGAAGATGATAATACTGACACCCCTGTCCCTGTAGTCCAGATAGATGAGGATGACCAAGTCACTGGAGATACTCAGCCTGATGAGGAGGAGGAAGAAGAGGAGACAGAAGGAGAGAGTAGTGACTCTGATGATGGCAGAAATACTCAGGTGCCAGCCAAAGGGCTTAGCATGGCTAACTTAAGCCTACTTGGGATTGAGTCAGGGATAAACCCACTCAGACCCCCAAGTGGACTTAACCAGGAGCACAGGAGGAGGAGGAATCACTCAGGTGAATCCAATACCTCCCAAGCTTCTAGAGGTTCTCATGGTCACTCCAGAAGGGGGGTGACTAGTCCTCAGAGAAGGGAACATGAGGCCAACATGAGAGAGGCTGAGCTTAGGATCCAGAAGAGGTAACTATAGGTTGCCCTGGCCCAAGAAAAACTTGCTAGAGCATGACAGCCTAGAGAGAGTGGGTTAGTACCCACTGGTGGCAGAATTATCCCTAAGGATAAAGACAGGTCCTATGATAGTAGAAACCTGAGTAAGATTGTGCCCCCCTACAAAGCTGGGGATGATATCCACAAATGGATGACTGCACTTGAGAGAGCCTGCAGAGTACAGCAGATCCCTCAGGAGCAGTGGGCAGCAATCTTGTGGCTCTCCTTTGAAAGTAGAGGCCGAGACAGTCTCCTCACAGTTAGTGATGGGGATTCTAGAAGCTACCTGGTCCTGAAGAGTGCTCTCATTGATGGGTTAGGCTTAACCACTGAACAGTACAGGTTAATGTTCAGAGAGACCCAGGAGAGACAGACTCAGGACTGGTCTGAATTTGTTGAAAGTGCCACTAAGGCTCTGGAGGGCTGGTTGCTGGGAAGTAAGGTTACAGACTATACAGGATTGTATAATTTAATTTTGAGAGAACAAATCTTAAGTAATTGTCAAAATCAGCTTCTACATCAGCACCTGGTGGACTCTGATCTGACCTCTCCACAAGAATTAGGTAGGATGGCAGACAAATGGGTCAGAACCAGGATCAGGCCTAAGAACCAGGGTGGTGACCAAAAGAAAGAGACTACCAAGCCTCAAGAGAAAGGTGGGGATAAAACCAAAGAGAAGACTTCCCCAGGGCCCCAAAACTCCAATGGAAAGAGTGGGCCCGACAACACTTCCTCTACAGAGAAAAAGCCTCACTGCCATACCTGTAAACAGGTTGGACATTGGAAAACAGACAGCTGTTGTCCAAAGAATGGTAATAAGGAAAATATACCTCCAAGTAGGGCTCCAACACCTCCTGTCACTGTTAGCAGTGGTCCCCCAGATGGTGGGAGCACCCCCAAGAATGTGGGTGGGTTTACCTTTGGAGCTGAGGTGGATTCTGGCCTAACCAGGTCCCCTACCTTAGATACTCTTGTCTATGAGACTGGCATGGGGTTTGCCAACTTCACTACTTGCCCAAATACTTTGAGCAAGTACAATGGCTTGAAAGTTGAGGCCTTTAGAGACACAGGGGCTAGCATCACCATGGTGGCTGAATGTCTAGTCCCCTCAAGGCAACTTTTACCTGATGCCACATATCAGGTGACAAAAATTGATGGAATAGAAACCAAAAATCCCATGGCAGTAGTCAATCTTAGCTGGGGAGGTGTCACTGGTCCAAAGAGAGTGGCAGTGTCAGCAAACTTGCCTGTAGATTGCCTACTTGGTAATGATTTGGAAATCTCAGCCTGGGCTGAGGTTGAACAGCAAACCCATTCTAGAATTATAAATCTCCATGGAAAGGTTAGTGGGGCTGTGAAGGCTACAGCCCCAATCCAAGATGTCCTTCCTGAAAAGGCTGGTAGGACTGAGCAAACCTCTGCCCCATCTTTAGCTACCTTCCCTCCTGAAAGGATTAGCAGGTCTGTGATGGTAACAGCCCATACCCAAACTGAGTCTCCTCCTGAAAAGGTTGGTGGGGCTGTGATGGCCACAGCCCAAACTCAAACTGATTCATGTGGTGTGAAGCCTGAAAGGTATACAACGGTTAGCACGCATTTTTTACAACGCGGTGCTGTTACCACTCTACTTTTACCACGCAAGTCGTTACAACGACTTGCGCTGGGGGCGCTCCAGGACAGTAAATAATTTAATTTACTATCCAACTCCTTCCCTAGAGTCCACGGGGACTGTAGTTGGAATAGTAAATTAAAAAATTTACTTTCCAGCGCCCCTTCACGCAGGTCGTTGTAACGACTTGCGTGGTAAAAGTAGCGTTGTAACGGTACGCGCCGTAAAAGTACGCGTGGTACCGTCATATATCCAGCCTGAAATGATGGCTCACTCCACACAAACATAGAGCATTGAGGAGGAAGATAAATCTCCCCCCCACCAGACTTTAGGAAAGGATCAGCCTCCTCAGGGAACTGATCTTACCCCTGATAAAGGAACTGTCCCAGAGGTTGTTAGGCCTAGCCTGACAGAGACCCAGTCTGGAGCAGGTAACCTGTCCCTCTCTACCTTGCCTTACTCAGCCCAGGGCTGAAGAGGTCAAGAAGGACAGTGAGCCCCAAAGGGACCCCTGTCAAATAAAGCACCCCCCATCAGCAGATTAGGGGCAACGAAGCTAGCAGCCCTAGCAAGGTGAAAACTTTAAAAACTCCTGAGGGATCCCCCTTAAAATTAGTTAGGGACCTTCCACAGATGGATACTGTTCGGCACAGCCAAACCTGGGACCCACAGGGCCCAAACCTGAACTGTCCCTCCAGTAAGCCAACCAAAGGCCTCCAGCTTTAGGTAGGCAGAGGTTGACCAGGAGAGCACAGTGCAACTCAGTCAAAGAAAGAAAGGCACACATGGTGGAGAGTGATTGGAGGAAGTTGAGTCCTACAGAGGAATCTTACTTCAGTACTCCATCTCAACATCAGCCTTTAAATTTGCCAAGACACACCACATGTAGAGATTCCACATGGTAGAGACCCTCAGATACCCTTAGGGTGAGGGATTGCTTAGTGGACCATGAGACAGGGGGTAACCAAGCCAGAGCTGGTACTTCCTTATATGGCCACTTAGGCAATAAAGGGTTACCTGGTCAAGGATAGCCTTATCTCCTTTCGTTTGGGGGGGGTTGTGTAGGAAGGTGGGTATCTGACTATGGTTACCCCAAAAACTTTTGCCTAGTATTTAGCTGGTTTTTGACTTAGTTGGCCTGGGATCCTGCTATTCAGGGCCCCAGGCTACTTGCTCTCTCCTTAAAATGGACTCCATGTACCTTAGGTGCATACACAATTGGAACTGGTTCACCTTATAGGCCCCTGTAACAGTGTATCATAGGTACCCAGGGCATAGGTGTAGCCAAGGCCTCCCAGGGGCTGCAGCATGTATTGTGCCACCCCTGGCCTGGCCTCCATATTCGACACAACTGGCTGATCACTCAGCTGGGGTAAGTTGGTGTAATGACCTCTTGCTTAGATATAGTATACCTATATCTAACCTAACTGGACACATAGTAACCTATAAGCCACTCCTATGAAAGGCCTCAGCAATCCTGGAGGCAGAGTGCTTGGTTTCATGTGAGATGGTGCTCTAGCATGATCTGAGCCTGTCTGCAGCTGTCGGGAACAACTCCCTTAGCTGTTCCGGGATATTGCCACACCATATACTTTTAAGTGCATTATAATCATTGCAGTTATTTTCTAACTTTGGTTTGGCTTTATCAAAACATGTGGAGTAAGGTGTCATACGATTTGGAATACTATCCCCTCGACAGTCATGTTGACGGGGATAGCATTCCACCCTTCTAGAGGGACATGACATGTACATAACCTGAGCCCCGGTTAAAGTTAACCCGAGCCTCAGCATCACAAAATGGATGCTGCCACCACAGACACAAGTCTGACCGCCTGCTTCTGGGAGTCCTTCCAGCGAGGGAGGCTTGGACAAGGGGTTTCCTGCCTTGGGAGGTGTGAGCACCACCCCAGACAGGATTTTGTATATTGGGTAGGTACTGGGCTGAATAGATTGAGACATGCCTGGGGCACACAAGGTGTCCCTGTGCATAAGCCAGTCCAAACCGGTGCTGGGGCTTTCCAGACCCAGTCCTGGCGCGGAGCTGGACAAAGGAAAGGGGGTGTAACCGCCTCCCTTCCTGGTCCCACCCAGAGGAGGGACCTAGCAGGTGATCCACCCCTCAGATTGGGAATAAGAGTGGGAGCAGTGCCATAGCACCTCAGATCATCCTGAAATCGACTTGAAACTAAGAAGACGCCTGGACTTCGACATTCTGCTGCACAGAAGACTGAAGAGCATCTCCCTTGTGGCCCAGGAATGGCCAACCTGTGAACACAGGCACCATCCAGCAACTCGACATCTGCTTTTCCGCCGCCTCCTGCCAGAGCCTGAGCCCAGAGCCCAACAAGACCCAGACTCCCAGACATCCCAGCGCCCGATCCACAGTCCCTGCAAAGAAGAGACCCGTGGAGGCACCGAGAGACGTGGGACCGGAAATCTCAAAAGACCCCTGAGAAGCTGACTGCGCAGCACCCAAGGCACCCTTGATGCTGTGCTTTGGGATTTTGGAAGCCCCACCACAGAGCCGCATTTGTACCGAAGATCAGTCCCCCAGCATCCCCACGACCTGCATGGGGCCCTTTTGCACTTTGCCACTTGATGCGCCATCCCGGCCACTTGCCACGTGCCTCGCGGCCATCTTGGCGATGAAACCTACAATCAACACTACGGGTCTAGTTGCTCCAGACTTGCCCTCGCTCCCCTGAAAAGGAGCAACCGCTCTGACCTTGCTGGTGCGAGTGATAAGCTTTCTTCTTTTCCTGCGTGGCTTGCATTAGCCAAGGCCTGTTTGCTCCATTCAAGTTGCCGACACTGCCATCAGCTAGAGCCTTTGTGAGACAGCCCGTGACCGACTCCTGGTTGTCCTCGACCTCTTCGTGTCCACGTGGCTGCGGAGACAAGCTACACCTCATCGCCTGTTTGCACCCGACATCGCCTGGTTCTATCCTGGTTCCACGGTAGTCACTGGCTAGTGACTTTGAACATTGTCCCCTCTGCTTTTAGGTCTTCACCACTTCAGACCCACCCTTGGATCCACCAGAACTCTCCTCGACGACCCGCCTGCAGCATCTTCATCTTCAGGCACCATCGACCTGCGTGACGAAACCCGACACTACTTCGCACCTGTGCACCCGCTTCCTCTGGGTGAGGTAACTCAGCAACACCGGTGTTCCTACACTGGTACACACCTCTAGTGTGTAGGTCTAAAGTTTTGTCCTTCTAGGTTACTCGGAAGGTTCCTTAAACAGTAACTTTATAACTTTTACGCACCATTGACATTGCATTGGTGCATGCGTGTGCTTTAAGCACTGCACCCAAGTCCCGCGGGCCTTTCCCGACTTCTTCACTGTTAGTCGCGAACAGCTCCAGCGATTCCCCAGGCCCTAAGCCTACTTCCTTTCAGCTAGGTGGTTCTTATACCACTATTTTAGTATATGGTTTAGGTGGCCCCTAGGACTCATCCATATTGTGCAACTTTTGTATATTTAAACTGTGTTTTGTTTTAACGCATTTGCTTCTGTGCTCATAAAGATTATAGGGGATATTTGTAGTAAATAAATATATATATTTTCAATATATATCTGTGTGGTGTCCTTTCATTTGGTATTCAAGGGGATTGTGTATGGTAAAACAGCTTGCTTCACATGCCTTTACAGAGTTTAGCCTAAGACTGCTTTGTCCACGCTACCTCTGGGATAGCTGGTCTATAAGGTTAACTTACAACCAATCATCATAAGGGTTGCTTGGCATGGTACAAGGTGATCACTAGAACTAGTGAGCATCATATACCAGGCCAACTTCTCACAAGGTTCTACAACGTCATCATTCTGAGAAGACAGCAGAAGGGTGAACACTTCGGACCGTAACGATTTCAATGGTGTAAGAGAAGGAGGAACAGATGTAATGCGGCAAAGCGTTTTTTCGAATTAATATGTTTCTTTTGGAATGAACTCGCGACTGTAAACTCCTTTACTAAGTGTTGAGACGCGGCAATAAATTCCCAAACTTAAAAGTCTTGGTATTTAGGATTTAGATCTCCCGGACGAGTCAGATAATTCCAAGAATTGGAGGGCGATATGAAATGTTCACAGCTCTCTGTAGAATTGTCTGTAGAATTGTAAAAGCATACTGTTGTAGATGAAACAGGCAGTTGATAGACAGGTGGCAACATAGTAGCCCTTCCCCTGTCGCCACTGTAAAGATGTGTAGCTGATGCAGTAATAGTTTCTTCCAGAAGAACAGAAAACCGTCCCAGCTGGCACAGCTACAGCACAAACAGTAACTGCCGCTGAGAGAACACTCAGGGCAGAACAGACATAAACACTCTAGGTGACATCACTGTGTTCTAATACATCACATCAATACACCAAGTCATACTGAAAAACATTCTGGAGCTTGGGAGTGCCTTGAAGCCCTTGAGATGAGGAGTGATCATTGGAAGGAAGGTATCATAGTGATGAATGTGAAGAAAAACAACCAGACAAACTGAACAGATTATAAGTGGATGGCCATTGTTAGAAATATAAGGGCATATACCAAGGGCCTTATCGTCGCTTTGGCTGCACTTTTTGCCGCTAAAGCAGCAATTTTTGTATCGCCCTATCAGCAAGCTGTCGCTAACAGGTGTTGGCGACAGCTTTCTGGTGATAGTGGCCGGTTTTCCTGTCTCCTTGCATGTTAGCTATGACATGCAAGGTAGGCGTTCCCAACTAGAAGCGACTTAAAACAGTCGCTAACACCACTTCCCCCTATTAGCAACGCAGGCAAAGCGATAACAAAAATTTCGCTAAGCACGATATCACTAGTATTTAACACCTGTTGAAAACCTGACTTACCTGTATCCTCAATGGGAGGTGGATTCTCAGGCTAAGTCCACCATGGTGTTAATGCATAAATATCGCTGGATTTCCAGTCTTATTCAGGCATTTCGCCTCCATCTCTGGATATTTTATCACAGTGGAGATAAACTTTGCTAATAACATGTTTTCTCCGCTATAATATCCAGCGATAGGCAGCGATAAAAATAAACACGCTAAGGGCGTTTTGCGATAAATATCGCAAGTTCTTGCAAATATCCCTCATAGTTTCTGGTTGGGAGAGGTATGCGCCCTGGCCAAGTAGGAACCCCAATCCTAGTCAGGGTAAGTCAGTAACACACTGAAAGATCAACTGTGCTTACTCTCCGGTACCTCAGCACAGAGAAATCAGGCTAATCTAGAGAGGCAATGTGTAAAGTATTTGTGTACAACACACACAGTAACACCACAAAAAGACTCCACGTCAGATTATATCAATAGGGTAATATATTTCGAACAAAACAAAACAAAAATGACAAAAATCCAAAAAGCAATATTAAAATATATCCTTATACATCCGTGGTTGGAAATTATGTTAGTTTAACCGCACAGTAAATGTGGACACACTAGTCTCCAGCGATAATTCTATTGCACGGCTTCAAATGTCCTGGTTTAACTTAATCATGTCCAGACAGTCTCCTACATATTGCACTGCAATCGCTCCTCTAGCTGAGCTAGATTGAAGAAGTGTATTCAGGGAAAAAATCCCTCTGCTGTCAAAGTCCCGCCATAAGTCCCGTTCTCTGAAGAAAACGGAAGCTTACCAGTACCTTCGATGCGTCAACGTCAAGGAGGATAGGTGCAGCACAGGGGAAGAGGTGTCACTGTCAAACGTGGAGATGTGGGCAATGTGTCAGTTCCGAGCTGCGATGGGTGTCAAGACGATGCATCATCGTGGAACCACTGCACTGTAGGCGATACGTGCAGCACGAAGAGATGTGTTGGCATGGAGCCGCGCAAAGTCGGGATACCATGGACTCTAGGGACAATGCATTGCGCAGTCGGCAACATGCTGTCCGAGACTCTTCTGGTGGCCCACCGTGCTAGGCTCCGCACCAAAACCCACGGACCACGCATGCAACCTGGGATTCATCCTGGACTCCTCCCTCAAAATGACCAAGCAAGTAAACGCCGTCTCATCATCTTGCTTCAACACCCTGCGCATGCTCCGTAAGATCTTTCGGTGGATCCCCACAGAAACCAAGAAAACCGTCACCCAGGCCCTCGTCACCAGCCGACTGGATTACGGAAACACCCTATACGCAGGACCACAGCCAAACTTCAGAAATGACTGCAGGGCATACAGAACGCCTACGCACGACTCATCCTTGACATCCCCCGCCACAGCCACATATCCCCTCACCTGAGAAACGTGCACTGGCTCCCCGTCAACAAGAGGATTACGTTCAGGCTCCTTACCCACGCACACAAAGCACTCCACGACAATGGCCCCGAATACCTCAACAACCGTCTCTCGTTCTACACCCCCACCCGCCAGCTATGCTCTGCCAGCCCCGCCCTCTCCACTGTCCCACGGATCCACAGAACCACCACCGGAGGAAGATCGTTCTCCTACCTGGCAGCCAAAACATGGAACTCCCTCCCCGCACACCTACGACTGACCAAGGAAAATCTCACGTTCAGGAAACCCCTCAAGACCTAGCTCTTCGAGCAGTAGCAACACCCCCCCTCCCCCCAGTGCCTTGAGACCCTCACAGGTGAGTAGCGTGCTCTATGAATGTACTGATTGATTGATTGACTAGTGCAGCCTCGATGATGTATGGGTTGTTGAGGGAATAGTGCTGATTCTGATCAGAGCAAGGTGGTTAATGCATGGTTTTTCTGGATTGGTGCACAGAAACACACTTCCAATGGCTCAGTACCATGTCTGCTCTAATTGTCAGAGCAGAACTCACAGCAGACAGATTCCAGGTGCTGGTTGGGGGTTGCAGGGTGTAGTCTTTGATATCCCTGAGACTTAAGAAACAGGAGGCAAGCCAACAAACCCTTGGAGATCCATTGGTTCTAGGATTTAGAGAGTCAGGTCCAATCCTTTTTACTCCCAGGCAAGAAACAGCAGGCAGCAGGCCAATACTGCGAAGCAGTTCAGCAAAGTGTCAGTCTTTCCTGGCAGCACAGCCGTGCTTCTTCCAGGTAGAATGTTATTGTTTCAGAAATATTCTATGTTCAGTGTGTCAGAGGTCCAGTGTTTACACCTTGTTGGGCCTTTGAAGTAGGGAGACTTCGAAGAGATGCTTTGAAGTGCACAAGTCCCTGCCTTCCCTTCCCTTTCCTGCTGTGACTCCAGACTAACCACAACCCTTTGTATGGGGACACGACACAGCCCTTTCAGGTAGAAGTGTCAGCTCCTCCCTCCCATTCTGCTCTGGATGACCCATCTGCATGCATATGGCTACTCAGTCACACCAATCCTTCCTTGTTTGTGGCTGTCTAGAAGGAATGAAAGTAGCCAGCTTTTACCCACCCTAGATGTGTATGCCAGAGACAGGCGGAAGGCGCCGAATGGTTTAAGTAAGAAAATGCCAACTTTCTAGAAAGGGACATTTTCAGAAACGCTTTCCAAAAACCAACTTCTTTTGGTTTTTTTTGTCCTCATCTCACCTTTAAGCAATTTGCAGAGTGTTACACCCGCTTTTTCGTGCCTGGGCTCCATCCGGCCGACTGCGCATGCTTAGGTCCCCTGACCAACTCCTTGTACTGGAGTCTTAAGGTGTAATCATAGGACTAGGGGGGCATTGTTTTTCCTTATCTGCACAGTCTCAGGTCTTTACCTATGGTGGTGAAGGGGTACCAGAGGCTATTTGAGGCAATGCCTGCACTGGCCACATCCAGGCGAGCCATCGCAAATGCAGAGTTCAGCCAATCTTCCATTCTTCGGGGTTGGGGGTCTTTCCATTTCAGGCAGATTTCGCTGCGCGCCAATAAAATCAAACTCAGCAACAGGCCTCTATCCCTTGCTGCAAGAGCTTTTGTTGATACACGGTCATCAGCAAAGAAGACTAAGGTCTCGTTGACTATGATATTGATGGCGAAAGTCCTGCGAAGATATCCTCCAACCCCCTCCCAAAAGGCCACCAGTTTTACACAATCAAAAAAAACATGTATATCATTGGCTTTAGGGGCCATACATCTATAACATTTTGGTTCCAGGATTGGGGCAAACTTTGCTATTTTAGCTGGGGTGTAGTAAATGCGGTTGGTTACAAAGAAATGTTTTTTCTTTAGACTAGCAGATTTAACAAAGTCATATAGTAGATTTAAATAGGGCTCCAATAACTCCTCTATTTCTCCTTCAAAGGGAGTCTGTCTCCACACCAAGGCTTGAGATGGAATATCCCTATCATCTGCTTCAACCAATCTTTTGCACCATATTGATACCTCTCTCTTGATGCGATTTTCTGACATAAAGAGGATCTCTGTTTCCCAGTCTCCCATTAACGCCCCGCTCTCTGCCTCAAACCTGGATTTCAACTGTAAGAACTTAAATTTGGAAAACCCCGGGCCTATCTTAGCTTCCAATGCTTCCCACGGATGTATCCCATGACTGTCCCCAACTTTGACCAAATGGAAACTCCTAACTCCCTGATAGGGGCAGCCAACCCGTCTTTCAGACAGAGTGGAGTTCCTGGGGAATCCCAAATGGGAGCGTGATCAGAGTAGTACCCTATATTGCACCTTGTCCTTACTTTGTGCCAAAATTCTAATGCGTTTTCCAAGATCTTCAGGCGCACCTTTTTAAAGAATTTTGTTGCCCCAAATTTATATAGAAACCCTTCTGTTCTGCCCCTTCGATGTCTCTCGTCTGTTCTCTGAGAAGAACCCCCCATGCAGAAGTTGTAGTTTTCGTCAGAAGCATCCTGGTGGCTTTAAATTGAAACACCACCAGGTACCAGCTAATATCTGGAAGGGATAACCTGCCTTTAATCAGCCTCCGCCTCAATTTCTTCCAGGACAGTCTTACTCCCTTATCTCCCCAGATGAAACTCCCGATCTTACCCTGTACCCTGGAGATATCATGTTGAGAGAACTTCAGAGGAACAGCGTTAAATATGTAAGTTATTTGGGAAGAGCCGTCATTTTGACTAGATTCACCTTACCAAAAATAGTCAATGGTAGATTTTTTCACCTTGAAAACAAACAATCCAGTTCATTGATTACCCTTTTTAGATTCACAGGGGCAATTCTATCCAGATCTTTTACTATTGTGATGCCTAAGTATTTAAACTTATTGCTGGTCTGCCCAGTCAAGTGTGTTATGTTCCAGCACATTGTTTCAGTCTTGGACGAGTTGGCCATGAATCCGGATATTAACCCAAATTCCCCCAAGAGGGCCGCCACCCTTGGCATTGTTACTTCTGGATCACTCGTATAAAGAATAATATCTTCTGCATATAATGCAATTTTAGATATATATTGCTGTGATCTAAAAGGCAAAATCTGATCATCTAGCTTTATAGCCTGAGCCAACGGCTCAATTTAAAGATCAAACAGGAGTGGAGAAATGGGACAACCCTGCCTGCTTCCCCTTTGGAACTCGAAGCTAGAAGTGAGAGTCCCATTTACCAACATTTTTGCCGACGCTCCCTGATAACACTGCTTTAGCGTGTTAACAAATATAGGGCCAAAGCCCATAGCCTCTAATACTTCCCCTAGATAGGATCAACAGACCCTATTGAACGCCTTGGCGGCATCCAAAGCGACTACCGCGAAGGGTTCAGATCTTGCCACCACCAAGTCAATGTTGCCAATAAGGAGTTGTGTCTGCTCCTCAATAAAACGCCCACTAATGAGTCCCTTTTGATCGGGGCTAACAAGTCCCTGGCCAGTTTAGCCAATCTCCCTGCCTGAATACCCATGAAGATTTTATAGTAGGTATAGTAGGTATATCTCCCGAAAGGCAAAAAACTGATTGGAACAGGGAGCCCATAGCTGGAGCTATCTCATCTTCGAGGAGTTTATATACTTCGTTTGGGAGAGCATCCAAAAGCAATGCTTTCTTATTTTGGATGATTCTATTTGCCCTTTAATTTCCTCCAACGAGATCGGGGAATCCAAAAAATCTCTACACTCCTGAGTTAGAACCGATAATGATTTAGTGCTCAGCCATGACTGAATTTGCTTTCTTGAAGGTTTCAAGTCTTCCTTATACAGATCTGTGAAGAGAGGGAGAAGACAATTCTTTATGCCCTCTAAATCGGTCGATTCATCTCCCCTATTGTTAATGACTAGCTCGCCTATATCATTTTTAGCACGATCTGTTCTAGCCTTCCATACTAACAAGGCTCCGGCCTTCTCTCCATATTCGAAGTTCTCCATGTTTTTATTTAACCATTGGGCCCTGCATTTCTCATTGAGCTTGCCTCTATAGTCTGATCTGGCATTCGCAAGGTCCTCCTGTATTTTACCGAGTCTGTTGGGTGGACCATTCCTCTGCAAGAGAAGATCAGCTTCTAACACCTTAATTTTGCCCTCCCTCAATTTTAATTCACGGGATTCAATTGTATTTTTTGAGGCTATGAGGCCATGTACCCTATCTCTAAGACTGGCCTTAAAGGCATCCCATACCACTCCTATAGATGTTGAACCTATATTAAAGTCAAAGAACTCCGAAGAGGAGACTTTAATAGCCGAGATAATCTCAGGATCTGATAGCTTTTTCCTATTAAGGGTCCACCTTGACTCGACTGCCTTCGTTGAACTTTTATATGCAACAGAAACTCCAGATTTGGTTTTCCTATTGTTTGCCAATTAGAAACTACACTTATACAATTTAAAAAGACAGTCCCAATGTTATCACATGAGAGAGATAGGCCTTGCAGTAATGAAAAACAAATTTTAAAGTCTTTCACTATCAGGACAGGTAAAACTTAAAAGTACGTATCCAACTTTTCAAGTACACTGCACCCTGCAAATGGACTGTCCAGGGCCTACCTTAGAGTTACCCCGGTGGAGATCTCAGGTCCGCCAGTGGAATTTACAGAGCTTGCCTACTCAGCGCTCCATTGAGAACGCAGAGTTCAGGCAAAACTCAGACTCAGTGGTGGAGCAGAGTTAGCCGGCCCCTCCACCCTCCCTTATTTAATTACAAAAAGAAATAGGCACTTACCTGCTATGGTGGCTCCAGGCTGCCTCCTCCTCACCATGGTCCTTCTCTCCTCCTCGTCCTCGCTGTCCTCATCCACGGAAACCTCTAAGTTGTATGCCCATGAATGCTCCCTGTTGTTGTCGGACCAAGGAGGTATAATCCGGGTAGATATTCAGTAAATTAAATATCCCAATTGTGTATAAACCCATGTTACCAAGTTAAGGGGAGAAGCATAAGCACTGGTCAGAAGTGGTAAAGTGCTCAGAGTCCTAAGGCCAACACAAACAAGGTCAGAAAAAGAGGTGGAGGAATGCAAAAAAATTGGGGTGAACCTTCAGAAAGAGCCATTTTTCAACAGTATAATTTGCTGTTCATTGAATACATTGATCAAAGGTAGATTACAGCTAGATGGGAGTCTGATATTTATGTTTAAAACATGCAGCAAATGTCCTAGTCTTATTCTTACTGATTGCAGAATTCTTTTTATCTAACTGGCAGATGGTCTAGTAAAGTTGAGTTTTATATTATTTGTTTGCGTGCTTTCGGTGGTGAAAAATGAGTGTATTGTTTCCATTCATGGAAAATCTGTGACTACTTTAATTTAGGATTTAAAACCCTTTGTCAAGCCTATATCTCCCCTTTTATTACACATATGTAACCCCTAAGTTAGGCTCTAGGTAGTCCAGAGGGTCCTGTGTAAGTAAAAGGTAGGACATGTACTTTCAAGCTTTGCATGTCCTGGTATTGAAAATCACTACTGAGAGGCCTACTCCTCTCATAGGTTAACATTGGGAATTCCAGGGGGCATGGCCTGGCAAGCAATGGCGGCAAACATGCACAGCTGAGCTTCTGCCATCTGAAAGGCCCCAGAGCTGATATCCAGAGCCTGACCTTCAGTACCCGGCAGCGGCGGGGAAACATACATCTGCACAGCGAGCAGGGACGCAGTGAAGGCTAATAAATATCATACAGGGCTGGTAATGTCCATGTTGGAAGATGACCAGCCACAGCAGTGACAACCCCTGCACAAGATGGTGCCCAGAACAGCGTGTTGGGAGAGTCATTGGTAAGTATGTGGGGTGAGTTTCTGATTCGTTGGGACCACAGGCGACCATTCAGAAGGTACTACAGGATCATCCTGCCTGTGATTCCTGACAAAAGAGTTAAGCGTAGGGGGCCGAACAGAGTTGCACAAGACAAAGCTTGGTGGTCAGCTGGGGCGCTATACTGGGAGTGACTCCCAACCCCAACTGAGCCTCTAGAACCTGATGGCATCCGTGAGGTGGAAATGACCCCCGCGGTTCCCCCCATGTGGCCCTTGAGGAACCTTGCTAAGCTGCTGCAGGCCAATGATCCCCCTCCCCTGGACTTTGGCCAGGGCCTCTGAGATCCAGTACGCATGCTGCGATGCAACAGGGGTGAATTTGAGGTGATAAGGAGACAATGCTGCCAATTCGACCGAGGCTCTTTGCGTGTACAGAAGGAGACAAGAAGTGGTTGAGGTGGAAAACTGACGATTATCTGCACTTCGGACAGCGTGCTTACTGGTTTGAAAGAGGTGAAGCACTCATCCCCCAAACCGCGCATCACCATTTTGACTGACCAGATATGGTGAAACCGAAGATGCCATTGGAGGGGATGGGGCAAGGGCCCATCTCGGGATTCTGAGGTATACTCTTTCGTTGCACATACTGCATTCAAATTGGCGGCCTTCAAAGTCACTAAGATGTTGCTGAAAGTGCAAATAGCGCCAGTGGTGAATAAGGTGGGCATACTCCGGGATGATCATAAGAAACTGTTGGAGAGGCTCCGAGAAGGGTAAATCAAGTTGGACACAACACACCCAGTGACACAGGACCTTACAAAGTCCTGTGCAAACTTGGAGAAGGGGATGGCTGTCCTCACAGTCAAATATAATAAGGGAGGGTCTGAGGGAATGTTTAAAGTCCTAAACGGATCCTCACAGACAGCCTTGAGGACCAAGAGGAGAGGTCTAAGAGACAAAATGTAAGACTCATAGGAGTCCAAGAAGGGGCAGAGGGGCAGAACGTAAAGCTCTTTGTTGAAGACTGATTGGGAAAACGATCCTACAGGGAAGGCCCTCAAGGTTCTAAGAAAGAGTGCACAGAATCCCAGTGAGGGTCCAGGCCCTGGAACAGCCCTCACCAATGATCAATCAGTTAATGGACTACAGAGACTAGGATAACGACTTCCAGATTTTCTGTCTGCAAGTTAATGTCTACCCGGATTATACCTCCTTCGTCCTACAACAACAGGAAGCATGCATGCCTGTTAAGAAAGTACTACCAAGAAAGTTCAGAGCCAAATAGTATGCTCTTATCTTCCAGGAGAAACTAAGAGTGGTATAACAGGAAATGCCAAGAAAAGACACATTTCTTGCTATCAGCACAAGAGGCCTGGCAGTGGCTGGAGTCCAGGGGGCTATGGACTGGCCAGAACTTTCCATTGAAGAATGATGTGGAGTGGTAACAAAAGAAGCCTAAGAAACAGAGAGATGCAGGCAACAGATCTTCTCCAATGACGGCGCAGATGAAAGAGGAATAAGCACAGGCGGTTAAACCCATTAGGAACTGTAGCAATATCCTAGATAATAATAAATAGAGGGCTCTTGCATCGGGAGACGAATGGGGGGACGGATTCCACAGGCTCGAGTATGGAGACTGAGGGAGAGCAGCTACCAGTTATTACCTTGATGTCATCGGAACACTTTGTCTGACATTGAACATTACCTATGCAGATGAACTATAAGCCCAACTGTGCGAGAATTGGTCCTGAGGGCTGGGTGCCGTTACCTTACGGCCTATATTTGGGACCTGGTACTCTTGCTTGAATTCTATTGGCCTGCGCTGGACCAGATTTGGGCCAGCGAGTTACAAGCGGCGTGCCCTCCTCCATCAGACACAGTACCTGTAGAGGTACCCTCCATGAGTAATGTAGGAAGGTGGAATCTGCCTACATGGTTGCCCCCAATTTTTTTTCTGGTGTTTTGGTGGTTTTGACTCAGTTTTGCTGGGATCCTGCTATTCAGGACCCCGGCCTATCTGCTTCATCTCTAAATTGATTGCATGTACTATAGGAACACTCCAGTTTGGTTACTAGGGTCCCCTTGTGAGTCCCTAGTATATGGTACTAAGGGCATAAGTACCTAAGAGGCCTACCAGGGCCTGAAGCATGTATTATGCTGCCCCTGGGAAGCCTTCCAAAATGACACAACAGGACTGCTACTGCAGCCTGGGTAAGTTGGTGCATGCCTATGTTACCTATATCTACCTTAAATCACTGCACATATAAACCTATCAGTCACTCCTATGCAGTCTTTATCGATCCTGAAGGCAGAGTGCTTGGTTTTGTGTGAGAAGGTGCCCATGCATACGATACAAAAGCTGGGCCCTTTGCAGCTTTCGGAGCCTATTCTCTGAGGCTGTTCTGTGATGCAGCCAGACGGTATTCTCGTTAGTGCATTATAACCTCGCGGTAAATTCTAACTTTGGAATGGCTACATGGAAACATGTTGTGTTTGGTGTCAAACACCTTGGAATCCTACCCCCGCCAGTACTGGCGGCGGGGGTAGAATTCCATCCTTCTGGAGGGAGAGACATGTACACACTGGTCTAACCGGTAATAGTTTAAAAGAGCCCTGGCATCTCAAAATGGATGCTGCAGCCACAGACACAAGTCTGGCCTCCTGCTGATGACCGAAACTCTGGCAGTGGAGCCCTGGACAATAGTTTTTCTGTCACAAGGAGGTGTAACCACACCCCAGACAGGCTTTACTGTATTTCTGCTGGGTGGGTGCACTCCATGAGTGCTTTGAAAGTCTGCACTGGGGGCACATTTGGCGTCCCTGTGCATAGCCCAGTTCAAACCGGTTGCAGGGGCTACCAGCCACTGTTCTGGCATGAAACTGGACAAAAAAAATGGGTGTAACCACCCCTCTTTCCAGACCCTTCCAAAGGTGGATTCCCAGAGTATGTCCAACCCCTTTCTTTAGTATAATTAAGGAACCCCTGGCAACAGGACTTTAGATTACACCTGGACGAAACTCTGAAACTGAGTCCTGGAAATTCGATGCTATACTAAAGACTAGAGGATGGAAGAATCTCCCTTGGGGTCAAGGAGTGACTCCCCTGCTTGGCAGGCACCAATGAAGGATCTTGTCGGTCTCCATTTCCAAAGCTCCCGCCGGACTCCAGAGTATATGCAACAGAGAAGAGGATTTCCAGGCTTCTCAGAGGCCGCCCTGAGTCCCCAGCAAAGCTGAGACCCGAGTCCCTCATGAGTGACGTGAAACCTGAACCCCTGGACAATGTGCACATTTCCTAGTGCATTAACTTTTTGACATTCTTCGAAGTTGTGCTTTGGGTTACTTGTAGCCCAAGTACCAAGCACTATCTGCACCGAAGATTGTGGGCCTACACTCCACGAATGTCCCTTGAGCACACTTCTTGCATTTCTGCTCAAGGCTTTTTTGTGATCCCTGGTCCATCGATTGGTGGCTTCCTGTGAAGGTAACTCTGATTTTCCATGGGCTTCCTTTATTGCTCCAGACGTGCCCTGACTCCCCACCACATGGGGAGTCCCTCAGACCTTGCTAGTCTGCAACAAAGCATTTCTTTGATTCTAGCATGGGTTGCTGATGCCAAGGCTTGTTGGGTCCAATGCAGGTACCGACACTGCAGCACTCGACATCCTTTGTGGGACAGTTCGATTCAAGATCCTGGTCATCGTTGACGCCTCCTGGTCCTCGTGGCTGAAGAGTCAAGCTTCACCTTCTTCACCTGAAATCACCCGACATCGGTGGGCATTCGACTATCGTGCCTCTGGTCACTCACTGGCAAGTGACCCAGACTCTGTCCCCTCTGCTTTCAGGTTCTTCTCATCTCTGATCCAGGCTTGGATCACACCGGACACGTTCCACTTGAACGGCAGGAGAACTTTGCAGCAGATCACCATTGAAAACGAAGAGGAAACCAGACAGCAAAAGACACCTATGCACCCGGCTTCCCTGGGTGAGGTAACTCGAGTACTCCAGCGCTCCCGTGGGTATTGGCCTTAGATTCCCTTAAGTCTAAAGGGGCTTGATCAAAGTCCTTTCCTAAGTGTTCTTAATCTTTAAATTTCCAACCACGACTTTCCTCATAGAAGTTAACGGTGATTCACGGCTGTGTTCAGACAATGCACGCGTCCCCCGTGGGTCCCCTGTGTCACTACCTTCCTGGTAGCCCCCGCAGTTCAACAGGCTCTAGGCCTTGTGTATATGCACGTTGTAGTTCTTATACCACTTTCTTAATATATGGTTTTGTATGCCCGTAGAGCTCAACGTATATTGTGCTAATTTACTGCGTGTTATTAAGTTTACTGAATGTACTTTTGCCTGTAGCCTCATAAAGAGACTAGAGGGATGTGTTTAGAATAAATACATATGTTTCATATATATACCTGGTGTGGTTCTCCTTTCATTTGGTCATTCATTAGATTATAGACTGGTAAAACAAGCTGCTTTACTTTCCTCCAAGACTTAGCCTGAAGGCTGCTCTCCACAGCTACCACTAGGATAGCTTTCTATGAAGATTGTCTTTAACCTACCATTAATAAGGGTTGCTTGGACTGGTGCAAGGTGCCCACTAGAATAGTGGACAGCATATGCCAGGCCAACTTCTCACAAATAGTGCTTAGAATACTTTGTTTATCATGTTTTTTAGGTTAAGGGGCCACACATACCGTGAATTGGGGGTGGTCGAGTTCTAGATCACATCACATCACGGTAAGGTAGGTCGGGGGGAGTTTTTGAGAGTTGTTATAAATGACGCACAGGTATGGGAACCACACCACATACACAGCGTGAAGTGGTACTCCCCCTTATCAGGACAAGAATAGACCTCAGAGCCAATCATGATGGCTATGGCTCTGTTGCAGGACTTAACCCTAGTCTCGTGGAGTGTTATTAGTTCAGGCAAAAAGGTGAAGAGAAGCCTGTTGACTAGAGCCTTCACCAGATACAGGGCTGGCTTGATATTTCTCCAGGAGACTCATTTGATGGATAAGCAACACAACAGCCTCAGAAGAGATAAATAGAGGGAATGGTCATGTTTGCAACAAACATCAAGCTCAAGAGGGGTGGTCATTCTCATTAAAAAGTCTCTGAGCTTTCACGTCCTCGCACCTGTTCAGACAATGCAGCTGTTACATGGCTGAACTGGGGGGATGGGAAGGGGACTTGGTGATTCTTCTCACTGTTTATGCACCGCCAGGTCTCCCAGGCACAGACGCTACAAAAAGTGGGGCAGCTCCTGGCAGGTCTCCCAGGGGCTTTTACTATCATAGGTGGAGACTTCAATCTGAGCATTGACAGACATTTAGAAAGATTGAGTGTTAAGCCGGAAGGGGAGGCCACAATTGGGAAACTGCAGGCCTTAGGAATGATAGATGTCTGGAGGAATCTTCATGAACAGGAGCAGGGCTTCTCTTTTAACTCACATTTCCTCCATATGTCCTCCAGATTGGACTACATCCTGATACCAAGGGACACCATGGGTAGATTCTGGGATGGCAAATACTTGGCGAGGGGGATCTCTAATCATGCCCAAATACAGGTCACCATGGACACTGTCAGTGGGAGAGACCCCCAGGGTTGGAGGATGGACACTTGGAGACTAGATAAGAAACATGTGGTGAATGCACTCGACAGGACTATTGATTTCTACTTCCATGAAAACGAAAGCACAGTACAGTGTACAAGGTCACACCTAGGGGTGTACTGCTAGCTGGAGAAGTGAGAGACAAGAGGGAATGAATGCAGCACCTAGAGAAGCTAGAGCACTAAAAAGAGTACTTAGAAAGACAACATGTTTCCCCGACAGCGTCCCTATATCAGGCACAGGAGCACAAGCGTACAGAATAAAGAGAAGTGGCACGAAATGCAGTTCAAATGTCCTTCCTGGCTAAACAGAAGCAAATTTATGTAGCCGGAGCCAAGTTTGGTAAATTGTTGGCCTAGATAGATAGGAAGGGAAAGCGAATCTGTTGCGCAATCATGCCAGACGCTCCTGTTGTTGTTTCCTTCTTGACGCCGCTAACTCCCAGCTCCCTCATGAACTAGCTACTCAGCAAGGATTATAGAACACTTGCTAAATCTCTAGTCTCCAAGGGAAAGGGGAAGTGGATTGAGAAACAAACAAGAAAAAACAACACTGGTCTGTCTTCGTCCAGTCGCAGTTTCTTGTTCAAGTGTTCAGGGCTGGTGACGTCTTGATTGCTTTTACGTGACTCTGGAGTTACACAAACATACAATCAACTTCTAGAATTTTCCTTAAATCTAGTCTATAGATATGAACATATTCAAGAGCTGAACCAACCGTGAAAAGAACCAGCCCTTGTGTACACTTCACTGGGTTCTGAGATTTGAAGGTTATCTTTGCTCTTGATTACCTTTTTAAAAAAAAGTTATGGACGTGAATACGAATTCTCAATGAGAGCCTTTTCTTTACAAGAGTTCACAACTTGGTTAATGAGTTTAGTTTGTGAATAGAACTTGCACACCATGCACATACCTTGAAACCCAGATGCCAGGCAGGAAGAGGGATTCTGTAAATAAATGGAAAAAAGAAACAACCAAGCATCCTGGTCTAAATCTTTACAATTGTAGAACTTCTTGAGGATCAACTTATTAGACTCATAAGCTGATTATGTGCTCGATTTGTGTACATATACTTCGTAGGCTGTGAATCACCCTTTTGTCTTTTTGCAATACAATTGTTTTGAATTAGCGCAATGTTCTTAGTTCACTCAGGGTAAATAGTCTTTGAATTAGCACAATGTTCTTTACACACTCGAGTAAATAGTCTCTGTAAAATAAACAAGTAACGTTGTAGTCTTTAAATTAAACATGAAACGATTCTTCGAAAATTGTTCCGAGTTGCATAGCAACCGCTAAATCCTACTGTCCTTTCTTTGTTTTAGGGGCGATGTCCTGGTTCCTGTCGGAGTGGTCGATGACGCGTCCTCCGGAAGTCCAAGATGACGTTCGCCGCCAGGAAGCCTCGAAGAGTCGAATGGAGGAGCTCGGACCGGAGCTCAAGGTGAGGAGACGGGACCGGGTGGAGGGGAGAGGGTCGGGGGTTCTCCAAAGGGTGAAGAGTCGAGGTTTCTAGAAGGGAAATCAGTTTACCGGGAGGGAGACAGGGATCTTGATTGCCGACAGGAGCGCTTGACGCGAAGTGCAAAGAGACGAAGCACCGTCTTGCACGAGCGGTCTCCTTTTATACGTTCGGCATGCTCACAGTTTGGAAATTAGCATATTACTCACGTGGAGTACTGAGCACGTGTTGTCGTTCCAGAACTTAGCGGAATGATTGCTCCGAAGAAACCACACAAGCATTGGTATCAACAAATACAAGGGCACAACATTATGATAGGAGCATAGACCAAACAAGCATTGGTATAGAATAGACCAAACAAGCATTGGTAAACTAATTTTACAGTGAGCAATGTGCCATTTACAGACAGCATAAGTAACAAGCATTGGCAATTTAACTGCTATCTGCAGCACAATCTTAGGAAACACGCATTGATACTTTAACTGATACTAGCACGAGCTCTTGTTCCTCTAACAGAATCCAGTCATTTTTGAGAGCTGTAATTGGAGATGAGGTCAGTAATAAGAGGTAGCAAACAGATTGTGGAGGCCTTGCAACCAAATAGCTGTCTTCTACCCAACCAGGGCAAGAGGTTCGGAGGATGAGATCAGGACTTTTGTGAGAGATTGCCTGGCTAGAACCCTGACCTTAGAGCAGTGGAAAAGGTTAGAAGTGAACCTTACAGAATTGGAAATTAAAGAGGTCTGAACTCAAACACAGGCTGGGAAGGCTCCAGGCCCAATGGACTGCCCGTGGAATTCTTCCATAAAATGGCAGGTAAGGTGGCTAAATTGATGCTCTTAATGTAACAAGATGCTCTCCTTAAGGGGCCCTTGCAGGCCAATCGTGCTTATACCCAAGGCAGGGAAGCCAGTACAGAGGTGCGACTTCTGTAGACTAATTTTGTTACTTAATGTTGATACCAAAATTCTGGCAAAAGCGCTGGCTAACAGGCTGCCCTGGTTTACCCAGTACAGACAGGTTTTGTGCCTTGTCATTTGAACAAACTAAGTCCGACTTGCTGTACCATGCTGCCTTAGTTTGACTAAGGGGGAGAGCCTTGGGCAGTGCTATCCCTAGACACCGATAAGGTATTTGATTAGGAGGAATGCAATTTTCTTTTCATGCTCCTAGAAATAATGGGATTTGAACCCCGTTAAACCAGCTGGATCAAGTTACTTTATCGAGTGGATACAAGCTAACAATTGACTTTTGTATCCAGCCAAACTAATGGGTAATGCATTTTAGCCATCTGTACGCAGACAAGCTTAGGTCTTTGAATGCAAGTGGTGTATCAACAGACAGTGGTGCTGTTCTTGAGTCCAGTAGCATGGACTTTTTGCTAAAGGCAATTCATTCTTATGTCCCAGGCCCAGTCCCAGGCCCTGATAGAATACCTAGTGATTTGTATAGAGAAAACCCAGAAATTTGGTGGCCTTATATAATTCTGCTCTTCAATAGTATTCTAGCTGGTTGGCCGTCCCCCACTCCTGGAAGCTAGCTGAAATTGTCATCATATTTAAGAAGGGTGACTGGGGGCCACCAGCCAATTACACCCCTTTCAGCCTAATCGATTCCCTTAACCCGTTGACCGTGGTGCAAATTCCGTCGTGGTGTGGGAGTTTTAATCAGTGGGTGATCCTCCGCACACGCCCACCATCACGTGGGATCGCCGGGGGCTGTCCTGAGCACGGAACTGGTTAAAAAAACAAAATTATAAACAGGTGCTTGAACATCTTAAGCACTGGATACGCAAAGAGAATATAATATCAGATTGGCAGGCAGGATCAGATGTGAGCAGGATACATAAGATTTTTTGGTTTGCCTTGATCTAGTGAAAAGAAGTGTTTATCGACAGGGGCAAACTATATGTTGCCTTTGTCAATCTCCAATCATGGTACCGGAACATGGGGAGTACTATAAGTAATAGGAGTTTTGTCTCGCCTCCTGAATCTCTTGGTAAGGCTACATGCAGACAGTTTGGCTCAAGTGAGGTGGAGGGAGGACGGGGCACTGACAGAATCAATTCATATTGATAAAAGGGTAAGGCTGGGGTGTGTACTGGCACCAACACTGTTTACTGTATATATTAACTATTGCATTGAGTTTTTGAAAAAGGATGGATGCGACGTGCCAAAAATAGGAGGGCGGAGGGCCCCTGCACTTCTTTTTGCAGATGACATACTGCTCATGTCTAAGTCACCTCAGGCGCTGCAGCAGCTGTCTTACTATTTTCAGGAGTTCTGTCTGGAGCCGGGCTTAAACAGCTCCAAGACCAAATGTATGAATTTTCCTCCAGACCAATGACTCAGTGTAAGGGACAGATGTGTGTGGGCAGTACTGCTTTAGAAGCAGTGGCTGAGTTTGACTATTTAGGTATAAAACTCACAAGAAACTATGTTGGACCCTACAACTAGAAGGGGCTCAGCTATCTCTGGTTCAACAGAGGGTAAATTTCACA
This sequence comes from Lissotriton vulgaris, assembly GCF_964263255.1. Classification (NCBI taxonomy): domain Eukaryota; kingdom Metazoa; phylum Chordata; class Amphibia; order Caudata; family Salamandridae; genus Lissotriton; species Lissotriton vulgaris. Next base: position 3,119,221 of record NC_141692.1, on the reverse strand, counting down.
GGAAAAATATATCTAGAAGGGGGGCCCCTGCAATAGAGATTTACAATATCAAGGCTCGAGGGGCAGTCCTATATGGTGCAGAGTTATTGCACTGCATACAACTTAATAATTTGACAGTGATAGAACATAGATTCCTTAGATTCTTAATAAATCTTCCAATGAATACCCCACTGCCTCCCCTTTACTTAGACTTGTACCAGAAAAACATTACCCTTTAAAAATTGAGCTTAGACTGCTTATGTTTTGGCACTGATTATGGATCACAACGGCCCCAGCATCTTATAGGATTGGACTTTGTGACCTAATGTCACCACAATGTTTAAGTAAAATGCTATGGCTGCGTACTGTGAAGGCTCTCTTGTGGAGGCTAAGCCTTGATACATATTAGGACTACCCAGAGACTTTGGGTCAAATACAAAAGCCTAGTCTTAAAGCTGTTTACTGGGGTAGTGTTGAAGCGGACAATATTCAAAACTGTCAAGGTTCACTGTCTGTTGCTTTTATTGATTTTAAACCAACTCCATTGTACGAGAGTAACATTGATAAGATTATTCCACTGCTAATAAGGAAGCTATATTTACAGTTTAGGTATGGATGTCTACCCATAAATGCTTTTAGAAGGAAGTGGCATAAAGATATGGATTTGGTGGATGAGCATTGTTCCTGTTGCCAAGGAGCACCTGAGACACATGAGCATGATGTATTTTTTGTCCCTTGTATCAACAGTAGGAAGCTGGGAATCAGGAAGCACTAGAAGGCATTCAGAATACTGCAGACATATATATATCTTATTGTAGTATTCTGCATGGCCAAATTCCAAATGAAAATTTGGATTAGACACCCAAGTGTATATTTGGTAATCTTTAAAAGCCACCCCTCTCAGGGCACCATTTTACTGTATCTTGCTATTTCGACACCTTGCAGTTGACTGACAATGATATTTTTCCCATATTTTTGTAATTACCATTACAAGTGAAGGAGCATGATATTCTGGTAAATGATATTTTTGGCACAATATTTTTATCAACGACATTGTTTAACACAAAATTGTGCCTGTGTTCCTTACAGCCTATCCACCTGCTTTACAACCTTATTTGAAACATATAAAAAGGTGTAGCGTAAGTAGGTAGAAGCTGTTGTTATGGCTGGGCCCAGTGTCGGGTTTCATGGAGTGGGGGGTGTCTGTCCACAGTCATGGGTAAAGAACGGGATCTCGATTGTGTATTCTTTTTACCAACTCAGCACATTGTTAGTTTCTCATTTACTCATATTTGGCACAACTGTTAGACAAGATAGGAACAATCTATTGCTCCCTGTGTTCAGAGAAGTGCAGCTCTGTCAAGTGCAAAGGGCTGGTGACAGCGGTGCAGAAATGCGATAACTTAAGACTCTTTGATCGACTGGGCTCTTTTTTAGGTCGAGCCTCTGCAAGCCCTGTTGTAATCTTTTCTGGAGTTTTGGCACACCTACCAATTGCCACTGGCTGTAATCTGTGGAATTCAGAAATGTTGGCCTGTTATTGGTGTGTGCCCGTGTTGGTGCCTCCTTTGTGTTTGTGTTCCCACCCCATGGCGATTTCACTAATTCTTTCCTTTGTTTGGCCATTCCGGAACCAGATGGCTGCTCTGTCCCTCTGATCAGACTCCATTTTCTCCCTTCAGCTCCACACTACATAGCACAGCTGGGACAGTCATAGTGTTGTTTGCATCCCTTTCTGGCCATGGTGTCCTGTCTGCTTCACTCCCCTCTGCCCATCCTCCATGGATATACTAGCAGCAGGGGTAGGCCATCCGCCCCTGCATGCTTCCGCCATCTCCCTGTACCTTTCTCCAGTGCTTAAAATGGAGAAGTCGCAGTACATGAACCTACCATGACTTCTCACAGGTAGTAAGTGTCTCCTTCAGCTTCTCTGGACATTTGTCGTTGAATCTGCTGCTCATAGATTCTATAGACACTCTGCCATTGCTCCCTACAGATTTCCTGCCACCCTTGTTTACAGTTCAGGGAAGGGTTTGGCGCCGTGAGAGAAGCAATGGCAGAAATACCTGATGGTTATCGAGGTGAAACCTCACCTTTCTGCCAAAGGTACTGCAGCCCCACTTCCTGTGGGAGCCCCACACCCTCCTGCAGCATCCTTCCTGCTTTCTGACGTGGTGTCAGCCATCTCTGAGGCCTGGAGCAGGAGCGCCCAGCATAGGCCTTGATGCAGCGGTTCTCCGGAAATAATTTCTAAAACCATAACACATTTCCCTGAAATACAAAATGATACATACACTCGACAGTGGGGCCCATAACACTGCGAGTTACTCACAAACACTTACACCTTACTCCATGGATTGGTGAGTTTCAAAGGAGAGCTGCTGTATCATAGTGGAGTGTCTAAAATTAAATCAGATATTTATGCTATTTATACCTGCAGTTGAATTGAGTTTACCATGCTTTTCATTAGCAAAACATTTATTTAGACACGCCGCCACTGTGGTCGACGGATCTGCTAGTAAAAAATGAGGCGTAGGAAAACTCAAGACCAGCCTAATTCTCCATTTATCTAATTTTTATTAACATCAAATTTAACATGTCTAAAATTGGTTTCACTTTATTAATTTCTTTATTCAAAATCGATATTTAAAGGAAAATAAGGATTTTATTTTAAAACAGTTAATTTAATTTATTTCAGAGAATTCAGAAATAGACATTTAATTAGATTACAGAAATGCAAGTATTTTAGCAAATGACAGATAATTCCCAAAATTAATTTTCTCCTATTTCCCTATCTTCCCTGCCTAATATCCTCACCTAAAGTTCAGATCTCATTCAGAAGAATTAGAAAATTATTCAAAGTTTTACATCTCTGGAAAAATCAGCATACGGACAGCATCTCAGGAAGAAATCGCAAGGAAGGTTTTTCCTCACTAAAATCAGCACTTTTTATACCCTTTTCACTAGCTCTATCTGTCTAAAAGTGTAACTTTCAGCGTAAATTCTGAGTTCTGATTGGACAATTTTGGGGTGGATGAGCATCATCTCATCATTATAGCATCTATTCTGCTTCCGTCAGCTAAAATCCAAAAGGCTTATTGTCTTTCAGAAATGTCCGGCCTAGTCTTGTTCTTAGTTCACAACTTCAAACCCTTTTCCCACGTTCAGTAGCTTAAGTATTCATCATACTTGGCAGTCATCTGGACTTCCAGGGCAACCTGTCCTTGAACTAACTTCATTCCGGCACAGGCAGCTCGCATTCAGACTCGGGCTTGGACAGCAGATGCTCAGTTCATCTTTCTTTCACAGTTTACTAAGGCAGCCATTTTCTAGTAGGCCTCACGGACCAGAATGGGAACTATCATAGAAACAAACACAAATGATCGTTAATTTTAGAATTTTAGCCCTAATGTTTACCTCCCCCTTACTAAGGTTCTCTCTATTAGTAGTTACCTAGCAAATAAGCAACACTTAGGCGTAATATACTTACTTATCCCTCGGTTTCTGCCACAAATATGTAAAAAAAAAGCACATTTATGCTGCATTTTTATTATTTCAAAGCTGCTTATTAGTTTACAACATGACAGATTCACACGATTAGTTATTTATGATTGCAACAAATAAGCAAAGGTAATTCCCACGTCTGCTTGTGTAGGTGCAATTTTACTCTAGATTGATTAGTTCCACATGTCATTCCATTAGTTCAAATTATTGTTATTGAAGAATGACTTCACAAGGGTTACACTAAATTGTGTTTCTCCTCCTTGCTCCAACAACTCCCCCCTTTGGTGATTTATCAGCAAATATCTTCCCAAATTTTGCCAATTTTTATCAGAACACGTTTCAAATTCTTCAGATTAGTATATTCTATACATTAGTATCTTTTTCTCTAGTCTCTTTAAAAATCTTTTCTCGGAATTCTTCCATTTCTATATCACCTTTTTCTCTTTCCCTTTCTCGTTTTTCTTGGATCATCTTCGTTAATGACTTTCTAACATTCCTTCTTTTTCTGTATATAACATAATATCATCACTAAAATAACTAATGCTATGATTGTTACTGGAATTAGTTTTTTGCCTATAATTTAACTACCTATTTCTTGAAACCAATGTTTAACTGCTGTAAAACTTCTACTAAGTCGTTCTAGAATACCATCAACCTCCAGTGGTTCAATTTCTCTATGCAACTCTGTAATATTTGTAATGTGCTTTTCAATGTTTTGACTTGTATCTGGAATATAGGTGCAGCAGTGCTGTACCTTCACAATTCCACAAAGTCCTCCTTCTTTTGCCAATAATATATCAAGAGCAAGATGATTTTGCATTACCATAGTTCTCATAGCAATCATTTCGGTGTTTACCATTATGAATCAACCTGCTGTATCTGTTGACAAACGATCTACTATCGTTGAGAATCTTCAAATTCAATTTGCATTGAACGATATTCCCTCTGCTGGTATCAGTGCTCCAAAAACATCACCTATTATTTCTATGACACTCTCTCTCTTTCTACGACTTAAATGTTTACCTTTTTCATGGATTCCATTAGTACCTCAATCTACATGAAAGATTTTTGGAAAGACCAAATCCACATAACATGTCCCATACCAGTGGTCAGGTAATCTATAATAAGCCTTATTTCCACAAATGAAATAAACACCAGGAAAAACGGGATAATTTCCCCCTTTAAATCCCCAACCCCCTTGGATTCTGTAAGTATCTTTACATTGACTTGGACCCACAAAATAATTGTCATACTTAGTGTTGTCTCTCCTAATACAGAATTTTCCTAACAATGGAGTGCCTATATTTATTGCTACATTCACATTTCTTTCATCAATATTTTCATCATTAAATGTCCAATATTTGGATTTCTCATGCCTTATTTTTTCTTTACGTTTATAGGCAATTCTTCTTTCCTTAACCATATCTAAAAAGGCTTTCTCTTCTACTCTTATTTTACATGTCAAATTATTTTTAAACGCATAGTCATGACTTAATTCATCTATTTATAAAAAGTATTCTCCCATAACTGTAGCAGGCTTTCAATGCCTTATCAATTTTCAGCTTCGCAAAGACTTCATCTGAATTAGAATAATGATATTCCAGTTTACCTGTTTGATAAAACAGGCTTGCAATCACACTACATGTGACTCCATATGTAAGTGGGAGATGATGATAGGTCACCCCCTCAGAAACAGATGCAGGTAACTTTACACACACATAGCAGTCACTGGCATCTATTGTTCTAACATACTCAGATAACAATCTTGAAAATGTGTTCTTGGTAAAATCACTTGTGGAGCTATCTTGATGTAATTCTGGCCTATATACATGCTGATTGTTAGACTTTGAATCGAAATCTCGTTAACTTGAACTCACATTATGTTTCAGCTTCACTAAGTTATCTTGGAAAGGAATGACAATAGCTAAAATTATCCATATCAATATCAGTAATCCAGAACATTCAATCTTATGATTATTAGTAGACATTTTTTTTTTTCACAGCAAGGTTTGCTAACAGGTTTTCTTCGACCTTGTGTCATCTACAAGCTTTAATTTTCTAACAGATTTTCTTCGACCTTTTGTCACCTACAAACTTTAATTGGCTAACAGGTTTTCTTCGACCTTTTGTCACCTATTTTAATTTTCACTTACGATGCATTCTCTTCTAACAGGATTTCTGTTTTAATCTCTACCTTATCTTTTAATTTGATTACCACTTTTATCAGTGCTTTAATTTCTTTTATTCATTTTTCCCATTTGTATTTATACAGTTCAGATTCTCTTGACTGCTGTTAACTTCTTCAATTGGAGGTAGTACGATGTAGGTCCATTCAGGTGATTTGTACTTCTGATTTGGTCTTCTTACTCTTTTTGGCCTTTGGACAGCCTCTATTTTCTTTCCCAATGTCTCTCTTTGACTGGTTATTTCTTTAACCTGCTCCTCTTGCTTTCTTTCTTTGTTAACCAGTTTGAATATCAGTTCATCATTTCCTTTAGGCCAATTGTCTCCTTCACAAACTCGGTTTGTCTTAGGCTCAGTGGTGTTATGTTCCACTCTCCAAGCCCTTTTTCTTGAACTTTTTCTTGGCAGAATTTCATCTTCACTGTCATCAGTTTCACTTTCAGTGTCCTCGACAGTTTCATTCACAATGAGCTTTACTGCGTCTTTTTTTTTTTCAGAGTCAGTTTTCTCTTTTGACAGTTCTTTCACTCTGTTAGGAACATCTCCATAGCTGGTACTTGGAATCTCATCCATATCGTGGGTTTTTTCTTCTTTTTCAGTTTCAGGATCGCCGTTCCTGCTTCCAGACTGTTCTTCAGAGTTCTCTCCCTTATCAGCTTTATCTTCACTTTGCTCAGTGTCTTCACTAGTGCCAGTCTTTAACAATTCTCGCTCTTCAGATTGATCTTCAGAATTCGGTACTTCAAGACCTTCTCCTTCAGACGCAGAGGCAGTATCTGTTACTTCCAGATATTGACGTTCCTGTCGATCTTCAGTATCTGGACCTCTCTCTGGTTCACCTTCAGAGTCAGAATCAATTGTGATTTCACCTTCTACGTTTGGATTTTCAGGTTCAGGCACACGAATAGTATGACTTGCATACTTCAGCACACTTAACTGCAGTGGTGCTAATCAAAATGACCTGTCGTGGTCTCTGCCAATGAGGCATCAAACAGTTTCTTCTGCGGTGCACCTTTATACACACCCAGTTTCCAGGAACTAGGGCATGAGCTGGATTTTTCTCTTCGGTTTTTGATTCAGTTCCCACCTGATGGAACACAGAAGTCACCACGTCAGACAGGTTTTTGCAATAATCCAGTATGATGTCATCATTTATTGTCAACAATTTATCAGCTGGTACAAATGCCTGTCTCATCACTCTACCCATCAGAATTTCATGTGGACTCAATCCAGTTTTTCTGTCAGGTATGCTTCTTAAGGTCATCAAAACGAGTAGCAAGGCATCTGGCCACTTCAGTCCTGTTGCCAAAATAATTTTTGCAATCCTGTTCTTAATAGTTCCATTTACCTGCTCAACTACTCCTGAAGCCTCAGGTCTGTAAGCACAATGCAGTTTCTGATGAATGTCCAGTGCTTCACATACCATTTGCATGAGTTCATTCTGAAAATGGGGGCCACGATCAGTCTCGATCGTTACTGGGAAGCCGAACCTAGGAATGATTTCCCATATGAGTAACTTCGCAACAGTTAGCCCATCATTCCTCCTCGTGGGCAAGGCCTCTACTCATCGGGAGAACAAACAGATGATCACCAAAACATATCTTAGTCTGTTACATGTCGGAAGCTCAATGAAATCCAATTGCATTAGTGTAAATTGACCTCCCTCCTGTCCTATGGTTCCCAAACTTACAATTGTTCTCATGTTTGGATTAAACTGTTGATACACTAGACATCTCTGGCACAAGCTCTCAGCAGTCATCCTGAATTTAGGATTATACCATGTCTGTCTAAATGGGCGAAGCATAGCATCTCTTCCTATATGAGCTTGACCATGGTACATTCGGGCCATATTTGAGATCATGATATCGGGCATTACTGGTCTTTCATCTTTGTAAACCCAGATTTCATCCTCCTCTCTTTGTCTACATCCTGCTTTTAACCAACCATTTTTCTCTTCCTCATCAGCTTCTTCCTGCATTTGCCTCACCTCCTGCCAAGTCTCAGCTACAGTTGTTAGCATTAAAGGACTGGAAACATGCTCCTTTTCTCGATCCCTGTTAATTGAGGCCAAATTGTTAGCACAGTACTTTGCAATTGAGTCTACACACCTATTACCTCGGGTGATGTAGTCATCCCCCTTTTTGTGTGCTGCACACTTCACTCCAGCTATTTTGTCAGGGAGCTGAATCGCATCTATCAACATTCTCACGAACTCTGCATTACGTATGGGGGATCCTGCAGAAGTCAAATAACCTCTTAGGGACCACAGTTGTCCGTTGTCATGGACAACCCCAAAACCATACTGACTATGGTTACCTCAAGTTCCTTTCCCAACTCGCATGCTCGAATCAAGGCAATAAACTCTGCTATTTGAGCAGAACAAATTTGTTTCAGACAAGAAGCTTCCAATACATCTGCCACTGTACAGACAGCATATGCTGCACTCAAAGCACCCTCATCTGTTCTCAGACATGAACCAGAAACGAACATCACTGTAACGGGGTCGGTGTTCCAGTAGGCCCCTCGGAGAAGGGCGCCTACCCTAGTAGCATCTCATCTTGTGACCCCCCCTCCTGTCATTTCAGCTTCCCCAGTCACAGGTCCCGGCCGGACCGGCCGAATGCTATAGCTGCGACAAAGAGGATGAGATGGACTGGCCCTTTAACTGGAAGCAACCTGATGCGGAGGCGGAGCCTAATCAGGAAGTAAATACGGACGCGGAAGAGAGCCGGGTGTGCTTGTACACAGGCGTAGGAGTTGGAGGAGAGGACGCTTTATCGAGAGGAGATTGGTAGAGAGACGAGAGGAGAAAAGGACCGACGGCGGAAAGACCCGACTTAACCAGTTTTGGTCAAAACTGTACGGTCTCTGATATCTGCTCTGGCAACCCACCATTCCTAGGAACATTCTCACTTGTCTTTTAGTTTTTGGTGACTGCATTCCTTGTATCATTTTAATTCTCTCTGCTGGGACTTGTCTGATTCCTTTGGCAATCTTATGACCTAAGTATTGCACTTCCTTTTGACAAAATTGTAATTTAGATGGAGACACTTTATGTTCCTCTTCTGCCAAATGATTCAGCAATGCAATAGTATATGTTACACATGCATCTTTTGTCTTTGATCCCACAAGGAGATCATCGATATATATAGATCCAATACAGACTCTCCAGGCATGCTCAAACTTTCTAATGATTTCTATAATAACTGATTAAAGATAAATGGACTTTCAGTATACCCTTGAGGAATTCGGCACCATGCCCAGATACGATCTCTGAATCTGAATGCAAAAATTGGCTGGCTTTCTGGGTGCAATGGAACTTTAAAGAACGCATTACATAGATCGATCACAGTGTACCATTCTGCATCATGGGGAATTTGATATAAAATCACTGCTGGATTTGGTACAACCGGACAACATGGGACAACTATTTTATTAACTTTTCTCAAATCCTGAACAATTCTAAAGGTTCCATTTGGCTTTTTCAATCCCATTATCAGTGAATTACAAGGACTACTCTCTATTTCTCTCAATATGCCTGCTTCAATCATTTTGTTTATTACTGGGGTTATTCCTTCAATTATTTCTGCAGTCATTTTGTACTGGGGAATGTTCGGGTAATTTGCACCTTCCTTTACAGAGATTTTCACAGGATCTACCTCTCTCATCAATCCAACATATTCTCCAGTGAAATATCACACTTTTTCTTTCACTACCTTTTTCAATTCATCAGGAATCTTTTCTCGATCAAACACAGGAAACAATTTATTTTGTTCTGCCTCAATCATAAGCATAGTCATTTTATACAGGCTATCTTCATCTGGGGTTTGCAGTTCTATGCCATCTGGTGAACAGTATATGGCGCAGTTCATCTTGCACAAAATATCTCGTCCTAACAGATTTACAGGGCTACTATCACACACCACAAATTGGTGCATATCTTTGACATTTCCAATTTCTACTTCAACTGGTTGTGTCAAAGATGTTTTAATTTGTCTATTAGCTACACCTACAACCTGGATGTGATCTCCCGAGAGAGGAAGGTTTTGAACTTCCACTGATCTAACAGTAGAACGGGTAGCACCAGTGTCCACTAGGAAAGTTATTTCTACATCATTCACTTTTCTGCTTACACATGGACCAGACTGATCTACCTCAAGAGTGGCTCCAAGCACACACTCTTCTTCCCTTCTCAGGCACCGTCAGAAACTTTCATCCGACTCACTCCCACCTTCCTCTTATAACCAATACTGGGGACTCACATTCACTCTAGGCGATCTATTTACCTGCTCGCTTCCGCTGAATCCTGTCTCTGCACTGTATCTCTGATGGTTTACACTGTGTGGAAGTGGCGGTTGCGGCACCTGACTTTGCTGAGTAACTATCTGCTGCGGTTGCGGTTGCTGTTGAATTACCTCATTCTGCACCTGTGGATTCAATTATGTATTTTCTGGATTAACTTTTGGTGGATGCTTACACTCTTTTCTCCAATGCACTATTCTGTCACAATTATGACAAGAGAACTTCTTCTTCAGCTCTTATATATTCCCTACTAATTTTGTTTTACCAAAACCTCCTTTCAGTTTTCCATGATTTGGGTCATTATTTTTACTGTCCATTTGTGCTACTTGTTCTGCAACCTTCACTTGTGCCCACATAGCTTTCTCTTTTAATTTCTTTTGTTTTGCATCAATTTCTTCACTGCAATATTTAGCTTTTCTAAAAACTTCATCTACAGTGCTCGACTGCCATCCTATCGAGGTGTGTCGGATCATGTCTCCAATTTCTGGTCTTAGTCCATACACAAATCGATATACAAAGTGACTCATGCCCTTTTTGCTCAACTCTTCATATCCACTGTATTGTTTAAACACCAACAACAATCTTTCATAAAATGCATGTACAGATTCTTTTGGTTCCTGTGTAGTCCTGACTATTTTAACCGAATCTATCTCTTTTGGTGGAATTTTATTTTTCAAGAATACAATTACTTGGTCAAATTTGCGCATTACACTGGGGCACCTGTCACTTTGTCTCGAGGATATTCCTCCCTTGGCCAATATACCGATATTTTGCATTCAGTCCATAAGTCTGCCGGCACAACTATATCAAATAATCCATCCAGATCAACCCATAACACTTTTGAAACTTTTACTAATCGATCCACCTGTCGATACCATTCTACTGGCTTTTCTCTCAATCTGGGGAAATTATTTGTAAATGATAATATATCCTGTCTACTCCATGGTATATGTACATATCCTCCTCCAGGTATTTCTCTCATCCAATACTTTAGGTTCATGCTTTTTTAATTTCAAAGTTTTAATCCAATCACTTAATTCTTGCTCTGATGGTCCTACAGGAGTTTGCGTTAAATCTATTTTCTCTATGCTCTTTTCAGGTGTAGCAGAATCAGACTCTGCTCCAGTTGCATATTTGTAGGGTAAACTCTGATTAAAATTTAAGTCAGGCAGATTTACATTATTTGTTTGTCTAATTTCTGATGAATCTGGAAATATATTTCCTCTAACTTTTTGCAAACTCTGCTGCAAAGGAATCGTCAAACTTGGTTCTTTTATTCTTTGGTTTTCAAACATGGGAATTACAGGTCCTATCGTTACTGGGACTTTTACCGCTTCTATGTTTTCCATTAATTCTTGTATTTTCTCTGTCAACGCATTTGTAGTTCGTATAGATTCATCAGTACTTGGTTGTTCTTCAACTCGTTTTTCTACTCTATTTACGCTCTCTCACTTACTTTTTTTGCTTTGGAGTACCAGTAAGTCTTGGTTCTGTTATTGAAGTACTCACTTCTCACTTCTACTCTTTCGGGTACATCTCTAAAATTAGAAAATTGCCTTGGGGTCTCATTATTCCTTTCATCTACGGGTGGAGCATTAGGTGTAGTCCATAAAGAACCTGGTTGATATGGTGGTGGTCTCCTATTTAATATTTCTTCTAGCACAGCATCCTTTGATTCACTGTCACCATAACCTTCTCTCCCTGTTTCTATATTTTTCCTCTTTTCTGTGCATTTCTGCCCTTCATAATCATCCACTAATCTGACTGGAAACATGGCATCACACATGTCAGCATTTCTCCATCTACGCATTCTACTCTCATGTGTCTCTCCCCATAAATTTCGAAATTTACCTCTTGGTCTGACATGTCCTTTCAATCTTTCGCTTTCTAATTCATGCATCTCATTCTCCCATTCAACTAAAGCTTCAAACTGAGTAGGTCTGGGTCTTGGTTCAAGATTTATCATCTTTTCTCTCAAATTTCTCAAAGCTGCCACATCAAAAGATTCTCCTTCCGGAAAAGCTAACACACCATCGTTTCTGGTCTATCTCACCCAATTCTCTAACCAAACACACGTATGGTAACCATATTTAGACAACATATAGGAAACAGGCGTTTTCGGCGGAGAAAGCAAGTTTCCCTCTCTTGTGACTATCGCCTTGTCCTTTACAAACACATTTTTCAATTTCTTAAACCATGAAGGTTTCTTCTTTTTCTCTCCGTAATAGTAATCCATTTTTTCTGTAAATTCCCTGTCATTCAAAAGATTGTGTACTTCCCTGTTGCTGTTCCATAACACCAACCTATCACAGCGCGGTTCAAACTAGCGTACCAATTAGAACAAGATACGTCTCTTTAGTGCTTAACCAATAGTTTCGCTGCTTTTCGTGATGCACCAATCAGCTCTTTGCCCTGTCTTGGTCACGTGGACCAATCCTAGCCCGACACTTTTGACGTCACCAACGCTCCGGCTTCTGCAGTACCGATTGACCCCTCCTTTACAAGATTTTTCAAGAAGCTGTATTTACAAGATATTTAACAAAATCGGTTAGTAACTTACACAAAACAACTCCATTCGTCTGTTTCGCTAAAAAAAGTGATAGCATTTTCTCAATCGCACAAGTATTCTGTATTTCCAGTAGACAGCGCTTATCTCTTCTCTACCACAGATATTTGCATTCACCGATAAAGTAGCACCACTTCCTCTACTTTACCTTTCTCTCAAGCTCGGGTTAAGCTCTATTACTTTCCCAGAAGTAAGTTTTAAATCAGGATACACAAGGATCCCTGTACTTGAAAGCCAAGATTTTATAGACTGTCATCACTATACATTTATCCTATCATACGGAAAGTCCCTAAACCAGTGATGTGCGACAACACCACCTGTGACATACGACAATATCACCGCAGTATACGACGATACCACTTTTTGAAACAGACTATGCGATGTGCGACTTCATTGCCCCACTTCCTCTGCCTGCAGACAGAGTGACCAGCTTCACGCAATACTCGGAAGCCTTTTCAGGACTACATATAACGTAATACGAACTTAACAGATGTTAGTCATAATTCTGTATTTCAAAACCCCTATATAACGCTTTATACATAATCCTAGCTAATTCTATAGCAGCCAATGCTCTGCTACCAAGCTAATTACTGATGCAGCTGTTCTCCGGAAATAATTTCGAAAACCATAACACCTTTCTCTGAAATACAAAATCATACATACACTCAGCAGTGGGGCCCATAACACTGCGAGTTACTCACAAACATTTACACCTCACTCCATTGTTCGGTGAGTTTCAAAGGAGAGCTGCTGTATCACAGTGGAGTGTCTAAAATTAAATCAGATATTTATGCTATTTAAACCTGCAGTTTAATTGAGTTTACCATGGTTTTCATTAGCAAAACATTTATTTAGACACACCGCCACTGAGTAAAAAATTAGGCGTAGGAAAACTCAAAACCAGTTTAATTCTCCATTTATCTAATTTTTACTAACAGCAAATTTAACATGTCTAAAATTGTTTTCACTTTATTTATTTCTTTATTCAAAATCGTCATTTAAAGGAAAATAAGGATTTTATTTTAAAACGGTTAATTTCATTTATTTCAGAGAATTCAGAAATAGACATTTAATTAGATTACAGAAATGCAAGTATTTTAGCAAAAGACAGATAATTCTCAAAATTAATTTTCTCCTATCTTCCCTGCCTAATATCCTCAACTAAAGTTCAGATCTAATTCAGAAGAAATAGAAAATTATTCAAAGTCTTACATCTCAGGAAAAATCAGCATACGGACAGCATCTCTGGTAGAAAGACGCTGCGTGGGACAAGTGCACTTCTCGAATCTTTATTCAGGGGAAGATTGCTCTGTGCGCTCAACCACTGAAACTTCCGCAGTTATTCATGGAGCCCTTAAAATAATGGATAGGTTTGATCTCCACGAGGTGGAGCAATCAATAAATAGCAGTGCTCCAGGAAAGGCAGCAGGCCCAGATGGACTTCCGGGGGACCTGCTTCTGCATGATCCCAAGCCATTGGCCCAATTCATCCTACTCATTATGAATCTGATAGTAAGAGGATTTGCCGTCCCAGACTCCTGGAAAGGAGCGGAGGTAGTCCCAATATTTAAAAAAGTGAATAGAGAGGATCCTGCCAATTACCGGCCCATCAGTTTGATTGACGTGATACAGAAGGTGGTTGGTAGGGTTCTTCTCTTGAGGATTAGAGGATGGAAACATCCTGTCCCACTTCCAAGCAGGTTTCAGGCATAAGGTGGGAACAATGGACCAGGTCTTTAGATTCTTCATGATCTATTGGAAGTCAGTCCTTTTGGGGAAAGGGAGCTTGTACCTGGCTTTCATAGATCTGAAGACTACTTTTGACCTGGTGCCTCGGGACAAGCTCTGGCAGGTGGTTCAGCACTTTGGGTATCCCACCCTATATTCTTGATTTCTTAAAAAGATTGCATACTGATAATTATGCAATAATTAGATGGGGATCCCAAGGGGAGGTGACAGAGAGGATCGTGGTAAGCAGAGGGGTACGCCAGGGATGCGTGTTGGCCCCCACCCTATTTTCACTATTTATTAATGGTATGGTGCTGAGTAGTCGTAGTAGATTCCCTCTGTTTAGGATATCGAATCGGCCCTTTGATTGGTACTCAGGAGTGAAAATGATGATGCTAGTCGGGAACTTGTTCGGAACATGCGACAGAGCAGTTAACTGAATGTTAGGCCCTTGAGTTCTTAAATTATTATAGTCACACTGAGGCAATGTTTCAATGGAACTGTCTCCAGAGGGGAAGGTTATTGAAATGGGCACAGAAGGAGCTGCGGTGATGCTTGCTATAGTAGAAGAGAGCTTAGTTTGGGGGCTCGGGAGCCGTGGTACAGTCAGTTCTTGGGGGTGGGACCTTTCACATGGGGACATGATTGGATCATCCCGTGCAAGATCCATGGTCTGATTTACCTGTATCGCTCCAGGCTCAGATATTCAAAGTGAATTGAGGAGGCTCCCCTCTATTACTTTGTTAAGGACATACTTGTACACCGTGTTCTGCTTCCCGATGTCCCCTCCAAGTGAGACACTGCCATCCTCCAACGTGGAGACTGCTGTGCTTACTGATGCATGTACTACGTTGGTGGAAAGTCTGGGGCCTGTTGAAGGTTGGTCTCTTCCAAGGTTGCTTGATGTGTTAGGACCCATGTCCTGCTGCTCAGGTCTTTTCCTTGGCTGAAAGAGTGGATAAACTTCTGGTATGCTTGTTAGTGTTTGTTTTTTGCGGCCTTTCCTTTTCAATTGTCGCCGCCCTTTCGCATTGAGGGGGGGCTTGTTGACCTTTAGAGGAGGAGTGGAACAAGTTGATGTGTGGGCCGGTTTCGGCGCCAGAGACCCAGCTGGTGACACCAATATGACTTTTTCAGAGGTACTTGATGTAGTTGACCCTCCTGTTGGTGCTGCATGGACGGCTGTTTCGGCCGGATTAGTGCACCGGGGCCTTGTGGTTGTCTCTTTAGGCAGCCCTTCTATTAAATAGGATACAATTTCTGGAAGTGCTGCAAGTTTGTCAATTATAGGACCGCAACTGCATACCAGCTTTGCCTCCTGCTGAGCTCTGCCGATTAGCGAGTTTAGTTGTCCAAGTTTGTCATCTATCCGCCCGACAAAGACAGCCAAGGTGTCGAGTAGGGTCAGCTGTAGGTCCATTTTGTCCGATTGGAAATGCAGAGTGTCAACAGTTCGTTGCATAGTATTAAGCAAGATGTCCCACGTATTTGATACTTCAGTCGCTTGGAATCTTGATCGTGGCCCGGTACCATTTGCCCCTTTTTTAGGAGTTGATTCCGCTATTGGCGAAGATGGATTAATGCCCGTAGTCGGGATGTATGCGGCAACTAGATCGGCCCATTCTTGTGAACTCAAGTCGGTAGTATTAACGGGGCCGTCGCTCCCAAGGTTTGGTAAATTTACCACATCCTCCTTACTTTGGCCTAGCTGATCTTTAGCAACTCCTTTAGGGGGCTGTAAGTGAGGAATTGTGCTGTCTTGATGGGCTAGATGGCTTTTGTCTGTAATCGGCAAGTTGATTATATTGCCTGGATCTTCGCTCCTTGGGACTTCTTGCCATTGAAAACCCACCCTGCCACTGCTGATGATAGAATTGGGCACAGAATGCTTTTGTGTCTGAGTGATTCCGCATGGAGATGCACCTGTTAGTGCTGATGAAAAATTAAGATCCGTGACAGATAAAGATGGATGACGGATAGACATGGCCCCACTGTCGCTTTCCTGGGGCACTGAAGGGGTACAGGTGGCTGTGTAAGAGGGCTTGCCTTCCACTGAAGCCCCTGTTTCCCCTGCTGTCACTGAACTCAATGCAGGTTGGCAGGTTGGCTGACCAATATAGAGGAGTTGGTTGAAATGCAACTAGCTTGGTCCAAGGATTGATCAATGTGCGGATCCGCCGGGGATAGGGGATAGGGGATAGGGGAAGAAGTGAGTCCTGGAGGCCCAGGATTTTACCGCTGGTCGAGAAGATGGTAGAATAAGGATCCTTCAAAAAGTTGAATTTAGATGTGAACTTCGGTTGCCGAAGAATAGAACGAGGAATCGCAACTGGTGAGACTCGATCGCTAGACACTCTGAGCTTCGGCTTTGACTTGCGCTCGAGTTGGACCCTTTTCTTGCCTGACCTCATATTGAATTTGGTGGGTGAGTTTGGTGGGTCACTGCAGGGCTGTCGCAGCAGGGGACTCACAGATCTTGAGAGGCACCTAACCGCCTTCTCTGGCTCCACTCCCGTCCACCAATTCTCCCCGCCACGCCACTAATCACAGCGCCACTCATGGATTCCACTGCAGCTGCGGTTGGGCGCCTCCAGCACTGTGCCCAACGTCCACAGGCTGTCTTGTGTGCTTCTGGATCTCCTGGGGCACAAATTCTGTATCTCACGCGAGATGCGTGAGGTTTGACTCCCTCTTTCTCCGCGCACGCAAGATGCGTGGGGAATGGCACAGCGTCGCACACCGGCAGAGCAGCGTGCGCGGGGAGGCGGCAGGCTGCACTGGGAGAGCAGCGGAGGCAGTGCAGGTGAGGTCTGGGTGGTGGGAGGTGGCAGCAGGTCCACAGCAGGCCCCCCAATTAGCTCCAGGCAGTGGTAGCAGGGCACTGCGCGAGGAGGCACTGGTAGCACGGTGAGGCGTGGCAAAACCGCTCAAGAGAGTGCTCCGGTGGCCGCGGTGAGGCACGGGCAAGGGTTGGGCCCCCTCTGCTCATCGCCAGTGTTATGTGGGCAAGGCCGTGGGTAACTGCAGGCCCCGCTACTGCTAGGGTGGATAGCGTGGGGGGCAGATCGCTCGGCAGCAGCAGGACAAGTAACTCAGCCCAGGCGTAGATGCTAGCCGGAAGTCGCAAAACACTCAGTGAGGGCCACCAAGGGAAGCCATGTAAAAAACAATGCACTCTTCTCTATATTAATGGGGTGGTGGGTTATCTCAAAGAGTAACCAACAGATGCTCCCATGTTGGCAGGGGAGAAAACACCTACCCTCTTGTTTGCCGACAATACTCTTTTGATTTCCAAGTTACCAGGTGGTCTCCAGAAGCTTCTGAACAGATTTGACTTATTTTGCAAGGAGCAGGGGTTAACTATTAACACTAGTAAAACCAAGTTGATGACCATCAACCCCTCCAAACGTTTTAGGAATAATATCGCCCTAAATGACTCCCCACTGGATGTGGTTGAGTCCTTTGATTATCTGGGAGTCCGAATTTCGAAAAATATGTAGTGGATTTCCCATTTGGACAAGATGCTTTTAAACCACAAGCGGGTGTCCGGGGCGATTGTCAGAGAACAACATCTGTCTGCGAGCAGGCCAGTCGCCCCAGGGCTTGAAATCTACGATGAAAAAGCATTACCTTCGGCCCTTTATGGGGCAGAACTCTGGGGTATGGAGAATATTGGAGAATTAGCCAGGTCTGAGAATGCATTTTTAAGAGACCTTATGTCGCTCCCCGCCTCTACCCCCTTGAAGCCTTTATTTTATGATTCACCTGCAGCTTGGGGGCAAACTCTGCAACTTCGGCCTTCGCCAAACCTGCTCCTGTCTTCCTCCCTCCCGCCGCCGCAGCCCACAGCCACCAGCGGCCGCAGTGCGGAGGGGGGGAAAATCGCGGACCACAACACCCAGACGCCCTAGCGGCACAGGAAGCCGCACCGCGTAATTTCGGCGCCAGGAGGCGCACAAAAAGGGTCACAACCTCCGTGGAGTGGGGGACTCACCTGCAGCTTGGGGGCAAACTCTGCAACTTCGGCCTTCGCCAAACCTGCTCCTGTCTTCCTCCCTCCCGCCGCCGCAGCCCACAGCCACCAGCGGCCGCAGTGTGGAGGGGGGGAAAATCGCGGACCACAACACCCAGACGCCCTAGCGGCACCGGAAGCTGCACCACGTAATTTCGGCGCCAGGAGGCGCACAAAAACGGTCACAACCTCCGTGGAGTGGGGGACTCACCTGCAGCTTGGGGGCAAACTCTGCAACTTCGGCCTTCGCCAATCCTGCTCCTGTCTTCCTCCCTTCCGCCGCCGCAGCCCACAGCCACCAGCGGCCGCAGTGCGGAGGGGGGGTAAATCGCGGACCACAACACCCAGACGCCCTAGCGGCACCGGAAGCCGCACCACGTAATTTTGGCGCCAGGAGGTGCACAAAAAGGATCACAACCACCGCGTCTCGGGACCGCGCGCGGGATAAGCCCGGGCAAAGGGCGGGCCGTCTGTGGCCCTCAGAGGCCAGAGGAGACCGGACAGGGCCAGTCCCCTTGGTTTTGTCTGCAAGGTAAAAGGTGATACGAACATTATACCTATTTTCACTTGCTCATTCTAAAGCCCTTGCTATTGTTTCCATTTCGAGACTGTACTGTTGATCTACTACCTTCATGTCACGTAAGGTGGCTTCGAAGAGCTGTGGTACGCAGAGGAGCGAGGTCACTGGGCCCATGGATTGCTATCTTGAAAAGGTTACCTCATCTACCACTCATGAACTAGATAGATTAGAGCAACGTTTGCCCAGAGATAACGTGCTTTGCAATCTCCCTGCCACACAGACGTCCGATGTAGTATATGGATCTGCCTTGCTTGACGAACTGAATGCTCTTTGTAAGACCCAGTATGTCGCTGCAGACTATGTAACCGAGACACTCCATGCCCTGGTTAGTCCCCTAGCAACCCCAAATGCCCAGTCCACTACGCCATTATTGATAGACTGTAACACACCAGATGCTCTCTCCCCATCTCCGTCTGTAAAAGTTAACAGTAATCATGCAGGGCCCCTTCATTTCCCACCCGCCAAAAAGAAGCGACACGGGACTACACGCTTGGGTGGTGAAGCCAAACAACGAAAACGGTGTCTAAGTTCCCTAGCAACGACTACACCTACCCCGTCAGCGGCTAAGAGACATAAAAGCTCAGATTTTCCTGCTCCTACCTCCCAGGCAATTTTATTGGACCTTATAGAATGGCTTGTTACTTCTATTATATCCCCACTGATAGCAAGAATAAATAGTCTGGGAGAAAAGCTCAGTGAAATTGAGACGTCAATTACCGCCAGTACGTCACTAATAAAGAACATGACAGAACCCAGCCAGGAACCCGTTCTACCTGCCACTGTGGCGCACGAATCAGCTACTCAAAGCAATAGCAGTGGGAATAAAACAATGGTTGAACATAGGACAACTCGGAAAAATCCAAACGCAGGTAGCCGACGCACTACAACCCAGAGGCCTAGCCCCAAAGTAAGGTCGGCATTAGGCCCAATCCCTCACACTGTGATAGCCGATAACAAAGGTATCATCTCCGGCAGAAGTGACCATATAAATTTACCCCCAATAGCCACCCCTTTTGTATGTGTTCTCTCGGGTGTCCCAGCACTTAAGAAAGGAATACCTGAAAGACAGCACGACTTAAGAAACAAAGTAATCTTTTGGCTAACGAAAAATAGACCCTTGCCACCTAACATTGACGGCTCGATAGTAAGCGTCAGAAGGGTGGGTTGGCTGGGACCGCTCCCTAAGGACATTAGAGGGGACCTTGTCCTGGTAAGATTTAGAAATGAAAGTGTCGTCCCCTATCTACAATCCTGGCAGCCCCAACTGGGAGATGGCCGTATATCTACATGGCAATTACATGACTTTTATCCTAGGGCGTTTTATCTCACCCCGTCAAGACCAATAGTAGAGAGTAACCATCAGATGGCTAGAAACGTATATGTACAACATGGTTATAAAATGCCGACTACAAATTATTTTTTGCCCCGAATACATTAATTTAGACAGGGGAAGCCCCTAACTGAATTGATGTTAAACTTTGTAAAAATTGTTTCTTTTTAACCGTGTAAATAACTATTTTTAGCGAGATGTAATTATTGTGACTGTTTTTTTTAATAATCTGTATGCTTTTATGATTTATATTTTTTAAATCGAATAAAGCTTAATTGAATTGAATTGAATTTATGATACAGGAAGGAGGTCCATTCAAGATATTGCTCGGCTACGCCCCATGTTCTTCTGGGCCCGCCTAAGGAGGACTACTGAGCTGTCCAAATATGCTGCTGCTTTTGATGTATTGTTGACACTTGATATGGGGAATAGGATAAAATGGTTAGCTGACCTTAAGCAGCTTGTTGGTGTCATTGGATTAAATGAGGCATGGGCTAGCCAGATCCCGCCATCTAAGCAGGATTTAAAGCGTGCTTATTGGGATTGGGTGCAGAACAGTGATCTATCCAATCTAAAGGCAGGGAAACTTACTGAGGGGTTCTTTGAACATAAGAACATCTGTAGAATAGAACCCTATCTTGACTTTATTCAGGTCCCTAGGGACAGGACCCTGTATATGAAGATGAGATTTGGTTGATAGCATCATGGAAAGGATCAAATTCAGTCCCTGTCCCTTGTCCAAGCTGTGCACATCCCGATGAGTCTATCGCACACTTTTTCCTAGCATGCCCGGCCTATAAGAATGCTAGAGAAAAATGTCTCAAACCAGTATGCAAAGCACTGGGCTTTATGAGCCATCACTGCATTACGAGATCCCCGAAGGAGGTCGCTCCCCTTGCTGCTGCGAACCCCATCCTGGTATTGTAGCGCTGCTCGCACCGCCTGTGCCTGTGCCTTACTTGTAATCTCTGGGCATTTTTCATTCATTTATTTAATTAGCGCTGCTTGCACGCCTGTGCCTGTGCCTTACTTGTAATCACTGGGCATTTTTCATGTATTTATTCAATTAGCGCTGCTTGTAATCACTGGGTATTTCTCATTTATTTATTCAATTAGCGCTGCTCGCACTGCTTGTGCCTGTGCCTTGATTGGGATCATTGGATTGCATTTCATTATTAACTCTGTTGCCTGTGCCTGCCGTGCCTTATAGCGCCGATCCCACTGGTGTTTGCCGACCGCCATTGCCTGAACTGTGCCCCTAGCTCGTCGCGCTCGCATTTTGGCCTGCAGCCATCTTGTTGTTGTTGTGGCGACCCCCAGCCCGGCTCTCCGCCCCGCTCCCCTCCTCCAAGATCATCCTCCCTCGCCCCTCGCCCCTCGCCCCTCCCACTATCCATATATGACAGATGCATTTGCGCGCAGCGTTCACGCGCAGCGGTCGCGCCCCATGCGCGCCGAAGGTGCACCAAAGGTAAGCCCGTCTACGCCCGTCCGCGCCTGGACCGCGCCCAGCGCCAGACCCCCTGGTCCCCGCCGTACCCAGCCCACTAGAGTCGCATATAATGCCGCAACTCTCCTCGCCCTCAACCCCGGACGCGCACCACAATGCTGCGAAACCACCCCAGGACGTACCCACGGCCCATTCGCCTGACTCTCCTGCAAGTTCAACTGCTTCAGGACCCTCTCCAAATCCACTCCCTCCAAATATAACTCTGACTCTAACCGCCTGAAGTGCATCCTGCTCAACACCCACTCGGTCCACAGAGACGCAACGGAACTTTGGGACCTACTCGACTCTGTGTCACCGGACATCGCCTTCCCTACAGAAACATGGATGAACACATCATCAGCACCCGACATCGCCATAGCCATACCGGACGCTTACAAGATCACCCTTGAAGACCGCACCAATCAAAGAGGAGGAGGCATCGCCATCATCCATAAGAACACCATCAAAATCACGACCAGCTCCGATGATAATCTTGCAACCGCCGAACATCTCCACTTTCAGATCCACACCGACCCTAGGACCACACTTAGAGGCACCCTCATATACAGGCCTCCAGGTACCCGCAGTCAATTCAACGATGACATCACCGACTTCATCAGCCCACATGCCCTCGCCTCCGAGAACTACATTCTTTTAGGAGACTTCAACTACCACCTTGAAAACAAACACGACAGCAACACCACCACCCTGCTGGACAACCTGGCCAATCTCGGACTCAAACAACTTGTTGACACCCCCACCCATGTAGCCGGACACACGCTCGACCCTATCTTCACCTCCTGCAAGCACATCTCCTTCGATCGCACCACAGCTCTCCACTGGACGGACCACAGCTGTGTTCACTTCAGCTACAAAACCACCCTGACCCACAACCGCCCACAACCTATTCCTCGGAGAAACTGGAACAAAATCACCTCCGACCAACTCCTCACATCACTCAACCAAAACCCTCCCACCCTCTCATTGGACCCAAACCAAGCGGCCATCAATCTCAAGCAATGGATTACCCACAGTGCTGAAGAATTAGCACCCCTGAAAAAACACCAGATCAAATCACCAGCAAAAAGGCTCCCTGGTTCAATGATGACCTTAAAAAATCCAAGAAGCTTTGCCGCATCCTGGAGAAAACATGGAGAAAAAACCCAACCACTGACAACATGTCCACCCTCAAGGCAGCCACCTGTAAACACCACCAACTGATTCGATCAGCCAAGAAATCAGCATTCAAGGATCGTCTCGACGACAACACTCACAACAGCAAGGAACTTTTCAACATCGTTAAAGAATTCACCAACCCCACCACTGCATCTAACGACATCACTCCCTCCCAAGACCTCTGCGATGCGTTATCCTCCTTCTACAACAAAATTGCCGACATCCACAACAGCTTCGAGAATACTCCCAGCGTTCAACCCTCCCCACGCCCCTCAGATCCTACTCCGCCAACTAACAACCTTATCGCCTGGAACCCAATCACCATTGAAGACACCATCCGCCTAATG
Source organism: Lissotriton vulgaris (assembly GCF_964263255.1). Classification (NCBI taxonomy): domain Eukaryota; kingdom Metazoa; phylum Chordata; class Amphibia; order Caudata; family Salamandridae; genus Lissotriton; species Lissotriton vulgaris. The sequence continues at coordinate 3,096,024 of NC_141692.1, read as the reverse complement.
AACTCCATCCATTCTAGCTCGCCAACTGACCCCTGCCCCCACCACATCTTCAACAAAGCGGACTCTATCATCGCACCCCATCTCCGTGATGTCATCAACTGCTCGTTCAACTCTGCCACCTTTCCAGAAAGCTGGAAACACGCCGAACTCAGCGCCCTTCTGAAGAAACCCACAGCAGACCCCTCTGAACTTAAAAACTACCGACCCATATCCCTCCTCCCATTCCCGGCTAAAGTCATCGAGAAAGCTGTCAACAACCAGCTCGCCGCCTTCCTTGAATCCAACAACTCCCTCGATCCATCTCAATCCCGGTTTCGAGCCAAACACAGCACCGAAACCGCCCTCATTGCAACGACTGACGACATCCGAACACTATTGGACAACGGTGAAACAGTGGCCCTCATTCTACTCGACCTCTCCGCCGCTTTTGACACAGTCTGCCACAGCACCCTTATACAACGCCTCAGCAACATCGGTATACAAGGAAAAGCCTTGGACTGGATTACCTCATTCCTCGCTGGGAGAACTCAAAGAGTCCGACTTCCCCCATTTAACTCTGAAGCCACTGAAGTCATCTGTGGCATACCACAAGGATCTTCACTCAGTCCCTCAGCACGCTTAGCTCTAGGCACAACACATGCCTTGTTTTCACGACCAATGGTCCCTGCTTGCAAACACATGTGCCTAATAACCACTTGCTTGTAGCAAGCCCCACTAGTTTTGTCCAGTCTTAACATGCTGTACGTCCACTTTACAGGTGCGCAGTCAAAATATCGAATTTTAAATATTGACCTACACTATTATCGAGTTTTTTTAAATGGTATTTTTATTAATAACAAATCAACACTTAAAATAGCACATTACTGACAGTATCATGTACAATATTGCAATCAACAACTCTCCATTTCAAAGGCTTGTCCCGTGCCCGGGAGACGGTAGCCCAAGACGTCAAGCGTGCAAACATTACTCAGCGTCTGATAGTGATAGGTCTCTAAGCGGCTCACAAATGTCCCACCTGTAAGTGCCATTTCTGCCATATTTGTGACCATTTGTTTTGGGCAGACTTGTGAAAGATATACGGTCTTTCCCGTGAACATACAATAATCCATGTCATTCTCCCAAAGCCTCAGGAATGTTTGTTCACTTGCTCCCCACAACTTTGCAATATTGTGTTTGGCAACCATCATTCCCAATGACATCTTATTTTTTACTTTTACAACTGTATGGCCCCAGATGTTTAAAAGACACAGCTTAATATTACAGTCAGTGGTTAACCCCATGACTTCAGTCATGCAGTTTGTGACCCTTTCCCAGTATCTCTGGATGTATGGACACTCTCAAAGTGTGTGTATGAATGTACCAACCAGTCCACATCCCCATACACAATCTGCGTCGTTCATAAATCCCATCTTCATCAATGAATATGTAGTATTTTAAGTTGAACAAGCCTCAGCCTGGATGAGACTGCTGTTTTTCTGGGATACTAATATCGAGTTTTTAATATCGTAGGTACAGAATATCGAAATCAAAAATATCGTTAACCAGAATATCGACTTTAGGTAAGTGAAATCGATTTTTTAATATCAATGTAAGTAATATCAAAGTAAATATTATTGGTAGCAAAAATATAGATTTTTTTGTGTTATGTATTTTAGTATGTATTTTAAATGTATGTTATTTTTTTTAAAGTTTGCTCATTATTTTTAAATATATGTATTTAATGTTTAGAGAATAGTATTTTTTAAAGGAAAAGTTTGCGTTTGTGGGTTTATAGGGGAATGTGGTGGAAATAAGTTTAATATATTCATATGTTTTTATTTATTTTTATTGATGGTTATTTTATTGTTAATGAATTATTAATGGGTAATTAATTCATATTAATTGGTTAATTTATAATTATAAAGACATATAATTAACTTATTCTTAATTTTTATTTATTGATATTGTTCATTAATTTATTGTAAATTAATTAACAATTGGTAATTAATTTTTATTAATTGGTAATTACAATAAATATGATATTTTTAATGTGTAGCGGGTTTATAGGGGAATAGGGTGGGAAGTAATTTAAATATAATTAATTAGTTAATATGTGTTTATGTATTGTTATTGATTATTAATGTGTTACTTAATTATAATTGGTAATTAATGTTTATTAATTGATAATTAAATGAATTGTGTTATTTTCTTATGTGTATGGCATTGTGTTTTTATAGGGGAATAGGGTGGGAAGTCATTTAATGTAATGTAAGTAAATATTCATTTATTGTAATAGGTATTTATTAATAATTATTTTGTTAAATAATTATTAATATGTTATTTATTAAAGAATCTAAGTATGTTAATGTTACCCCTCAGCTGTCCAACACTTTCCCTACTGTTGTACTCACTGGAGTGGAAATAGTAATTTTTACCCCTACGCTATCCAACACTTTCCCTACTATTGCACTCAATGGAGTGAGATTAGTAATTTTTACCCCTACGCTATCCAACACTTTCCCTACTGTTGCACTCACTGGAGTGGGAATAGTAAATTTTACCCCTACACTACCCAACACTTTCCCTACTGTTGCACTCTCTGGAGTGGGAATAGTAATTTTTACCCCTACGCTATCCAACACTTTCTCTACTGTTGCACTCACTGGGGTGGGAATAGTAATTTTTACTCTTACGCTATCCAACACTTTACCTACTGTTGCACTCACTAGAGTGGGAATAGTAATTTTTACCCCTCTTCTATCCAACACTTTTCGTACTGTTGCAGAATAGTAGTTTTATTTCCTCTGCTTTCTAATATTTTTTGTATATTTTTAGCTAATGTATTGTATAATTATTTTTAAAAAGATTTAAAAGATTTTTTTTATTTGTTACATATATGTATTTAATTTGTATTTATATTATTGTTTTATGTGTAAAGATGTATTTATAATTTATTTAAAAAAATATATATATAAGTTATGAAAATAAATATTAAAACATATTAATATGTAAGTATATCTAGTATACATTATATGTATATGTTTAAGGTATTTTTAAATTAACGAAAGTATTTTTCTTTCGATTTATATAGCACATTATCACCTATAGGTCTCTAAGCGCTTGTAAGTCTGTTTGTCCTTTATGCATTTCTACACCATGCATCCGATCGCCATGAAACTTTGGGAAGTTGTTGAGTACACTCCCGCGAAGGTTTCTGGCAAAAAAAAAAAAAAAATTGTTAAAAGTTGTTGAGTACACTCCCGCGAAGGTTTTTGGCAAAAAAAATAATAATCTTTCCACTACTGAATGTTTACAGTTTACGGTGCAACTCGCTTTTGCAATGACCATCAACAAAGCACAAGGACAAACGCTGTGTGGACTAGATTTGGAGAATCCGTGCTTCTCACATGGACAACTGTATGTGGCCAGCTCATGCGTAGGAAAACCTTCTGATTTATTCGTGTACGCACCAGACGGTAAAACAAAAAATACTGTGTATGCACAAGCACTCGAATAAATAAACAGAATTAGAACAACACTTTTATGTTTTCCATATTAAAATGAATAAGTTTCAATAAAAATTACACAATGTCAATTGAATGTTATCATATCAAGTTTCTTTAAATTTCCTTTCTTCTGAGATCGCAGCAACGGACGACGGGTAAGCTAGGTACTTATAATTTTTAAGCCTTTCAAAATATTTTTAACTATGTTTCTTTGAATTATATGTATTATTTACTTTATTTTACCATATTTTTCTAGCCTAAATAAAAAACGATATTTTTAACAACAATATTTTTGACATTGATATTTTTTTCTCGATATTTTTGTATTTACCATAATGTTGATGGGATGCAGAGACATGCTGCAATGTTATTGAAGGTTGATATTATGACCTTCGTTAGTTAGTCAGTGATTCCACTTTCCCTAAGGAAATGCGCCAGGCTGCAAACATCAGTTGCACTTATCCGTGTGCATGTGTTGATCCCGTCCATCCCCTTCACAGTACGCCAAAGCCACAGGTAGCGCTATAAGTTCCCAGAGGCAGTCAGGAGCGTCTCGAACAGAAACGCATTACCGAGCTAGTAGTTTAGAAAAGGGCGATTTGCATTCCATAGGAGCAAAGAGGGGTAGGGGCCAGGGAGGGGTGCAGGTGTATATTTCCAGCCTTGGTGTCTCACAGTATTGGCTTTCACAGCAGCCTTGAACGCAGGGAAAGAATAAAGAAACAAATACACACTGTAAAACTTGGCCTTTTTGGCTAAAGTTTCCTAAACGTTTTGCTTTCCCCCTAGACCGTTTTCCTGACATAGAGTTGCTATTTAGATGCTTTGGGTTCTTTACCACTGCTAATCAGTGTCAATGTACCAAGGTTCCCTGTGTCAAGTGTAATGGTAATGTTAATTGAATGGCCATGATTGGTATGTTTGCCTTACTAGTAAAGTCCCTAGTGATGTGTAGAATATCCTGCATACAAAGTCAGGCAAGATAACAACAGAAGACTAAGTTCAGGAGAAAATGTCTCTCCTACTGGGTAAATGTTGGGTTATGGGATGTGCTAAAAATAATGTATGTTTCTAGTAACAATTTCATAACTTTCACAAAAATGTCCATGTAACAACATTTCATAGAGACCCGGTTTTCAGCCCTCTTTGGCCAAATGTACAACCTGTCAAATAGCACCTCGCAAATTGCATCGCATTTGCGACTCACAATTTGCGAGGTGCTATTTGGCATGTACAATAGTGTGTTTACCACTGTTTGCATTTTCCAATGGGGTCACAAATTGCGAGGCTCATGAATATTAATGAGCCTCTTGCAATTTGCGAGCACATTGGGAATGACAGGCCCTCCCAGGGATAGTGGCCTGCTAGGCTCAACAGTCTACCATTCTACCATGTCTGGGACTGCTTTTAAATAAAACAGCTTTATTTTATGCAGTCCTTAAAGGAAAACAGATCCTTTTTTAAAAAAAATTAAACGTTTTTGTTTAATTTTTTAAGGGCAGGCAGTGGTCTATGTGACCACTGCCTGCCCTTAAAAAATAATATTGCATGCATTTGCAATATATCCCCTGGGGACCCCTTCCTATTTGCAAATGCATTACCACCTACTTGAATTAGGTGGTAATTTGCGAGTGTTTTGCAACCTCAATTGTGGTTGCAAAACATTGGTACATAGCTTTGCTGTCGCTATTAGAAAATGAATGCCCCTTCTTAATAGAAAGTCACAAAACAGTATTTTGCAACTCTCAATTTATTAGCGACTCACAAAATACTGTTTGTACATGGGGCCCTGCTTTTTAGCATGAGCAAGCGGGTGTAAGACCTGTTTGCGCTCGCTAAAAAGCGTCATACATCTGGCCCCTTATTTGTTCAGTTTTGCCAAATTTTTATAACAGTTTGATCAAAACTGGGTACAATGTGTTATTACCGGATTACTAAATGCAGCATACAGGTGCATATTCCATTCTATATATATATTTCCAGCTCCCCCTTTCCCTAAAACTTGTCACTGGAATATAATTGATTTGATACCATATTTCATGTGCACTCTCAAACTGTTTATGTTCTCAGGGTTACTATTTTCTAGTCACCTTACTATTAACCCTCTGTTGTAGCTGAGCCACACCTGGCCCTCAAAGCCTACTGCAGGGACTGTGAAATGCATGTTGTTGACAGGGCCACCTTTGTTTGTTACATCTTCATTGCCACAACTGCTCAAAAGCAGGTCCTGTTTCTAATGATGCATCTTTGTATGTGTAAGGAGTACTTACATGGTGCAAGGCTAGCCATAAATCAGTTGAGCTGTGTCCAGTAGTGAATGTGTAGAGAAAATGTGGGGGATAGCTTCTATTGGTGTAGCAGGTGCAGTGCACTGGGCCAGGGTCCTGAGAGGTCCACTAAACCCTAACAATTGCTGTATTTCATAATTCAAGCAGCAGTAACAGAGCCTAATGCCTTTCTTGCCCTAGGGCTCAGGACATCCTGGATAGGCAACTGAAACTGAAAAGATGAATGAAAGAGGGCGGGGGAATTAGTGGAACAAAAGGTGAGAACTTCTTCATTGGAAGTTTGCGGACCGATTCAAGAAATGTGTATCTTTTTGGGTGATCCCTTTGGTATTTTCCCTATTTACATATTTCCTTATTTACATTTGTAGGAGAGAGCAGTAAGGCTCATTTGTACACTAGTGTCACAGAGGTTATATGTCACATGTGGGCTACATTCTTCACTTTCTCCACCTTAATGATTGACAGTAAACGTCTGACCTGAGGCTTAACATTGTAGTTGTTCTATTACAGTCTAAGTGGAAGATAAGGTTGATAAGACTAAGAGATTCTCAAGTTTCTTGTGCAGGGCTTACATTTTCATTTCACTGGGGGCCATGTCAATGGCCTTTGTTCACTTTCTGTTATATCACTAATAGCTTACAATGAACAAAAGAGCAGGACAAGGATTAGACAATCCAGTGATCGAAAGTATAACAATATCAATTGTCACCTATTCTAATCTTAAATCAACAGTGCAAGCCTTAGTTGTGATTATTTTGAACTTTTTTTAGCTCTTTTTGTAGCAATTGTTTGCAGCTTTTTTGACACATATGTCCCAGTTAGATCTGAACGTGTAACCAGTAGTTCATCCTTGGTGACTACACCACGATACACAAAAGCGCAGACCGGAATCCACATATAGATTTTGCAAAAGTGTTTTAAGGATTATTCATGCTGTATCTCACGGTTTAATGTTAGGTGTGTGAGTTTAAGAATCCACAAAGGACAGAAGACAAGCTGTGTCATCAGTAGGGATGCTGAGTGCCTGCAATAAGGCAACTGTCCTGAGTTTTTTCGAAATGGCAATATTTTCCCCTTCATGTCTCAATAGAGACTTGACCAGAGCACAGGTTAACACAGAAACTAGACGAGATTTGATGGCCAACTTGCTTCCATGACAATAGCATGCCAAACCCCAGTATTTGGCTGGGAGATAGTAAACACAAGACAACTGTCAGAGTCATGTAGAGCACACTCACTCAAGGCCTTGTTGGTTATCTTGACTACTGAATGCACTGGGAGAGATGGCACCGACCAGATATTGGCATCAAGTGTTGTAGGGTATGTCAAAGTCCAGCAGTTGAACTACATGTGAGTCAGGTTAGATGCATAGTGTGATGTACAGAGTGTAAGAAAAATGCCCATTCACATTAATATAGCCTGATATATCACAGAGCAGCCTGTTTGTCTTGGAAGCCAAGTCCTGGGCTTTGCAATCATTTTTTAATTATTTTTAGTAAGAAAAATGGAAATATAATCAAGCCAATATCAAGTCAAAGGCATAATATAGAAGTCTGCACCATGAACATGACTAACTAAATATGATTTGTAGATAATATACCTATTCACCCAGCTAATGTCGCAGGTGCTCTCTAAGTGTAACCTTGAATCACCAAGAAGTAAGACATACCTTGCATTCCGTCACCTATCTAAAGCATTATGTATGGTACTGTAACTCATCAGCGCATGTTTATATAACATATTTAAAAGCAAACTTTCTTCATTCATCACACTGAACCATACTCTTCCCATGTCCATAAAACACTGTATCCAGTATCTAACTCACCTACCTAGACTCTAGGGGAATATTGGCATATTGGTGTATTCTTCAGGTTACACAGATTTTACTGAGGTTTGAGGAGTTACCAAAAAGGGTTTGGCTTAAACGCGGCGAGGCCACGCCACAATGCGAAATAACAAATAGAAATGCCAATACTGCCACTTATTTTTCTTTACTTCGCTAGAAAAGACAGAATAGAACAGGTCTCTTCTAAACCACTCTTTCCGTTTGAGTTAATCTCTTTTTTTTTCAATTTTAAAAAAATTATTTTACATAGATAAATTCCGACAAAACTTCAAACCATCAAAAAAACTACTCTTTTCTACCCAACACAAAAAATTAAATATATCTTATAAATGTTGACCCATCATAAACACTCTTCATCAATCTCCCTGTCATACATACCAATAGTGTCATTTGACAAGAATATGAATTTTTTGCAGAACGGTCGCAACATATCCAAAAGGTTTGAGGAAAGGCAGCCAGAATAAATCAATTTGTGACTCTACTCATTTCTCAAATAAAATGACATCTTCACATTCAGAGTGAGTTAGTCTGGTCAATCTGCAAGTTGTACAATCCTGAAACAATGTTCTTGTACCCCCTTACTTTTTTAATATATTGCTTGATGGGCGAGTGCATCAAACTAATGGGTTGTGGGCCTTGTTTGGATTAAAAACTGGGTCATAGTTGTTTGCATTGATGTTATACATTCATAGCCCACCATAGTGGACTATGCCAGCCATTAAAGGTCTGCTCTAGTGTTAAAGGCCAAAGGTGAGTTCCTTTAACAAGGGATCAGGCCTTTAGTGGAGAAGTGTGGCTCACTGGTTAGAGGAGGCAGACCCTGATGCAGATGTCGGACCCGGGACCAGGGTTCAATTCCCGACGCGGCAGGGTCTTGAGCTCAAAATGTCAACGGACTCGATAATTCTCGCCTCGGTGCCTATGCGAATCATGGGTTCACACTCTGCAACTCTGGGCAATAGCTTGCGTAATCTCCATTACGGCCCTACCGCGATGGGATGCCTGGTCTTCACCTTGGGGATGCCCAGTAGGGGTTATCTCGCAGGGAAAGCCAGGACGGGTTCCCAAAGGAAGCGCTAAGAGACCTGTCGGTGATTTGGCGCTATATAAATCAAAATTAACATAACATAACATAACATAATTGCCAGTAAAGCCCACTACGGCGGGCTATAAGGCTATTAGAACATTCTGCACCATTGGGGAAGAATGTTTTAATTAGTAAATGAAAGGCCTCACGGAGCCTGAGGGGGTGAAATCCCATCAGGATTTGTGAGGCCTTTGTTCACAGCAACAGCTTTGAAAGGAAAACATTGGAATGTTGATGCTCTAGGCTTCTACCAGCCATTAGAGACCCGGACCACTCTATTGTCTTCAATGGAGCTCCCAACATTCTAATCAATTAATCAATCAATCAGGGGGTTTCTATAGCGTGCTACTCACCCGTGAGGGTCTCAATGCGCTGGGCTATATTCTGAAATAACCTTATAGCCTGCCATAGTGGAATACACTGGCCATTAAAGGCCCGCTTCAGCGTTAAAGGCCTGAGCCGAAGTCCAGAGGGCTATAAGGCTATTCAAAAATTCTATCACAAGAGGTCAGAATATTACAACAAATAAAACAAAGGTCTCACAGAGCCTGGGGGGGTTTAAATCCCACTGGGCTCCATGAAGCCTTTGTTCACAGCAACAGCTCTAAAACGTAAAACTCACTGGAATGTTGCTCTTCGGGCTTCTACCGGCCCGCAGAAGCACAGCGTACTCTGCTGTCTACAATGGAGTGCTGAACATTCCAATGTTCTAATATTGTTTCTGACCGAACTGGGACTGGTCTTTTATCTCAGGACATGTATTGAACTTGTTAGTATCAAAGAGGTACTCTATCACAGTGGCTCTGTAGGTCGTTCCTGCTTCACACTCTATGGGAGTTCAACCCACTTGGATTCTCATGTTGGACCAAACCGATGAGCAATGGTAGCTGTACCTGGGGGTCAAGCTTAAGTGTTTTGTGAGTGGTCCTCCATATCTGTGGTAGGCAGTTCAGCACTTGGGCCGACTATCGTTGCAAAGATGATTCAATCTTCCCTCGCTGCCAAGAAGAGCACATTTCATGGCCCACCAAGGAGGCGAATCTTGGCTCTAAGGGGCCGATTGGTGGGAATTCCGCAACCGCTGGGTCGGCGGTGAGGACCGCTGGCCCGGCGGTGGCGGAATTCCCACCATCTCCCTTAGAATTCCCACCGCCAAATTAGGATGGCGGTGGGAAGGGGAACAGTACCTCGTTGGACGGAAAGACCGTCCGCCATGGTCCCGCAAGGTGGGCCTTTTCTGCCCACCTTGCGGGACCAGGTACAAGGCGTCCATGGAGGTGGTGCTGGGCAGTCACTGTCGTGGGCATTAGGATGCCTGGCTTTTGCGGCAGAGTTCCCGTCGCAAAAAGACAGGCAGAAAATGGCTTTGCAGGCCCCCCGGGGGGGTGGGGAGGTGGGGTGCTCTACGTGGGGGTACCTATGGTATCCCCCTACATTTGCATGTACAAGGTGGCAGGCACCGCACGGTGCCTGCCATGTTGTACATGCAAATGTAAGACATGTATTTTTACATTGTGGCGGGTGCTGCCAGCCGCCACAATGCGGGACCGCCGCACCTATGCAGGTGGTCCCTTTTCCACCAGCGATGGTGGGTGTACTTTGTCCGCCCACCATCGTAGTCAGCCCCTAAGAGTTAAAGTATATCCACTGTGAAAAATGATTTGTAATAAACAGAACATGAGGTAGGTATAGCTAACGAAAACTGCTGAAAGGGAGTGCCTTTAAAAATGATTCCGCCCAGGTAGGCCATGATCTGTTAATGGTCATAGGCTATATCTCCATGAGATAATTGAAATTCAGGCCACCACCATTTCTATGTTTTGCATGGGAAATTACATTTCAAATCAGCATTTTGTGCCAATATGTGTCAATAACGCAGCGCAGAATACCCAGAAATGTACCTGTACACATTATACCATAATATTGGTATATATTATCACATTCAATGTACTTTAATTCTTTTCACTGACGAGTAAGACTAGAGATTGAGCTTAAATGAATCACCAATTCATTTACGCTCAACCTCTTACTCATCAGTAAATCTCAATCTAGTCAGATGTGTCTTGCTGTTTAGAGACATCCTTCTCCTTCTTAGATATAAACAAGTGCTTAATCACTGCACTGGCAGTGCCAGCAAACACCCCCACACCTGCTCCAAGGACTGCCCCAACAGTAGCCCCTGCCACACCTATCAATGCACCCCCAAATGACGCCAACACCATTGCACCCACTGTTGCCCCTTCACGAACTCCTTCAGCGAGTGCTTCCCAAAAACATTTTTCGACGTCCATTAGCATGGCATCCTCAACTATCTTTTGAAGATTGTTAAGGCTTTCTTCAAAGTCGTTTTCATTTTGGTCCATTTTGTGCTGTGTTTCTTGACGAACTGTCTCCATCTGCTTGCCTGTTATTTCACCATTGTTTGATCTCGTTATCTGTTCTATTGCGCGTTGTTCTTCAGCCTGTATTAGCATTAGATTCATTTGTTTGCGTGCTTGGAGGCTGCTAACAATCTCTGTTTCTTTCTTCCTGAAGGCCTTCTCAGCATTCTTGTACATCTTATGCTGGAAGCAGCGTCCCCCGTTCACCGCCACCATCCTGTCAATCACTTCGATCAGCACTCTCCGCTGCTCCTCTTTTTCTCCTCCGGTGGCTTTGTTGTTGAAAGCGAGGTACCGCCTCCCAGAGGCATCGATTAACTCTTTAAGTGTGGTTACTGAGTCATTAACAAAGGCCTCTAATCCATCATCTAAGTCATCTTTCCGGGTAAACAGCAGCACCATGTACTGCTCCGCCCCTTTCCCGAATACATCGTGTATTATTTGCACCGCCCTCCCTTCTTCCTCCGTGAACCGCCCCACTTGCAGGACCACCACTATGGCGTGCGGCCCCGGGATGCTGAGCACCGCGCACCGGACGATCTCTTTGATAATAGATATATTATTTAGGGCGGTGTCGAAGAATCCGGGGGTGTCCACCACCGCCAGGCGTCTCCCCTGGAAGTCACAGGTCTCTTTCTGACACTCTGGGGTCACTGACCCTGATGATGCTCTGGACAAAAACTCTTTTCTCCCCAGGATGATGTTTCCGGTGGCGCTTTTTCCGGATCCTGTTTTACCCACAAGGATTATTCTCAGCTCTCCTTTGCTGTCAGCAGACATATCAGCTTCTGTAAATTGGAATAAAAATAAACACGGATTTAAAAACAATCCTCTTCAAAGTACTAGTGATATTTAGAGATAAGCTACACTAGCTTAAAGTGTTTGTAGATTGGATTTATGGTTTAATAATGTAAAACGGACGGGACACAATTTTTTTAAAAACAGCCACAATTAAACGCAATCAGTATCGATTGGACTAATACTTGTACTACAGTTCATGCTGAACGCTTCCCTCTTTATGTGCATGCTACAAACGAGATTCCTCTCCTCACCCAGTGAATATGAGTTTGAGCTGCCTTTCGGTGGGCGCAGTGGTTTATTTTCTCAACTGTTTGATCAATACTTTGGTGCACTTCATCTCACCAAATATGGACTCTAAAGTTACTGTCTCCTTGGGAGATACATGGGCCTGGGGTGCGCTTTTCTTTATGCCACTGGAGCCCGCTTCAGAAAGCAAGCATTGGCAATGCCATAGGTGTTTTATTACCGAAAGTTTGAGCTATTGGCGTTGTATGGAATAATACTACCCAAATTGCTCAATTTTTCAGTAATGCAAAATCTATTGCTTTGCAAATGCTTGTTTAATAAAGTCAATACATTGTCCACTAAAGCTTCCCTCTTTGAGCTGTGTACTGGAAGGGAGTACGCAGAAAATGAGGAAGCTGCAGACCAGGACGGTACATGGCTACGGAGTGCCATGCCTCCATATAGCCACAGGTGTCTCACGATCCTGCCCCTCTCAGTAATGGAGGCAGCTACCTGGTGTTGAGCCGTGCTGAGCGTATCCCTGGATGCCGAAGGACTGGTGCGGTACGGTCTCGACGGGGGTGAACACGCTGTAATGGGCAATGGTCTTTGGAGCAAAATTACAGGCTCCGACGACTCCGATGGGAGGCTCCAACGTCTGTTGTAATTGACGCCGATTTCAGTGACAAAGCCGGAGGAGATCAGCTGAGGAGTCCGTGGGCAGGCAGGCATGATAATTGGATCGAGCAGCCGCCTTGCGTTCACCTGCTTCTCTGGTTTCCTCCTACTGGCTGAGTAATGAAATACAGGCAAAGCTACGAAATGGAAGTACGTTGCACGTTGCAGTGAAGGGGGAGTTGAATGGAACCCCAAATCTGAAGCAGGAGCTCTAGGTGGCAAAGGAGGTGAGGTGAGGAGGGAGGAAAGGTGGACTGAGGATTAAGGACTCATTTGGGAAAAAAAGGAAAAAATACTCTCTGCATAAGAAAGAGTGAAGTGTGGTGGGAAAAGGAGAAAGGAAGTGAAATGGGTAAGCCGCAGAAGGACGGTAATGCTTTTAGCAAGCCCAGTAAAGCAGATATTGCAGCCCGCCTTAAAACAAACACTTGCCAGGCTTTGGCAAAGAAAGCTGCACTTCGGGCTGCTAAGGAAAAGGGGGGGAGCAATTCTACCTCTCCTGTTCTTGATACCACCATGGAGAGCTCAGAAGAGGAGCTTCCCCCGCCTGTGTCCCTTCATTAGCCTTGCAATGCGGGGGCTCATTTTATCAGAGTCTGAGATTGTCCAAGATACGCTAAGGCAATATTAAAATCACCAGAAGTGGCAGTGGCCACGGCAGCAACAATTCCACTGCAAGGTGGTTTAAGGAAAGGGGTAAAAGAAATGAAGGAATTACCATTGTTCATTAAGAGAACTACCCCAAAATCTCCACATCTGCCACTCTCCTCTCTGACCTCAGACTCTGTCTCCAAGCCACCTAATGCTCCATAAATAGATGTAGAAGTAAGAGTAGAAGTGGCTCTGACTGAAAGTAGAGAGCCTATTGACTCGGGGGCAACACAACAAACTTCCAAAATGAGCTGTTCAGGGATCTTGCAACAGCAATTGGACCAAATTCCACTGCAAGTGCAAGCTTTGTCAGCATCCCACACACTTCCAACTTTCTAGAGCACAGTAGGTATGAAGAATTAAGGATAGATCCCTCTTCTTTTCAGGCTGTACTCAATAAAAGTTATGAGATCGCGATCGAAACTCCGGAAAATTCAGTGCGAATACAGCCTCATTCATCATCCATAGCCACAATCTCAAGCAAAAGCATAAGAGAAGAAGTATCTGAGATTCCATTGGTACTTTCGACTCCTTTGGTGCAGATAGATCCTAAGGTGGGAGGCTTGAATATGGACACTGGTATTTTGTCTACTAATGCTAGTCAAAGTTCAGAAACCAATGCGATGTATCAGCTAGACATTAGAGACATGCTGAGCCTAATCTTAGAGAAAATACGTGAAATGAAAAATGCACAGCAAATGGAGACTACTGCCCTGCATTTGAGATTGGGGAAAATTGAAGAAACAATGGCTGGGCTCCCGAATAGACTACAGGAGGCTGAAGCAAGAATCTCTGTACTGGAGGATCAAATGATTGTGGTTATGGAAGAAGCTAAGGAGACGGCAAAAAAGAGGAATTTTCTTGAGGCCAAATTGGAGGAACTCGAGAATCACTCTCGTAGGTCAAACCTCAGGATTGTAGGAGTTCCCGAATGAATAGAAGGTACCCAACCTATCCAGTGGGTGAACTCCTTCATCAAACAGAACGTACTCCCGGAATTTGAGGGCGACCTTACAACTACAAGAGCTCATCGAGTTCCTGCTCAACGCTTCCCCAACTCTACCATTCCTAGAACCATCTTGCTGAACTTTGCAGATTTCAGGATCAAGGAAAGAATTTGATCAAAGGCATTTCAGCAGAGACAATTCTCGGTGACGGAGACTAGTAAATGCCGCATTTTCTCCGATATGACTGCCGCTGCTGCCTAGAGGAGAAAGGAGTTCCTCAAGATTCTGCATCTATTTAAGGCTCACGGTGCACAAGCATCAATTGCACAGCAGTCAAAGCTCAGAGTACTATTGAAAGGATTTTTTTATGTTTTCGGCACTAGAAGAAGCACAGGCCCTTCTGAAAGAGATCTCAGCAGGGGCTAGCAATTGAATAATAATATGGGGGCAGATAGAGAGATGTTTTCAATGGCAATATTTTTTCTCCCCCCCTGCAGGTCGGATACAGGATGGAACAGATGTCCTTTAGATAGATGGGGAAGTACAGCCTGGCGAGAATGTTAATTTGGATTATTTTTTGTTTTTGACTGAGTAGATCTATTTTTACGATGAGGAATTATCTGTTAGATTTACATTTGCTAAATCTGCTAGATTTCCATTTGGTAAATTATGTGCTTTTTCTATTCTTAAATATAGGTAGAGTTGATCAGGTAGCTAACTTGATTAACGGTGGAAAGGTTATTGGGGGATCTGGGATTAGTGGGGACACTTAGGGTGTAATTTCATGATACCCATTTGGCTAGTTGGGAGGGTCAGAATGTGGATAGCGTGGTCGCTAGGGGTTTTTCCGCATTCCGAGGGCGTGGGGAGTTGTTTTGTTTTTTTGGGGTGGGAAGGGGGGTTTCACAGCAGAAAAAAAAGCAGGGACAGAAGGTTCATGAAGGTTGGGAAAATATACTAAGAATAGTTAATTACGGAAGCAAGTAAATGTAAGATCCTATCAGCCAATGTAAATGGAATATTGAACAAGAAGAAGTATGGCGCTCTTATCAGATGGCTGTCCTCATTAAATCCCCAAGTCTTGTTTTTACAGGAGACACATCTGAAATCTAACTCTCCGAAAATTTTAATATCCAAAATATTTTCTAAAGTATTATTTGCATCTACGGGACTGGCAGTGAGAGGGGTAGCAATTTACTTCTCAAACAAACTTCCCTGGGAATTCTTAGAGGTTTATATTGTTATACATGGGAGGCTTGTTAGTCACTTCGTTGTACTGCCTTCTCTTTATTTGTAACCTCCCACGAGGACTGGCTCTTTTACTTCAGTTGATAGACCATTGAAGTGAGATCACAGCATGGGGCGCTTTTAAAAACAAGCATTTGCAATTCAATAGGTCTCACATTTGCACACGTTTAAGCTATTAGCATTGTAAATGACAATGCCTTTTATTTATGTTTTAAAAACCAAAACATAAATAAAAGGCATTGCCCTTTAAAATGCCAAAAATAGCAAATAATACTAGTAAGTATTAAGGAATTCTTGTGGTGATTACTGTCAGGGTGGAAACCTACGCAGGAAAACGTTCACTCCTTAGAAGGTCAGTGACATCTCAGTTTTCCCCGAGCTTAGAAGGATGAAGGAATAAAGCAGAAACCTCTCACCTCGTGTACCCAGTATACCCTTCTTCGATTTTTGGCAGAGAACATGAAAAGTTTGTTTTCACATAATGTGTAATATATGCTCCCAATACTTTATTTTGCATTTTATCCGCCTCAATTTTAACAGAGACAAATTGTCAATTAGTTTCAACTCTTAAATCATTTTGTGTAAGGTTTGCAATTAAAGCGGCAACGATTTCTATTTTGATCATTCAGACTGTTAAATCCATCATAGAAACCAGTTTGGGCCTAGTGGGACAACAGACGTCACACTGATGCTGCAAGCTATCTGATAGCTACTGACTATGCTGCGGCGAAATTAAATTTCTGATCCACATAAGAACTCAGTCCAGTGGCTTACGTGTTTAGTGCTGCTTGTTAACTTAAACTCTAAACTCAAGCGGTTGATAAAAAAACAAGCATTTTTAATGCAATAGGTTTCGTATTTGTGAGAGTTAGAGCCACTGGTATTGTATATGACAATGTCTTTCACCCAAGGGTTTTGATCTGGAGTGGGATGAATGAATGTGGTGTGGAATTATGCGGGTTGGATTAGAATTGTTAGTTGTGGAACTGTGTGGCATGGGATAGTGTGGAGTGGAATTATGTGGCATGGTTTGCACTGGAATTATGTGGATAGTAATTCAGTGGTATTGGGTGTACTGGATGTATGTGGAGTGGTATTGTGTGTCATGGAGTGCAATTATGTGGATTGTTATTTTGTATTACAAAGTGGTATGTAGTGCAGTTTCATTATATGATGTGTGTGGTAAAAATGACATGCTTGTAAGATGTATACCAGGTAGGTTTTTTCAGGTAAGTAAACAGGTAGTATAAATCATCAGTAGGTCCTCATCAACAAGTATGTAAGTCCTGTAGGGCAGCCTGTAAGCAGATGACAAGAGCCCCACCAGGAGCAGCCTGCTAGCTGCTCAGCCCACCTCCAACTGTCCCTCCTCATCCATCACCTAGGCATTCCACGCAAGGTACCCTCATCAAACACACACACAGGCTGAGAAGCTGGGACAGAGAAGCATAGGGAATAAAACATCATTTCTACAGCGTGCTGTTGAATTTTTAGGTGTGATGTGGAATTCTGTGGTGTGAATTGGATGTATGCGGTGTGTTGTGTAATTGTGTTTGATTTGAATTATGTGGTTTGTTGTCGAAGTAATTGGTGAAGTTGATTTTTGTGGTGTGGGACTATGTGGCACTGAGTGAATATATATGCTGAACAGCCTGACATAGAATCACCCTATTTGCACCACTGTGGTAACAGAGTGAGGGAGCATTACCCAGGGGCAGCAAAGATATGCAGCACTGTGAGATTAACATCCTGTGGCAGCGCCAGCTTAAAACAAGCGAAGTGCCATGGAACAACCTAAAATAAAGCAGCAGACCCTATATAGCCAATGATCTTAAAGGAGTCTAGGAAAGCCCGCCTGGGGACACTCAGTGAAGAGGCAGTCCAATGGACGCCTGAACCAAGCTGTGGGGTTTGCCTTTAATGCATGACTTAAGTTTCTTTGCTCTGAAGCTCCCAGCCTATTAGAAAACAAAAGGAGGGTGTCCAGAAGCCACTCCTTTTTATCATCTAACTGTCCGTTCAGCATCATGTCCAGATGTTCGGTTTGAAAACAGTTGTGCTTGTTCTGGATGGTGGGTTAGCTCTTCATTTTATAGTGCAGCTTCTAGCAGCAGTTCAGCAAGACAGAGAGGTAATATAACATGTATTATGGTAACTAACTAGATATATATGCTTTTCAGCAGGATGTTGTAGTATAAATGTAAATGTCCTATGAATACTGTATGAACCACACTGCTCACACCAAAGGGAATGGAAGGTGGCACCCCTTACATAGTCTGAATATATAGCCCCATACATTTGGAACAAATGTGTAGTTACACTTAGTAGCATTTTTCCAAAAGCAATAGATGCAAATCCAACCACTGGGCAAGACATAAGTAAAAATATGAGCTGCCAGCAAATGTGATTGAGGGAAGAGACTAGCACGGGATTAAGACGCAGGAGTACAGAAGGCCGGGCATGGCACTGATGGGGTCATGTACAACTAAGAAGTGAAAATGCCACTTTCTAGTGGAAGAGGAAAGCATACTTAGAAGTAGGCATGTGAAAAGGAATTGAATTTCAGAGGAGATGGGAGGGGAATATAAACGGTAAATCGGGCATGTGAGAAGTAAATTAATAGATTAAACACAAAGGGATTAGAGAACAGGCAAAAACATTTAAAGAATGTCTTAAGTACAAGCAAGATAACACACAACGTGAATGGGTGCAAATAATAAGCGTAAAAAATAAAGTAAATATGGGCATGACATATTAGGTTTAGAAAGTAACTACAACAGATTAACAGGGAAAGATAGTAACCAATGAAAAACAGTGGACGAGCCAAAAGTGTAGTGATTGTGAATTTGCACAGCTGATAAGTTTGTTTGTTCTAAATATATATATTTACATATATGAGCAGCTTTTAGCATTGTAACTAGAGTGCAGGCACAGACTGCTTCCTCTTGTGGCTCCCAACCTGTGCACAAAGAAGCTTTCTCACCCCTCTATTTGAAATCTGTATTTTTTATATCTGTGCCTCCCTATTATTTCCTGCTTTAAAATTTGCGAGCAATAAAATGGCCCCTCCACTCGGGCTGAGACTGGCAGGTCCCTGCAGTGCACCAGGGCACTGAAAGCAAATGGCGAAACGAGCAGAGTTAAAGAAGAACAAAAGGCGGCCGCATCTAATGTAGAAACAACACAGGGGAGTGCAAACTACTCATTTTAGTGAGGGGAGGTAATATTGTAACCCTAAAGAGCCCCCCCCCCCAAAAAAAACTGACAACCCGAAACCCGCAATTTGCTTCTTGTTGGGCTGGACACTTCTTCCTGAAGACAAACAGGTGGAGAGGCCTCAGTCTTTCATGCTGATTGACCAGGAGGGCCACAACAGGGGTGACGTAGGTGGGGGAGGAAGGGGTTCTTTTCCTGCTAATGCCTGGACCGTGGACCGAACTTGTAATTACAGCTAAGACGCGGTAGAACAAAGGGGCCAGGGGAACTTGTCTGGGCTGGGTAAGGTTTGATTCAACCTTAGCAGAGCGCAGTGCCTGAGGAGCGCATGCGTCGTCAGAGGTGGCAGGAACACATTTGTTATTACAGGAAGTGGTTTACACCTCGTGGAGCTTACATACTATATAGGAGTCACTATTGTTTTCCACTGAATTTTTTTAAAATCTGAGGGCCATATTACCAAGGTGAAATATCGCCGCTTTTTCAGCGAATTGTGCCGAGAAAGCGGCGATACTTCTAGCACCCTATTAACAAGGGCATGCTAACGCCTGCCTCAAGCCCACTTTGCATGTCAGCGAGAAACATCGCTAATGACATGCAAAGTGGGCGTTCCCACGTCCAACCACATGTAAAATGTGGTTGGAGGTGGTAACACCCTATTACCAAGGCAGGCATTGAGAGAAGGAGACCTGTGATAAACTCGTTTATCGCAGGTCTCCCAACGCCTGCTCTGATCAGGTGTTAGGCATTGATATCATGGGGGTGTGGATCATAAAGCAGAATCCACCCCCGATATTATCAAGGCACACATTAGCGCGTGAAAACCACACTTGTTTTCACGATCTAATGTTCCCTATCGCCGGCTATCGCCAGATTTAATATCGCATACGTGTTGCGCGTTGATAATGACGCGCTAACACAGCGATAAAATCCGGCGATAGGGAAATGTGCGATGTGCGTTTTTTAACGCACATCTTGGTAATATGGCCCTTAATGTTTCTGCAGCTATGTGCTCACAACGTATCGGGGAGCGCCTGAAAATGAAGGGGAAATCTGTTATAGTTATGCAGCAGCTGTTAGGAACAAAAATGGTTGTGTTCTGCTCCCGGCACCTACACTTTGCCATAGTGTGTGATTCTGGCAATTGCACTTCACGGTTTTTGATTTTATCATATAGGCTTACCAACATTGTACAGGATTGTTAAAATAATACCAAGGTAGTCAGAATGATCCATTTACAGCCCTACTAGTAATGTAGATGGAGGATGTCTGTCACAGCGGAACGGAGAACGCCAGAAAATAAAGTGGAAATGTTTGCTGATTAAGCAGCAGCTGTTCAGTGGCAAATGGTGGTTGCAGCCAGGCACAGTATTTTTAAAATAATAAAATCGGAGCACGGCACGCTCTTAATATATCGCGGGACAAGCCACCCAGTTTGAAAAATAATCAATTTAGTCCTGAATCTAAGAATAACAACAGTAGCTGCAGAGGTTTAACCCCTTTCCTGCGGGGCATATTCCCCCGCTGTGCTGGGGGAGGGAGGGCGCACACTGCGCCACGGTGCTCATGACGAGCTCAGCTCGTCATGAGCCATGGTGGTCGTGTGCTCATGACGAGCTCAGCTTGTCATGACCATGCCCGTTTCTTTAGAACGCTCGCACAGCAGGTGAATTAGCCCAGTGTGCGAGCGTCCCAACGGTCATTAAGAGCTCAGCTCGTGATGAGCACACAAGCACCGTGGCTCATGACGAGCTGAGCTCGTCATGAGCTTTGAAGGTGTTATCGAAGTTGGGCGGTGTGCTCGGGGAGGGACAAACACTGGAAGGACCATGACTTATGCATGCCCTTCACTAATAGGGAGAAGGAAAATGGAGTGACAGTGGTTTACACAAATGGGAAGCCTATGGGTGGGCTCTAAGCCCAGATGTAGATACTAGAAGTCTCGGTTCAGCACTGCGCATGCCTGCCGTCTAGAGCTGAGACCTCAAAAGGAGGGGGTGGAAGTACTGTACATATTTTATTGTACAGCTATTCAAAACTTTGTAAAAAAAACACTCAACCCAATGGAAACAATGCTGATCTCTTTAGAATAATTAACAAGGAAGCACAATCAAGTTCAGCGCTTCACTCACAAACAACCATGCCATTCCGTGGTAAGGCATGATAAGCACTCAGATGCGAATGTCTGTAAGTAAATTGACAGCAATATAATGAGCGCTGCAGACCTTCTGTTTATGCTTAGTGGTAAACATTTTATTTGTGAGATGCTCTTCAGTTGACTTTTAATTTGGCTACAGGAGCCGTAGCTGGGAGGCACTGGTTTCAGCCATTCTTGTCTCAGGTCCCGGGAAGGCAAGGTTTCGACCCCAGCAATGATGGCATGGGCTTCATTCACTGTCAAAGCTATCTGTCCGCATATTGACTGGTGGGTTAATGACAGCGGTATCTGGCGTTTTCCACCTTCGGTTTGGTGCATTGATCAGCTGTGAGGCTGTGGTCGGGGGTCAGTGATTTGATCAGTGGCCCCCATCTGAAGGGTGGGGGAGTTCAGCAGGCTGTGACTAGATCAGCCCGAGTGTGTCTGGTGAATCTCAGGCTGCCATACTCTAACCAAAGTGGTAGTAAGAATAGTGCAACTTATGGCGATGAGTTATGTTATGCAGCTTTCTGGATCACACTATCACCCTTGAAGGTGTCAAGGGGCAGCCCTCAGGAGCCTGTTTGCCTGGCAACACCCATCCGTGTTAAGAGCATGCGCAAACACACGTGAATTTCCACAACAAAGTAGTGCTCACTCTGATGCAAAGTATGGTATACTCATTTACATGGAAATAATGTCTACATTCCCTAGGATGGGTCTCTTATGGGTGTCAGTCACCCCCAAGAAAAGAATAGGTATGGAGAAACCACGAGGGGTTGTTGGCTGAGGGCCTCAGGGTTCGCACCTCTAGGTAGTTTGTGATGGCTCCTTTTGGGTACCGGGCCACTTCCTCGCTGACTCCCTGGCAAGAGGCCGCCAATTTCTACAGCATACATTTACAATTTTGTTATATCGATTTGTGAAGCACCCCACCTCTGACGAGGGGTGGTCGCAGGTCCCTCAGTCCAGATACTGGACCTGGGAAAGGGAGGCAATGCAATCTAAGTCCCCAACCCAGCTACAGGTGGCATTTCCACGTAAGAAAGGTTCAGAGCAGGTGTTGTCAAGCCATACCAGAGGGCTGCAATAGGTGTACAGGCACCAGTTTTCTCACCTGATACTGGTATGTAACTGTTCTTAATGGGTGTTGGGTAAGCTTCATTCCACGTAAGTCTTTTTGCCCAACTTTTGGGGATCTTCCAAGTTATTCATGCATTAACTTCCATCTTGCCAATGTTCTGTTATTTGGGCATAGTCTCCTTTCTCTAGAAATTGGAAAGTGTATGTTCCCCACCCTTCAGACTGTAAGCATGCTGGTGCACATCTGGCCTGTAGAAGGTATACAGATGCCAGAGCAGGGGTAGAGTCCAGGAGTGCACATGGGTACTTCTACGTTGGCCTCCTGCTTGGGAGGAAGCTGAGTTTAGTTGGAATAGTTCCAGTGCTGTTGAGTGAGCCATACGTCTAGTGTGGTATGTTGCCTGACAGTGTGGTTGGTATAGTTACAGCTGATAAGGTTCTTGTGTAGCCATCCAGCTTCAAGGATTCATCAGGTAAGTTGGCGCAGAGGCATATCAAGAAGCACTCAAAGAAGTGTGTTCCTGAGGTTGGAAAGCGGTCCCATTGGGAGCTGGTGCATTTAGGGGATAAAAGCTCTGCAATCATCGGGTGCACAATCATAGGGGCGCTTTGGGGGGACCTTTAGCGGTAGCTGGGGGAGGGTGAGTGCGCCAGTCATCTCTTTGCCCTGTGGCAGAATTAATTGCAGCAAAAAAGGGGGTCTACCCTAAATGTGGACTGAATTTTTTTTGTATTTTTTGCTATTTGTCCAGTATGTCAAATATATATACACACGATGTGTTGAATCACAATAATAAAAACAATAATTTCCATTTCAGTTTTACACATAATTCTTTTGAATGTTCTATTGTTAAAAAAGAATTATGTGTAAAACTGAAATGGAAATTGTACATGTACTGACTGTCACTTTTATGGATTGGTTAGTAATTATGTGTTTTTTTTATATGTAGAACTGTCCTGAAGAAGGTGTTTTTATCCTCAAGTTAACCAAAACGCTGCGTCGACACTTGATTTTAGCCTATTATTGTTTTTATTATTGTGATTCAACACATCGTGTGTATATATATTTGACATAATGGACAAATAGCAAAATGTATTGATATAATACATTTGTATGAACTTTCTTTACTATTTTTGTTGACAGTCGTGTTATTTTAGTGGTATTTTAGTTTCATTTATGCACTGTTAGTTTAGTACATCTGATGTATTAGAGGCACTATGCTTTAGAGAGGTTTTATCCCATGAAGCTTAGTATTAGAAATGATGTGATAGTCATTTGATCATTGTATCGTACAGGGACCCCTCTGTTTTTTCTGTACCCTAGTTTGAAAGGGTTCCATCCTAGTCGATCTGGAAGTGTCCTTAATCTTTAACTTTGTAACTTTTACGAACATCATTGAAAGTCAATGGGAACCCGCGCCTGTGTTTAGACACTGCACGTGGCTCCGTGGGTCTCCTACTTCCTAACAACTGGTCGTTTAGTGTAGCCCCAGCGATTCTACAGGCCCTAGGCCTGCTTTCAGACTCTCACAGGGTACTTATGCCACTTTCTTAGTATATGCTTAGTGAGGCCCCTAGGGCATAACGTATTCTGTGCAACGTATTGTGTATTAACTGTGTGACTTGTATTGTATTTTTACCTCTGACCTCATAAAGAGTGCAGAGAGGTTGAGTTTTGATTAAATACATATATATTTGATATATACCTTGTGTGGTGTCATTTCATTTGGTATTCAAGGGATTATATATGGTAAAATAACTTGCTTAACTCGCCTACTGAAGTCTTAGCCTGAAGACTGCTTGTTCATGTTACGATTAGGATAGCTTTCTATAAGGTTGACTTTACAACCATCACCAATAAGGGTTGATTAGATTGGTGCAAGGTGCCCACTAGAACTAGTAGACATCATATGCCAGGCTAACTTCTCAGAAGCCCTTTATCCCACGCCCCAGGGGGGCAGAAAGCACACTAGGAACCAGGGATTTTTCTCTCTCTAAAGTTTGGGATTGGGGCTTGCCAATGCCCCCACCCCCACCCCCAAAAAGAATGTATAAGTCCTTCTGCCCCAACAGGAGGCAGATAGGGCAGTTGGCCCTGATCTGTCCCGGTGGAGGGGGGGTACAAAAGCTCACAAGGCACCTGGGATTTTTTTATAAACTAGGGGTGCAATACTACACCCCCAAAAAATTACCACAGTCTTTATGCCCCTCCGGGAGGCAGATAAAGGCAAAGGGCCTTTATCTGCCTCGGGGGGGGGGGGGGAAAGACCAATAGGCATCAGAGTATATATTTTTTTTAATTCAGGGGTGTGGGCTGTCAATGCCCCCACCACCCCCCAAAAATGCCATAGTCTTTCTTTCCCTTCAGGAAACAGATGGGGGCAGTAGCCCATGATCTGCCCCACAGGGGACATCAGAGGGCCCACTTGGTGCCAGCGATTATGCTGGCTTTTATTTGCTGGGGTGGGGGCTGCCCAGAGTGGGCATACCAATGCCCCCACCCTCCAAACAAATAACCACAGCCTTAGTGCCCCACTTGGTGGCATATCGGGGAAAACCCCCTCCCACGTCTCACTCCCAGCGTGGCAGAGAGCCCACTAGACATGGACTTGTTTTTAGCAATGTGCCAACCTGTGGATTTTAGGCCTGAGCGTAGCCGGAACATAAGGAAACATAGAAAACCTGTGCATTTTTTAATACTAGACACCAAGGGGAATCCAGGATGGGATGACATGTGTGCCTCGTACCAGGTTATGTTACCCAGAATCCCTTGCAAACCTCAAACTTAGTTTAAAAAAACAAATTTTCCTCACATTTCTGTGATGGAAAGTTCTGGGATCTGCGTGGATCCACAAAATTCTCCCACCACACATTCCCCAAATTCTTCAGATAAAAATGGTACCTCACTTGTGTGGGTAGGCCTAGTGCCTGCGACAGGAAACAGCCCAAAACGCAACATGGATATACCACATTTTCACAGTGAAAACAGACCCTTTTTTTGCAAAGTGCCTAGCTGTAGATTTTGAACCCTAGCTCTGCCGGCACCTAGCGAAACCTAGGAAACCGATATATTTTTGAAAACTAAACACCCAGGGAAATCCAGTAGGGGGTGACTTCTCTGGATCTCACCAGGTTCTGTTACCCAGAATACCTTCCAAACCTCAAACCTTGTAAAATAAACACATTTTCCTCACATTTCTGAGATGGAAAGTTCTGGAATCTGTGTGGATCCACAAATTCCACCATTCCCCCAGGTCTCCCAATCAAAATGGTACGTCACTTGAGTGGGTGGCTCAAGTAATTTCGACAGGCAAGGGCCCAAAATGTATTGAGGAGACATCAAAATTACCTATCACAAAACAGCCTGGTTTTGCAAGGGGGGTCACCTGGGTTTTTGGCCCTGATCTTGGCAGCATCCTGGGAAACCTACCAAACCCAGAAATTCTGAAAACTAGACACCTTTCGGAGTCCAGCGAGGTATGGCTTATGTGGAACCCAACGTTTGTCTAGCCAAATTCCCTGCAAACCTCTAATTTAACTGAAAAAATATTTTGTTTTCAAACTTCTGTGTGGGTAAGTTCTGGAATCTGCATGGATCCATAAATTTCTTACCACCCAGAGTTCTCCTAGGTCTCCCGATATAAATGATACCCTACTCGCATGGGTGGGTCCAGTACCCGCGACAGGCAAGGGCCTAAAACGCATTGAGGAGATATCGAAATGACCTATCACAAAACAATGTTGTTTTGCAAGGGGGTCAACTCAGCTTTTGGCTCCGGGCTCGCTGGCCATCTTGGGAAACTACCAAACCAACACATTTTGCTAGACGCCCGGGGGAGTCCAGTAAGGTATGACATGCGTGGATCTCTAGACGTTTTCCTACCCAGAACCCCTTGCAAACCTCAAATTTAGCTAAAAACGAACACATTTTCCACATATTTTTGTGTGAAATCACTGTGCCAGCACAAATTTCCTACCCCACAGCGTTCCCCTCAGTCTCCCGAGTAAAATATTGCCTCACTTGTGTGGGTGTCCAAAGCAGAATTGGCTAAAAATGTATTTCTTAATAGCCATACCATTAGTCCCTATGTTTTCGGCTCTTCCCAGTCACAGGCCCTTGCCCCACTTACACAAGTGAGGTATCATTTTACTTAGGATGGCCACCAAGCCTGGGACCAAAAACGCAGATGCCCCCTATATATCCAAAAAAGACCTGGTTTTGCAAGGGGGATCACATGAGTCCAGCGAGGTATGGCCTGCGTTTGACAAAATGGCGCATATGAACTGCTTCCTAGCTAACTTTCTACCCATAGACACAGGACTATAAACCACTTCAGCTTTGGAGATTTAGAGTCCACTATCTTTAATGAAAACCACAGCTATTGCTTATCTCCTTAGACTTCAGCATATTACACTCCTCTTTAGCTCGTGCAAGAAGTATTCCAGTCTAAAGACACTGCCTTATCCTTTGCAGCAGAATACTCCTCTGACACAAAACGTCTGAGGAGAAAGTTTCTAGCCCTGAGACTACAATTGAAACATCGATATGGCCTACTTGAACCATTGTGATGATTGTGATGCTGACTGAAAACACTAGGAAATTCCATGACCATGACAACCAAGAACGCTGACAATGTGATGGAAACCTCATCATAACCACACCGCACACAATGGGGCGTGTTAATCAATGTGTTAAACCACCATTCTGCCACACAGTGGGGGGCCGCAAGGGCAACAGAACGCTAAAGTAAGGTTTATCAAGCCGCACAAGGCCACATTGCAGGCCCCTAAGAGGCCTGATAAATTTGGAGTAATGCAAGGCAGCACAAATTGTGCATTGTGTTACTCTGCATCAGAGAGGTGTTCAATGGGCATTGCGTGGGTGATCCAATACACCCACCCATGGTTTTTGGCACATTCCCCGATTTTCCAACAATGAGAAACCTGGGGATGCGTAGCTGGGAATGAGTGAACATACTACGCATCCCCAGGGGAGGAGTAACAAAGGACACATATCTTTAATTCTTCTCATTGTTTCCTCTTTCTAATTGTGCTGCATTCTGCCTCACACATAAAAAGAGGTAAATTCCTTTCAGGTTTTTGATTGTGCTGGAAGATGCGCATTCCTGCACAAAAGCAATAATGCCTCAAATGTGGGCACCCTTGAACCATGGTGCAAGTGTTCCTGTCTTGGCACAAGGCAGAAAATCGTACCAGTACAAAGAAAGTACAGGAATGCACCTTATAATATTAAATTCATGCCCTTTCTCTTTCACACAGCGCAGTGCAGCAATTTGACTCTCGATCTTAGCCCACTGAGAAACACTGAGATTGTGGCCACTCTAATGTAGCAGACAAAACATTACCACGCATACACACATTGCGAAAAAGCTTGGAGCCTAACTGCAGATATATGTCCAGAGTTGAGGTAGACCCTCGGTCTAGGTCCACTCTCTTCCCGTAGCTCCACTGTGCCGTCTCTTGCCTCCAGACCCCAACCTCCTTGGGAGGTTCGAGGCTGCTGCCCGCTCCTGTGCCTGCTGCCAGCTCCAACTGGGACCAGACTGCCGGAAACCACTGTAACCTTTCTCAGACATTTTTTTCCTTAATTTTTCCCTTTTGTGCCACTATTATTGTGCTCATCTTTGTCTTGCTCTAATTCCACCTCTGTTTTTATTTTCTCATGCCTGCCTGTTCCTTTTGCCATTTGCCGCTCCTGCCCCTGTGGCCCTCCCCCCTGAATTCCCCCTCTCCCGCCTCTCCTTCCCACCTCCCCGACTTAAGACATGCAGTGGACATCCGAATTGGGCGTGACGCTGGCACACAGCCAGCGTGCCAAATGGAAGTCCGCCTGCGCCCGACTCCCAACACCCATCGCTTCAACACCACCACCCTCTTTGCACTCAACCCTGGAAGACTTACAGAATGCCAACAGGCCTCGCCGTACATAAACCACGGCCAGTTCTCCTGCCTCCACAGCTGGCAGACCATCACCGCCACCCCAGCCTTCAATACAGCTGACCCCAGCACCGGCGACATCCTAAAATGCATCCTCCACAACATACGCTCAGTACACAAACACACCATGGAAATCTGGAACCTACTCGACTCTCTAGCCCGACATCACATTCTTCACGGAAACCGGGACCAATGCATCCTCCGCCCCCAACATCAGCACCACCATCCCAGATGGATACAAGATCCAGAGGAAAGACCACCACAACCACCCAGGAAAGGGCCTTGTCATCACCAGAAGAGCACTCTCCACCTTACCATCTCCAGCGAAACCTTCCCCTCCGCCGAACACCTGCACTTCCAGATTCAGACCAACCCCAAAGCCACACTATGGGGAAACCTTGTCTACAGACCCCCGGCCCCCGAACAGCCTTCACCACCACCATCACCGACTTCATTGCACCCTACGCCATCGCCTCAACAAACTACATACTCATTGGAGACCTGAACTTCCACCTAACAACCCCAGCAATCCCAACTCCACTATCCTTCATGAAAAAACACTCCAGCATCGGACCTAAACAAATCGTCCACACACTACCATATAGCAGGATACGCCCTCGACCTCATCTTCGCGGCAGGCAACAGCGTCAAATTCAGCCACACAACGCGGCCGCCATGGACCACCCACCACTGCATGCACTTCCCCATCAACAAGCCCAAGGTACCCAAACCAGCCCCACGCCCACCACGAAGGAACTAGAGCGAGGATACAGACGAGCAACTGCACCCAACCCTCACCCAAGACAACCACACCTGGTAGAAACAACTCAAATGTTGCAGCCAGAGAACTCTACACCTTGATCTTCAACTGCGCAAACGAGCTTGTCCCACTACACAACCCCAACAGACAATGCCCCTGGAAAGCCGCCTGGTTCACCACCTCTCTCCAAAGAAGCCAGACACACCTGCAGAGACCTGGAGAAGAACTGGAGACACCAAGACAACCGAAAACCACACCACCTGCAAAGACACCATGACAAATTACCACAACTAGATCAGAGCCACCAGGTGGAACTTTATCCACAACAAAATCCTGGCCAACTTCACCAACTCCAAGGAACTTTTCAGTATCAATCCAGAATTCACCAACCCACACAGTGAATCCACAGACATCACCCCATCCCAAGACCTCTGCGACAAGCTTGGAACCTATTTCTACCTCAAGATCAAAAACCTCTATGACAACTTAATTGACCATCCACCAGGTGCCACAAACGGCCCCCACCCACCAGAAACACCAGCCAGCCCACCATCTCCAACTGGACACCTATCAATGCCGAAGACACCGCCTAAACCATGAAAGGCATCTCTCGGGGGCCCCCACCGACTCCTGCCCCCCTCACATCTACCACAGAGCTGCAGCTGACATCGCACCTGAACTACAACGCACCATCAACACCACCTTCAAAACAGGCACCTTCCCAGATGACTGGAAGTGCGCAGAAGTCAGACAACTGCTCAAGAAGCCCACAGCTGACCCCACCAACCTCAAGAACTTGCGGCCCATCTTGCTCCTCCCCTTCACAGCCAAAGTTGCAGAGAAAACAGTCAACAGGAAACTGACATGATTCATAGAAGAGAACGCCATCCTCGATCCATCCCAATCCGGAATCTGAAGCAGAGACTGCCCTACTCACTGCCACAGATGATATACGCACCCTCCTAGACCAAGGCCACTCTGCAGCCCTCATACTACTTGCCCTATCAGCAGCCTTCAACACCATCTCCCACCGCACACTAGTCACCAGACTACATGACGCAGGCATCCAAGGAACAGCCCTCGACTGAATCTGATCATTCCTCACCAGAAGAAGCCAAAGGATCAGACTCCCACCCTTGCTCTCCGACCCCATGAAAATCACCTGTGGAGTCCCACAGGGTTCATCGCTGAGCCCCACCCTGTTCAACATCTACATGGGCCCCCTCTCAGCCATTGTCCGAAAACACGGCCTCAACATCGTATCCTACGCCTACGACACCCAGTTCATCCTCTCCCTCACCAAAGACCACACCACTGCCAAACTCAACTTCCAGAAAAGAATGCACGACGTCGCAGTCTGGATGACCAACAGCTGCCTGAAGCTCAACGCAGAGAAGACAGAAGTACTCATCCTCGGAAACACCCCTTCTACATGGGATAGCACCTAGTGTCCAAATGCCCTCAGAAACCCACCTACCCCCTCAGACCAGGCCAAGAACCTCGGCATCATACTCGACTCATCACTCACCATGAACTGACAGGTGAACGCCATCACCTCCAGCTGCTTCAGCACCCTCCGCATCCTCCGCAAGACCTTCAAGTGGATCCCCCCTGAGTCAAGGAAGACAATCACCCATGCACTCATCACCAACATACTGGACTATGGAAACGCACTCTATGCCGGCATCAACAAGTCCCTACTCAGCAAACTCCAGACAATACAGAACACTGCCACCAGACTCGTCCTTGGCATACCAAGACAGGAACACATCAGCCACCACCTACGAAGTCTCCACTGGCTCCCGTGGCGAAAAGAGTCACTTTCAAAATCCTCACTCACCCCTACAAATGCCCACACAACAACGGACCTAAATACCTCAATGACAGAATCAACTTCCACATACCCAAAAGAAACCTTCGATATTCCAACCTCACACTGGCTAAAACCCCACGCATCCACAGATCCAGAGCAGGCAAAAGAACCTTCTCTCACATTGCAGCCAAGACCTGGAATGAACTACCGGCAGACATCAGACGCGCCCCCTCCCTGAACACTTTCAGGAAGACCCTCAAGACCTGGCTCTTCAGCTAAACAAATCTGCAGACCCCCCCCATCTCTTGTAACACTCATGGGTGAGTAGCACGCTTAAAATTCCCTGATCGATTGATTGAGAGTAAGACAAAAATTATCATACAACATGCTTATTGACACGTTTTTAAAGAAGCAACTGAAGAGATCTGTTGCAAGGCATGAATTACATTCCTGCCCCACCTTTAATCTTTCATATACAATTTTTGGGTACAGTTCTAGCAAACAGATTGAAAAGTGATACCTCTGCTGATCCACAAAAAATTCAGGTAAAAGTTGTACGTTGCATAAGCACCTCAAGACTGTACTACATATATTCAGGCACATCAGAAGCAATGAGACTGATCCTGTGTCCCTCTCGATCAACACAGAGAAACGCTTCATCTATTTGGAGTGGAAATATTTGTCCAGATCGATGACCAGGATGGGCTTTGTTTACTGCATCCTAGGAATGGTTCATATCCTTTAAAGTATGCCATCAGCCCAAGTCAATAACAGAGGATTCCTCCCTGACATAATGTTCATAGGTAGCGGGACTTAGCAGGATTGCTTTAGAGCCACTTGGACTAGTCATAAGGAATGTTGATGCTGGCTGAAGAACTGAGGGCCTCATTTCTGACAAGTGGCTCAAAGCACGGGAACAACAGTGATGCATCATTTTTCATTGCACTATCCTTACGACACCAAGGATGTGCCATATTTGCACTATGGTGCCCAATGTCTGAAAAAGACAACAGATACATCAACATATCTGTTGGCACACAAGTGGTGCATTGCTGGAGTGCGTCAACAAACTGATGCTACTCCAGTAGTGTGCCATGGCTTATGGGCGAGTTCCGTGTGAAAAGCCATGCCTCAAATCAAACTGTCGCTTTAAAGCAGGCGTAAGGATTGTGACACAGTGACGTCTCGTAGATTTCACAGCGACTCTTCTATGAGTCTTTTTTAAGGTGGGAGCAGGCATTTACAAAGTGAAAAATCTTCTTAGATGTGTCCCTTTGTAAATAGGGTGCAGTGTGCCGTATTGATTATGCCTCTGCATCATCACAAAAAAGTAAGGGCCTGAATCTTATCTTCTATGCAGATAACATATTATTAACTTGACCTCACCCTTCTTCGTCTGACTAGAAGTACAACTGCAGGTTCCCTAAGAGGACTCCAGTCGAGTCATCCTTGAACCACCGGCCTCATTCCACACCTGTAGTGTTGGGAAGCTGCGTTATTTCTGGCTGTCACAAAGCAATCAGAATGTCATGAAAACATGTCAAAAATATGATGTTATAAATTATGCTCAATTTCACTTGGGGTAAAATTGTATGAGAAATAACAGGTTTGTTGGTACAATAAATGATATAGCAATACAGATTAAACAAGTTAAAACATCAAGGAACAATGTTATAAGTGTAAGGGAGATTTACAGATAAATATTATTGACCAGCAGGTAAGGTCTTAGACAACAGCCTCAAGGTGCTATCAATATAGCATCCCTTCTATTGTCTCTTCAGTTAAATGATTGTTATTCAACATGCATTATCTCCAGGTAAGCCATGGAACTTTGGTTCATGCCTGTACCATTCAGGGGGTTGGGAACGTCCTGTTCTATGTCTCAGTCATTATCACAAAAGGTTTCTTCGGTGCACATGCCACAAGGCTCACCCAGAAGTCCAAAAGCTGCAGCTTGCTTCTGTGAATTCAAAGCTGGCTTTAAGATCTCCAGAGCCATGCTGTGACCCTTTTTCCATCTCAAAAGAAAGATAGAAACACATTAATGTGTGTTCAGTGCTATTGAAGCCAAGGATGAGGAGGGCTGTGGTAGTTTAATTTTAGAGCAATCCGGAACTAAATAGTAGCAAAGAGACTGCCTATTAGTTGATCATTTGCCATTGCTGTTGCTTATCACTATTTTTAAAAACAATTATAAAAGGAATATAATGTATATCAAAAAAATCAAAAATTTATTGTGTGATTAATTAAAATCTAATGTATAATTTGTATATCTAATTAGTATTCCACTCAGCAGCAAATTTTGGTAAGCAATTTGATAACCATTTTTTTCTGATTTTCAAAACCTGAGGTCGCTTACTGCTTCCAATTCTTTAGTCATTCTACTTAATTTAAACGGACAGTATGTCAGTGTGCATGTGTCTAGAAACCAATCTTTAAAACCCTTCATAGGGCAAAGTTTAAGGAAGATAGATCACACAGAGTTCACAACATTATACAAACACTGGTATATAAAGTAATTGATAACCCATAGCTTTTTGTTTTACTTACTGTATTGACTGAATTGACTGGAATCACCCATTGAAGAATCAGGGTTTGAATGGAAAAGTACATACTATCAATAGTAATACCATAAATGCAACTTGCCAAATACAGAACAATACTCGCCTATAGGAATACTGCACACAGGCAATAGAAATTGCATAGAAAAACTAATCTATGTTTGCTGAAGTCTGAACAATGGGAAACTGTTGATCAGCGGCACAGTGTGTCCGACCAATAAAACATGAAAGAATTGGCTAAAACCTAGTTGGAATATTTACCTTCCCAGTGATGTCATAGTAAGTGATGGTTTAAATTCACTAATGGCAGGGAGATTAACAGTTACATGTGGACAGAAGCATGTATTATGCCATCCTCTGGACTGACTGGAAAACATAGCGGCAGGCCTATCTGCAGGGCAAGACTGCAGCAATCTAATACCATGGGGTTGACATTTTCCCACAGTGCCTAAACAACATTTGTTTTTACTGTATAGATCTTGTGGTTTTATCTACAAGAAAATTAAAGTTCAATACAATTAAATGTTTTATAACTTTACTTTGACTAAGAAAAATGTATATTTATTCAACCACTGTTTTTCATATTTATTGAGTAAATGCAATTCAGTGGTTGATTTTTTAAAATTTTGGGAAAATTACAAAAAGTGAGTTTCAGGTTTCCCTACCAGGGGCTCCAGTAGTTTACTTTGCATTAGCCTGCCTGGGCTGCCTTCCCTGCCAGCGCTTTACCCGTTTTATATGCATGAAACTGCAGAGAGAAGGACCATGGTTTAGACCTTTTGGTAAGATTCCCGCACTGTGAGGTATACAGCTCAGCCTATCCCAGGAAGGTCCATTTGGGAAAATCCATGAAATTCATTAACTTGAGAGGCACCACGTTGAGAATGAAGGGCTAGTGCACGTTATTTAATACCTAAAGATCCATTATCAGTGCAAATTGGGATTGAATTATAGCTTAGTGACTCACATACTCCATTACAAACATGACATTTCTATCTGCCATATTTCAAGTACATTACATCAGTAATCAGCCAAAATATTTTAGAAAAATTATTGGCATACCAAAATATTTTGTCCAATATATTGTGATATGTAAATATCGTCAGTAAGAATATAGTTGTCAAGATTATCGATTTCAAGGTAAGTCCCACAGTTGTTTTAAATATTGTTACGTATTTTTGTATATATTTTAAATGTATAAGATGAAAATCTCTTGTACAATAATTTTTTGTGTTTTTAATTACATTGTTAGTAGTTATTACATTTATTTTAATACATTTTTTGTTATTTTTAGTTTTGTTCCTTGGTTGTGGGTTTATAGGGGTTTAGGGTGGGAAACAATGTAATCATAATACATTCATTATTATTTTTAATTAATATTAATTATTTAATTGATATTTAAGTATGTTAATTGTGCTGTTATATTTTTATACACATTTTATGCGAGCGTTGTGGGGTATATAGGGGTAAAGAGTAGGAAGTAATTTACCTTTAATTAATAATTAGTTGCTTAATTAATATAAATTAATGAATTGATAATTATGGCGAATGTGTACATTTTATTTTTCCGTGTGATTTCTGGGGCTTATAGGGGTAAGCGGTGGGAAATCATTGATCTTAAATAATTAGTTGGTAATGAATTTTCTTTATTTAATTGGTAATTAATTATGTTATTGTGTATTTTTTTAGGTGTGGGTGGTGGGGCTATGGGGTAAAGGGTGGGTCTAATTTGTTTTTAATTAATTAATATTTATGTGTTAATTAATATTAATTATGTATAATTACATTAATTATGTTGATTGTTCAATTAATATTTTTTAGTTAGAAGGGGTTGTTGTGGGATTCATAGGAAAAATGGGTATGGAGAAACTTAATTTAAATTGATTATAATTAGTTGGTAAATACTATTAATTATTTTAATTGTGTAATTTTTTTGTGTGGGTTGTGGGGTTTATAGGGGTAAAGGGAGGCAAGTTATTTAATTTTAATGAACTAATATTTATGGCCGGATTTTGAGTGCGGCAGTTGGGAGATCACTGCACTTGTGTGGGAGGTGGTCCATCCAGCACATTACAACCTTAAAAGTTATGTGGCAGAGGACCACTGTCTGTACCACAGAACAGTCCTGCTGAGCATTTTAAAAGTTCCCCCACAGCCAGACATTTCATGGCTCGAGCCCTGCCATGAAAAGATTGGTGGTGTAGGAACAAAAGGGGCCCTCTATGCGAGAACTTTATTGCTGTTCCCATTGTGGTGCCTGTTTTCCCGGCACTGCCATGGGAAAGGCAAAGGACGGTCCACCTTACACGAGGACCGTCCACCTTACACAATTTAAACTAATAATAAGACCGGAAGTCCTTGCCTTTGGCTTAGCTGTGTCAGGGGAGAGGCAGGGCAACTGTGCCAAAGTCATAATTAGGCCCTATATTTTTTATTCTTAATATTTTTTTAATTGAGGATTTTAGATGTGGGTTGTGGGTTTTTTAGGGGTATGGGGTAGGAAGTAAATTATTTTTAAGTAAGTAATAATGAATGTTTAATTAATATTAATGATCAAGTTGATAATTAATGATGGTAATTGTGTAAATAATTTTCTGTAACATTTTTTGAATGTGTGGTGTGTTTTGTGGGGGTAAATTGTTGGAAGTTATTTTTTTATAATTAATTAATAATTAATATTTAATTAATGAAAATTCGTTTTTTGATACATATTTAAAATAATAGTGTAAACATGTAGCTTTTTAAAGTTGAGTTTTAGGTGCTGGTTGCGAGTTTTTGTGGAGCTATAGAGTGGGAAGTAACTAAATTAAATGTATGTATTGAATATATTTTTGTTATTAGATGCGTTCTAAATGAAAAAATGTATTTGTATGAAAAGTATTTTTGTATTTTATTTCTAAAAATATTTATAGCTATTAATGATGTAGTGTTGTAATATTTTTTATGTTTAATATTAAATATATTTGTCGTTTTTATGTAGATATTTATATTTTTCATTTTTTATTTGGTTTTAATTAATAATTTTATATTATTCAAGATATATTTTTTTTTTAGGTTTCACTGACTGGAGTGGAAACAGTAAATTTTCCTCCTCCACAATTCAACACTTTCCCTAGTGTTGTATTGACTGGAGTGGAAATAGTATATTTTAACCCTCTGTAATCAAACACTTCCCCTGCTGTTGCACTTATTGGAGCGTGAAAAGTAAATTTACCCCTCCACTATCCAATAGTTTCCCTACTGTTGCACTCATTGGATTGGGAATAGTACATTTTACCCCTCTGCTACCCAGCACATTCCCTACTGTTGCATTGACTGGAGGTGAGATTTGTAAATTGTATCCAGTTTTACTGTTTAAAGTGCGTGAATTGGGAGTAGTAAATGCTTTATATATTTAACATGATAGTTTGCATAGTTTTGTATAAAATGTAGTTGGATCAGTATACGTATTACATTAATCATTCAATGTTTCATTTTATGGTGATATTATTTATATTATTATTTTAAGATATTTACTTTTCTAATTTAATAGAATGCTTTGTTTTTATGTATACCAAATAAACATGTATTTGTTATATTTGTATAATATTTAAGAAATGTGAAAATATACTATAATTAAAACTATTAGTTTAGTAATTGATTTAAGTAGATATATGTATATATAGATATTAATTATGATATATCGGTGTATACCTTTTTTAATTAGGTTCATTTCTTACATTTGTTAAAATATATATTAAACATATCTTAAATCCATTTTTTTTTAAATTAATGTTACAATATAATATATATTTAATATGTATTATTTAAATGTATATATATATTTAAAAATATTTAAAACAACCATATTTTTGACATTGATATTTTGGTCACAGTATTTTGGTAAGATGATATTTTTGCGGTCGATATTCTGTCAGTGAACCTTTTATAACAAATGGCATTTGAAAGATGGTGGGCAGGATATCTGTCATCTTTTAATGGTGTATCAGATCCACCAAACTCTAAAAAGCCTCATAGCCCTAATGGAACATGAGCCACAGGGGCAAGGAAAAAGTGGCCTTAGTCTTGGAGGTCCTGGGGATGTATACAGAATATCCTCTTATTGTTACTAAGGGGGCCATTCGGATGGCGGGTGGACTTTGCCCACCCGCCATCCTCACAGTACTTGGGACCGCCCACCATAAGGGCATGATCTTAGGATGCGCCCGCCTCAGCGGCGGGCGCATCCTGCATTTTTAACATTGTGGCGGGTGGTGCTCTCAGCACCGCACGCCACAATGCTAAACATGCATGTATGCATTTGCATACACAAAGCGGCAGGCACCGCGCAAAGCCTGCCGCCTTGTTTATGCAAATGCTGGGCTACCCCTTGTGTGCACCCCCCACCTTTGGTCACCTTCACCATATGAAAAATTTTCCAACCCGGTCGCGAGGCGACCGGGCGTCTGTCTGCCGCGGACCCCCAGCCATGCTAATATGGCGGGGGGTCATTCTGGTTAGGATGGCGGGCGGGTTGCCCCCACCAGGTGGGTGGTGACTGCCGCCAGCCTGGCGGGGGTATTCCGCCCGGCATCCTAATGGGCACCTAAATGTCACATACAAGACAGCATTTTTTGTTTGTTTAGATTACTGCTTTCTGCATGCATTTTACATGATGACTTTTTTGATGCAAGCATAGGGCCTAGAAAAAAAGCGAACTTGTAATTTTTAAGAAATTGCCCGAAAAGCGAAATTAATGTGCGCTTGAATTTTTCTTACCATATACTAATTTAACTGAGATAGAAAAATTCAATTCTCTGATGCATGGATTGGTTTCAAATGCAGCAGCTGAAATAAAACACAGAGGTATAAGGAAAAAAGACATTGTGTGTTCCATCCTGAGAAAAAAAGAAAATAATAGGTAGCATTGTTGACTTATCAAGTGCAATAATAAACAAGAGAAGCATGAGCTCACCTTTCTACAACAATGACCATGCTTAGAAACCTTACGTAAGAGGAGCAGAGGGGAAGGGTTAGACACAGGGAACGGTTGCTGGAGGATAAAGGTCTATCTTCAGTCCTTGTGAATGGAGTGTATGGTAAATGGGGATGCATTGCATGACAGGGCATGTTGTATACAACTTGCCCAATCATGCTGTTAGACCACCAGTCTGCTCTCCGTCTTTCGTCTTTTTGGGATCTGGTTTCTGGCAGGCGCCTTCTTGAGAGGATGCCTTTAACAGGATAATCGCGCATTGTGCCAATCCTCGCGGCAGTATTTAAAGCGAGCAGCTGCACATCCATGATCAAACGGAAAGAATGGCTGCTGGGTTGAACGGATGCTGTTTTCAACTTTTCACTTATTTTGGGAGTACATGTTCTATACTTTCCTCAGGATAAGTAGCACTGAAAACTTAACAGCAGCTGATGCTATCTCATGACTGAGTTGTAATTTTAGTGGTCCGATACGTCCTTTTTGTCGAGAATAAAAACTGCTGTAAGTTTTGTACTTTATTTTTATATTGGCTTGTTTCTAATTGCACAATATGATTCAGTGTTTTTTAAACTGCATATAAATGTGGGTGTTAGAAGCAGCCACAGGTTGGGCAGCCTGCTCTCCGACTGTAGAGCCTGATTCCGATGTGGTTGGAAACGGCTCCGACCCTGGTCATTAAGAGTAACAGTTGGAGTGCTCCACTTTCAAACATAGAGGAAACACGGGGTCTCCAACACTGGGTGCAAGGTGTTCCCTACCAACCCCTTTTTCCTAGTGTTCTCGTTCGGGACACTGGCTCCTATTGAAGTCAATGCAAGTCCAACTGAACCAAGTCCGTAAGCATCCGGACACATTGTAATCGGTCAGTAGGACTCCGACCGTACAAATTGTTCGCGAAGCATTCCTAAACTGATTCATTTATAATTCATAGACAAAAATTTATCGCTGACCTGCGGCGATTTTTATCGCAGATAAACCTTGGTATTAGCAAGGTTTATCGCAAATGCGATAAAAAACGGCCGCGATGCATGAATATCGCTGAAAAGTCCGCGATATTCATGCATTACCGAGCTAATGCTCTTAGCCATGTTATCCACCTCCCATTACTCAGCTACACGGCACAGTGATCAACGGCATCTAATAACTCGCCAAACAAGAAATAGTCTGCCAAGGTCCTGCCAAGCCAAAGCAGATTCAAGGTTTATTTGCTGCAGGGAAACACAGAAGTCACAGGAAGTACAACGAGTGTAGTTCGGGGAGACTGCTTCAAATTGGTTCTGTGGATCGCTCCTTTTATACAGAATTCTCCCATAGGTTTGCATAGCACACAAAGGTTTACGACCCGGTTCCCATAATCATCCCCCAGAGGGGTCGCTTTGGTCACTTTGATACATACAAGGTCCGGAACATAAGTGCGGAAACATTTGGCGGTTCCCAACTGTAAAAACCCATCTTCCCACCATTAGTACATTCCAATCAGCAGTAAAACAGATCGAAGAAGGAACAAGAACAGGTGTAGAGGAAGATGGAGACAGTGGGGAGATTGGAAAGGGTGTAAAAGGGGAGGTACCAGGAAACACGAGCTACAGGCATCAAAGGGACGTGCCTAATGAGATGCACGGCTGAGACAATAGTCCGGCACGGCGAGATGGGCCTCGAGCGGGGCCATCTGCCTTACAGTATCATCCCCCTCGTCATAAAGACACTCACAAAGAACATGTGTCTTCCGCAAATATCTTGGGAGTCCCAGGGTCGCGAAGCGGACAACGTCCGTTCGCTGGCTACTTGAGGGCAAGAGACAAAATGGATGCCGTATCTAAGATGGAACCCGTGGGTACAGATGAAAAACCCACGTAACAAACGAACGGTTTAAGTTAGCACAGCGAAACTGCGCACACTTACTAAACTCGTCATTTGCGGTTCGTAGATACCAGACTCGACCATATTTGTGCGAGTCGAAAACACCACTTACAATTGTCAAGGAACCTCAAGAGGAGCAGAGGGGAAGGGTTAGACACAGGGAACGGTTGCTGGAGGATAAAGGTCTATCTTCAGTCCTTGTGAATGGAGTGTATGGTAAATGGGGATGCATTGCATGACAGGGCATGTTGTATACAACTTGCCCAATCATGCTGTTAGACCACCAGTCGTCTCTCCATCTTTCATCTTTTTGGGATCTGGTTTCGACAGGCGCCTTCTTGAGAGGATGCCTTAAACAGGATAATCGCGCAATGTGCCAATATTTAAAGCGAGCAGCTGCACATCCATGATCAAACGGAAAGAATGGCTGCTGGGTTCAACAGATACTGTTTTCAACTTTTCACTTATTTTGGGAGTACATGTTCTATACTTTCCTCAGGATAAGTAGCACTGAAAACTTA
Source organism: Lissotriton vulgaris (assembly GCF_964263255.1). Lineage (NCBI taxonomy): Eukaryota > Metazoa > Chordata > Amphibia > Caudata > Salamandridae > Lissotriton > Lissotriton vulgaris. The sequence continues at coordinate 3,055,503 of NC_141692.1, read as the reverse complement.
ACAGCAGCTGATGCTATCTCATGACTGAGTTGTAATTTTAGTGGTCCGATACGTCCTTTTTGTCGAGAATAAAAACTGCTGTAAGTTTTGTACTTTATTATTATATTGGCTTGTTACTAATTGCACAATATGATTCAGTGTTTTTTAAACTGCATATAAATGTGGGTGTTAGAAGCAGCCACAGGTTGGGCAGCCTGCTCTCCGACTGTAGAGCCTGATTCCGATGTGGTTGGAAACGGCTCCGACCCTGGTCATTAAGAGTAACAGTTGGAGTGCTCCACTTTCAAACATAGAGGAAACACGGGGTCTCCAACACTGGGTGCAAGGTGTTCCCTACCAACCCCTTTTTCCTAGTGTTCTCGTTCGGGACACTGGCTCCTATTGAAGTCAATGCAAGTCCAACTGAACCAAGTCCGTAAGCATCCGGACACATTGTAATCGGTCAGTAGGACTCCGACCGTACAAATTGTTCGCGAAGCATTCCTAAACTGATTCATTTATAATTCATAGACAAAAATTTATCGCTGACCTGCGGCGATTTTTATCGCAGATAAACCTTGGTATTAGCAAGGTTTATCGCAAATGCGATAAAAAACGGCCGCAATGCATGAATATCGCTGAAAAGTCCGCGATATTCATGCATTACCGAGCTAATGCTCTTAGCCATGTTATCCACCTCCAATTACTCAGCTACACGGCACAGTGATCAACGGCATCTAATAACTCGCCAATCAAGAAATAGTCTGCCAAGGTCCTGCCAAGCCAAAGCAGGCTGAGAACATTGACTCACACTTTTAATTTTCACAAGTGGGTTAGAGACTCTGTAATCGAGAACGATAACTCAATATGGTTTTATATACCTTTTTCCTTTAACAATACACACATTTTTAAGATTATAACGATTTTAATGATGAACGTTTTATATTGTGAGTTTTAATTAACTGTACAATAAAGTAAACCTAAACCTCCCATTGGATAACATGGCTAAGAACTGCACAGGGCAGGTGTTAGCTTATGGAGATATTCGCGCTTAGCGCGAATATCTCCAAAAGTTGGTAATAGGAGATAGCGATGTTAGCGACTGTTTCCAGTCGCTAACATCTTGGTACACCCACTTTGCATGTCGTTAGTGATAAATTTCACTGACATGCAAAGTGGGGCCCAAGATGGTCGCTATCTCCTACTAGCTGTCGCTAACTGGTGTTAGCGACAGCTAGGTAATAGGGAGATAATTTTATCTCCGCTTTCTTGGCTTTTTAAGCCAAAAAAGCGGAGATAAACCCCCTTGAATATTTTCAAAAAAACATTTTGTGTTGCTTTGTATAATTTTTTTTGATGCAAATCCAGTGCAAAAATGTTAGTAAAAGTGATTTTAGGTGTTCATGGGTACAGAATGCAAGCTAATCTGGCATCTAACACTTTATAGATGCTGCCTGGGGTATCGTAGCACTGCTGCCCTGACTAGCGCTCGCATTTTTACTCATTTTATTTATCTATTTATTGGTTAAGAGTTTAGAGGATAAGGTGTGCTCCACTAGCGCTCGCATTTTGTTTCTCCACTAGCACTCGCATTCTGTTTATTAATTAAGCCTTTGAAAGTCGGGGTGTGCTCCTCTAGCGCTCGCATTTTATTTATTGATTAAGCCTTTTGAAATCAAGGTGTGCTCCACTAGCGCTCGCACTTTGTTTGTTAGTTGGGCATTTGAAAGTCGGGGTGTGCTCCACTAGCGCTCGCATTTTACTTATTAATTAAGCCTTTAGAGATCAAGGTGTGCTCCGTTTCAATGGCGCCTCCCTGCCCACAGCGCTATTTACTTACATTCCCCAACCGACTTCCGGTCTCGCTTCCGACGCCATTTCTGTTATTGTTGTGCCTCGGAGCCCGCCCTCTCCACCACGCACCCGCCTCCCAGCTGCTCCTCCCTTCCACTGAGAGGCAAGGCTCTCCCCGCCGATTGTAGCGCTGTGACCGTCCTGACTTCGTCAGACACGGTTGCTCCCCAAGGCCCCTGGTATCCTGCGACCTACGCTGTGCCACACTGCCACCTCACCTACGCTGCGCTGCCCTGCTGACTGCTCTGCTTCCTGGGGTATCGTAGCACTGCTGCCCTGACTAGCACTCGCATTTTTACTCATTTTATTTATCTATTTATTGGTTAAGAGTTTAGAGGATAAGGTGTGCTCCACTAGCGCTCGCATTTTGTTTCTCCACTAGCGCTCGCATTCTGTTTATTAATTAAGCCTTTGAAAGTCAAGGTGTGCTCCACTAGCGCTCGCACTTTGTTTGTTAGTTGGGCCTTTGAAAGTCGGGGTGTGCTCCACTAGCGCTCGCGTTTTACTTATTAATTAAGCCTTTAGAGATCAAGGTGTGCTCCGTTTCGCTGGCGCCTCCCTGCCCAAAGCGCTATTTACTTACATTCCCCAACCGACTTCCGGTCTCGCTTCCGACGCCATTTCTGTTATTGTTGTGCCTCGGAGCCCGCCCTCTCCACCATGCACCCGCCTCCCAGCTGCTCCTCCCTCGCCCCTCCACTCTCACTATCCATATATGACAACTGCTTTTGCGCGCAGCATTTACGCGCAGCGGTCACGCCCCATGCGTGCCGAAGGTGCGCCAAAGGTAAGCCCGTCTACGCCCGTCCGCGCCTGGACCGCGCCCAGTGCCAGACCACCTGTTTCCCGCCGTACCCAGCCCACTAGATTCACATATGATGCCGCTACTCTCCTTGCCCTCAACCCGGAACAGCACACCACAATGCTACAATGCCACCCCAGGACGTACCCACGGCCCATTCACCTGTCACACCTGCAAGTTCTCCTGCTTCAGGACCCTCACCAAATCCACTTCCTCCAAACACAGCTCCGACTCTAACCACCTGAAGTGCATCCTGCTGAACACCCGCTCGGTCCACAGACACGCCACTGAACTTTGGGACCTACTCGACACCGCGTCATCGCCTTCCTTACAGAAACATGGATGAACACATCATCAGCACCCGACATCGCTATAGCCATCCCGGACGCTTACAAGATCATCCGAAAAGACCGCACCAACCAAACAGGAGGAGGCATTGCCATCATCCACAGGAACTCCATCAAAATCACGACCAGCTTCGACGATAATCTTGCAACCGCCGAACACCTTCACTTCCAGGTCCACACCGACCCTAGAACCACACTCAGAGGTACCCTCATCTACAGGCCTCCAGGAACCCGCACTCAATTCAGCGATGACATCACTGACTTCATCAGCCCACATGCCCTCACCTCCGAGAACTACATTCTATTAGGAGACCTCAACTTCCACCTTGAAAACAAACACGACTGCAACACCAACTCCCTTCCGGACAACCTGGCCAATCTCGGACTCAAACAACTTGTCGACACCCCCACCCATGTAGCCGGGCACACGCTCGACCCTATCTTCACCTCCAGCAAGCACATTTCCTTCGACCGTACCACAGCTCTCCATTGGACGGACCACAGCTGTGTTCACTTCAGCTACAAAACCACCTTGACCCACAACCGCCCACAACCTATTCCTCTGAGAAACTGGAACAAAATCACCTCCGACCAACTCCTCACATCACTCAACCAAAACCCTCCCACCCTTTCATTGGACCCAAACCAAGCGGCCACCAAACTCAAGCAATGGATCACCCACAGCGCAGATGCATTAGCACCCCTGAAAAAGCACCTGATCAATTCAGGCAGCAAAAAGGCTCCCTTGTTCAATGATGACCTTAAAAAATCCAAGAAGCTACGCCGCACCCTAGAGAAAACATGGAGAAAAAACCCAACCACCGACAACATGGCCACCCTCAAGGCAGCCACCCGCAAACACCACCAGTTGATTAGATCCACCAAGAAATCAGCATTCAAGGATCGTCTCAACAACAACGCCCATAACAGCAAGGAACTTTTCAACATCATCAAAGAATTCACCAACCCCGCCGCAGCATCTAACAACATCACTCCCTCCCAAGACCTCTACGATCGTTATCCTCCTTCTTCTACAACAAAATTGCTGACATTCACAACAGCTTCGAGAACACTCCCTGCGAACAACCATCCGCACCCCCCTCAGACCCCACACCGCCAACTGACAACCTCAGCGCCTGGAACCCAATCACCACCGAAGACACCATCCGCCTAATGAACTCAATCCACTCTGGCTCGCCAACCGACCCCTGCCCCCACCACATCTTCAATAAAGCTGACTCTGTCATCGCACCCCATCTCCGTGATGTCATCAACTGCTCGTTCAACTCTGCCACCTTCCCAGAAAGCTGGAAACACGCCGAACTCAGCGCCCTCTTGAAGAAACCCACAGCAGACCCCTCTGAACTTAAAAACTACCGACCCATTTCCCTCCTACCCTTCCCGGCCAAAGTCATTGAGAAAGCCGTCAACAGCCAGCTCGCCGCCTTCCTTGAATCCAACAACTCCCTCGATCCCTCTCAGTCTGGATTTTGAGCCAAACACAGCACCGAAACCGCCCTCATTGCAGTGACTGACGACATCCGAACACTACTGGACAACGGAGAAACAGTGGCCCTCATTCTACTCGACCTCTCCGCCGCTTTCGACACAGTCTGCCACAGCACCCTTATACAACGCCTCAGCAACATCGGCATACAAGGAAAAGCCTTGGACTGGATCATCTCATTCCTCGCTTGGAGAACTCAAAGAGTCCGACTTCCCCCATTCAACTCAGAGGCCACTGAAGTCATCTGCGGAGTACCACAAGGATCTTCACTCAGTCCCACCCTCTTCAACGTTTACATGAGTCCACTTGCCTCCATCGCGCGTCAACACAACCTTAACATCATCTCTTACACCGACAACACCCAGTTAATCCTTTCCCTCACCAAAGACCCTAACACCGCCAAAACTAATCTTCACGAAGGCATGAAAGAGGTAGCCGAATGGATGAAACATAGCCGCCTAAAACTCAAGTCAGACAAAACAGAGGTGCTCATCCTAGGATCTTCCCCCTCTGCCTGGGACGACTCTTGGTGGCCTTGCGCTCTGGGCAGAGCACCCACACCCACAGACCACGCATGCAACCTGGGCTTCATCCTAGACTCCTCTCTCTCGATGTCCAGACAAGTCAACGCCATCTCATCCTCCTGCTTCAACGTACTTCGTATTCTCAAAAAGATCTTCCACTGGATCCCCCTCGAAACAAGAAAGACTGTCACCCACGCACTGGTCACGAGCCGACTGGATTATGGTAACACACTATACGCCGGAATCTCAGCCAAATTACAGAAAAAACTCCAAGGCATCCAAAACGCATCAGCGAGACTCATATTGGACATCCCTCGCCAAGATCACATCACCGGACACCTAAAAGACCTCCACTGGCTTCCCGTCAACAAGAGAATTACATTCCGTCTTCTTACCCACGCACACAAGGCCCTCTACAAACTTGGACCCGAATGCCTCAACACTCGACTGTCCTTCTACACACCCACCCGCCAACTCAGATCGTCCAATCAAGCCCTCGCCGCAGTCCCGCTCATTTGAAAATCCACCATGGGTGGCAGATCCTTCTCCTTCCTGGCGGCCAAGACCTGGAACTCACTCCCCACTCACCTCCGCCTTACTCAAAACCACATCTCCTTCAGAAAAGAACTTAAAACCTGGCTATTCGACAAATAATGAACCCCCTCCCAAGCGCCTTGAGACCCCCTGGGTGAGTAGTGCGCTATATAAATTCATGAACTTGAACTTGAACTATGAATAATGTTTTTCTCACCGGGTTCTACTTGTAAACTCCTCAGTACAATGGAGTTTCGATTTTTTTCTACTGTTTCTCAGTCGTTCTAAAATGTCTTTACACCTACGTCAGCAGCATTACACCTATTCTGTTTCATTAGCATTCATTTAATCTCTTCGTGAAATGCATAAAGTGTGGTTTCATGCTCATCCCTTCTCTGTGAAGGCCTTTATGGCTCAGCACCGAGATGCATTCACAATCCATACACCATCCTGGCAGAGCAGTCCCCTCGGATTTCGCAGCGGCGCAGAGTGGGAGGCGCTTTTAGCGACTCAGCATTGCGTATAAAGCAGCCATCCTTATCACCTTATTTATAATCTCCGGGCGTTTAGAAATCAAACTGAAACAACTTCTGCTGTAGCTGCAATCTGTGAGCACATCCCCTCACCCTTCCTATAAGCAAACAATGTAATACATAACTCTACCCCGGCATTTGAAGTAATAAAGATAAGAAATGGCCTGCCTTGGGGCAGTACCCACCTCCGCCGGGGCTCGCAGGCTGCTTCTCTTCCTCCCAGTGAGGCTCCTGCACCTCTCTCTCTCTCTCTCTCTCTCTCTGCACTCCCTGCAGCCCAGCAGTTAAATACCAGCAGGGACCGCCCTTAGGAGACTCTGCACTCCACCAACTGACCACAAGGGGACACCAAACACCAACACATGAATGCGAGGGCGAGAGATCTCAGATGGGTGTTCGGGATGGCTTTCAGACTGTTTTTTTTTTTTGTATATGATTTGTCAAAATTTCAAACATATGTTTTAGAATGTATCCCAGTAAATGCGTGAACTTTAAAAAGAACAAGGTGTTTTTTTTAAATTTGTTTCCTATTCTATCGTCGGTCAACTCCGCCTCAATCTCTCCCAGTAGAGGCAGCTGGAGATGCCTTGGACAAGGTCTTTTGTCGTCTATTTTAAGTACAAAGGCTGAAGACATGCTTTCCTTACTGGTGATGTTTGTTATGCAAAGAAGCATCACGTGACTTATGGCCGAGTTTAGTTGTTGACAGAGTGGGAAGTCCGTCACAACAGCAATGCTGCGCCCTTCCTGCCAACACAGTGCTCCACCCCCTGATTTAAAGGTGGGTGGACCATATTTGCTCATGGCAGTGCCTACTGAAAGGCCAAATGTTTATGAAGGCAACATTTTTTAATGTCAGTCACCACCAGGCAAACTTGAGAAGTAAGGGACAGCAACAAGCATTTGGTCTCGCATTTTACGAGAGTTTGAGCTATGGGCATTGTTATTGACAATAGCTTTTATTTATGTAAGAAAAACCAAAAAACACATAGCATGCTGGATTTTGTTCCACATTTCTTGTAAGTATACATTCCACAGGCTCACAGGTGTTGGCTGAAACACTTGGACTGGATGGAAGTCATCGACTTGTTGACCTCTTATAGAGTAAGTGTTCGTTTTCATTGCACAATAAAATATATTTTAATCAGATTACTATTATTTGAGGTCACACATTATATATCTGGTCCCGCCTATAAAAGAAGAGAGTGATATTTTCTGACATACTGAGGGGTTGCGCAGAGTCAATTACCAATCACAATTCGATTGACTCCGCCATTCCCCACCGCGTGGCCTGTGACTGACTCTGCCCAGCCCCATGAGCCTAGAAGCCTCATTCATTCGTCTGGGTGTTAAACAGAGCACACGCCTAACACTCAGCGTTCACGTTGCTAAATCCAGCTTCAAATTTTCACTGCACACCGAAACTGATTTGCACTGCATATTAAGTTATGAAAAGCGCATAACTAGGACGCACGCAACGTACTTGATGCCTATCGTTTTTTGTCGCGCTTCTGGTTGGTTGCACTGATTTTCATATTTCACAAAATGTCTTTAACAAAGAGTTGCAGGGAGACTGCACAAATAGGAGACCTGTCGAGCGAAGCGCCAGATGCAATGGACCGTGATTTAAACTGACATCTGTCCTCAGCTGGAAGCCGGTGAAATGTCTAGAGTCCGAAGCGGGGGGAGCATTTGAAATCATTTCTTATCTCACCCAAAAGTACTTAGGAAATATGACAATCCATACCATAATATTGTGAATGTAAGCATAAATAGGTAAGTATAGGTTTACTAGTCTTAACTTCATACCTATGTATCTTGAATATATGCATTAGTAGGAGGCAGTTTTTTTATACAGATGTCTGCAAGATTTGGAATACGCTGCGTTTAAAAGTTCAGCGGGCACAATCATAAGCATCCTTAAGGAAATCGCATCTAACCTTGCTTTTTAGGTCTCGCCTACGCAGCACATGTGCTGCAGTGCTGCATAGGAAAAAGACCTTAAGCTATGTTTCGGTTTTTGTCCCAAAAACGGGGAAACCACACTTACAACGCAACTTTTACAACGCACTACATTTACAACGAAACGTTTACAACACAACATCCATTACAACGCATGCCATTACAACGCATACTTACACTATCCAACACTTACCCTACTGTTGCACCCCCTGGAGTTATAAGAGTAATTTTTACCCCTACACTATCCAATACTTACCCTACTGTTGCCCCCCCTGGAGTTATAAGAGTAATTTTTACCCCTACACTATCCAACACTTACCCTGCTGTTGCACCCCCTGGAGTGGGAATAGTAATTTTTACCCCTACACTATCCAATACTTACCATACATGCAATGTAATGGTATGCGTTGTAATGGTATGCGTTCTAAATGTAGTATGCATTGTAGTGGAATGTGTTGTAAAGGTAGTTCAAAGAATTTGTTGTAATGGCAGGCGTTGTAATGGAATGCGTTGTAATGGATGTTGCGGTGTAAAAAATGCGTTGTAAAGGTACGCGTTGTAAAAGTATGTGTTGTAACGACATACATCCCCAAAAACGTGCACATGTTCCATTACCTTCAATGGCAACACATGCACGTTTGGTGATTTCCTTGTAGGAGTGAGCTTGACACCAGATGTTTGTAATTAACTTACAAACACATGGTGCCCCTGGCTCGCTCCCGCAAGGGAAACGCTTTGTGAGCTGTCGGCCGCACTCCTCTCAACCCTCCCACTTTTAGCGAGAGACGCGCGCGCTTGTTGATTTCAGACACTGAACTTCTCTCTAACATGTCACTTCTGCCCACTCAAAAATCGCAGAAGCGCAAACAGTCATGCCTTGTCCTAAACACCCACCCGCTAAATGAACGCACCTAGACATGTCGAGGCAACCCAGGTCACAGTGCGCACCACTCAAGGGTCAACTATTGCATGAATATACTTAGGGAATGCAAGATGGAACAAAACAAGAAATGTGAACAGGAACTAAATGGATGACAAGGGTTATATTAACACCTTTTATTGTCGCTGTTGAAAAATCGTTCATTTGTTTTTGATTGTGTCGGAAGCTGATATGAGGCCATTTGAAATTAACTGTCGGTTCTGAGACCCGGTGGGACCGAGTGACTGAAACCACTGCTCTCCTGAAATCCGGCTGCGGGAACTGTTAATAAAGCGCCTTCTTTCTTCTCACAGTTTGTCACCACAGGCTGAGATCATGCTCTGTGCTAACTGATGCCTTGTCTTCCACCTCGTCTCCGTCCCTCAACACCAGTCCTTGTCATAATAGAGCCCCTTAGTGTGCCCATGCACTGCGTGAATGAGGTGCAGTGATAACAAATAAATAGTCAAGTCAAGTCAAGTCATAAAATTTGTATAGCGCACTACATACCCAGAGGGTTTCAAGGCGCTTAGGAAGGGGAGGAGGATTATTTGTCAAATATCCACGTTTTAAGCTGCTTTCTGAACGCTAGGTGATTCTGGGTGAGGCGAAGGTAAGCGGGGAGTGAGTTCCAAGTTTTGGCAGCCAGGTATGAAAAGGATCTGCCTCCCATGGTGGTCTTGTTGATGCGAGGTACAGTGGCGAAGGCTTGGCTGGAAGAGCGAAGTTGGCGGGAGGGGGTGTAGAAGGACAGTCGAGAGTTGAGGCAATCTGGTCCGATGTCGTAGAGTGATTTGTGTGCGTGGGTTAGCAGTCGGAAAGTGATCCTCTTATTGACGGGTAGCCAGTGGAGGTCTTTAAGGTGACCAGAGATGTGTTCGTTGCGTGGGATGTCTAATATGATCCTGGCTGAGGCGTTTTGGATTCGTTGTAGTTTCTTCTGGAGTTTAGCGGTGGTACCTGCGTAGAGGGTGTTTCCGTAGTCCAGTCGGCTAGTGACTAGAGCGTGGGTGACTGTTTTCCTTGTTTCGGAGGGGATCCAGCGAAATGTTTTTCTGAGCATGCGAAGAATGTTAAAGCAGGAAGATGATACGGCGTTGACTTGTCTGTTCATTGAGAGTGAAGAATCCAGGATGACGCCAAGGTTCCGTGCGTGGTCTGTCGGGATGGGTGCTTTTCTGAGGGCTTCCGGCCACCAGGAGTCGTCCCATGCAGAGGGGGATGTACCTAAGATGAGGACTTCTGTTTTGTCTGAGTTCAGTTTCAGACGGCTTTGTTTCATCCATTCGGCGACTTCTTTCATTCCTTCGTGTAGGTTAGTTTTGGCGGTGCTGGGGTCCTTGGTGAGAGAGAGGATCAGTTGAGTGTCGTCCGCGTAAGAGATGATGTTGAGGTTGTGTTGGCGGGCGATGGCCGCGAGGGGGCTCATGTATACGTTGAATAGGGTGGGACTGAGTGAGGATCCTTGAGGTACGCCGCAAATGATTTCAGAGGCCTCGGACTTGAATGGTGGGAGGCGGACTCTCTGGGTTCTTCCGGTGAGGAACGAGGTGATCCATTCCAGTGCTTTTCCTTGGATTCCGATGTTTCTGAGGCGTTGTAAAAGGGTGCTGTGGCAGACTGTGTCGAAGGCTGCGGAGAGGTCGAGGAGGATGAGGGCGACTGTGTCTCCATTGTCCAGTAGAGTTCGAATGTCGTCTGTTGCTGCGATGAGGGCGGTCTCAGTGCTGTGTTTGGCTCGGAAGCCAGATTGTGAGGGGTCGAGTGATTTGTTGGCTTCGAGGAAGGCGGCGAGCTGGTTGTTGACGGCTTTCTCGATGACTTTGGCCGGGAATGGAAGAAGCGAGATGGGGCGGTAGTTTTTGAGTTCGGTGGGGTCTGCTGTTGGTTTTTTCAGAAGGGCGGTGAGTTCAGCGTGTTTCCAGTCTTCTGGGAAGGTAGCGGAGTTGAAGGAGCAGTTGATGACGTCTCGGAGGTGCGGTGCTATGACGGAGTCTGCTTTGTTGAAGATGTGGTGAGGGCATGGGTCTGTGGGGGATCCGGAGTGGATGGAATTCATCAGGCGGATGGTGTCCTCAGTGGAGATTGGGTTCCAGGCGTTAAGGGTGTTTACGGGGGGAAGATGGTTAGCAGATGGTAGGGTGGGTTGGCTTCCGGGTTGGTTGTCAAAGCTGTTGTGGATGTCAGCAATCTTGTTGTGGAAGAAAGAGGCTAGGGAGTCGCAGAGGGTTTGAGAGGGGGTGATGTCGTTGGAGTTGGCCGAGGGGTTGGAAAATTCCTTGACGATGTTGAAAAGTTCCTTGCTGTTGTGGGCGTTGTTGTCAAGTCGATCCTTGAATGCTGTTTTTCTCTAAAAGGAAAACATGTCCCTTTGGCTTTGGATACTAAAAAAAGAGGCAGTTAGTTCTATGGGTAGGGAGGCAATGGGGTCTACTTGGTAAATGTTCCCCGAAAACATGAATTTGAATTCCATCACTGCAAATGATCTAAACCGTGTGATTTTGGGTAGCACTTTGTGCGCTAGGTCCATACTCCCAGTTTCTGACAAATTAGGCGTGTGTAAAGCCTGCATGGATTCATAAATACAAGCATCACTCCCCCTGTTTAGGAATATGACATCATGCTTTCAGGAGAAAGGCAAGCAACAGAGGGCATTCAAATACATACAGTGTGTACTCTAAAGCGCCTGTTCAACCGGACTAGGGGGCATATTACCAACAAGTAGCGATATTTATCGCTAAATAGGCTTAGCGACGATTTTTTTATCGCTGTCTATCGCTGGATATGTTAGCGGAGAAAACATGCTATTAGCAACGTTTTTCTCCATTGTGCTAAAATATCCAGCGATAGCGGCGAAATAAGTGAATATCGCTGAGAATACAGCGATATTCACGCATTAGCGACAAAATGCTCTTAGCCATGTTATCCACCTCCCATTGGATAACATGGCTAAGAACTGGTCTGGGAAGGTGTTAGTTTTTGGAGATATTCGCGCTTAGCACAAATATTTCCATCGCTACGCCTGTCTTGCTAATAGGCGATAGCGATGTTAGCGACTGCTTTCAGTCGCTAACTGGTTGGGTATGTCCACTTTGCATGTCATTAGCGATAAACATCGCTGACATGCAAAGCGGGCCCCAAACCGCTCGCTATCACCTAAAAGCTGTCGCTAACATCAGTTAGCGACAGCTTGCTAATAGGATGGTGCTATATAAAACTGCAACAAAAAAAAAAAGTGACGTCTTGCAGTTGTATCAACAACACTTTTCTGAAAGTCAAACCAGCTAAGAAGTGAAACGTTTCTCTGACACTTTGTTGTAAAAATTAACATTTGCCTTGATGTAAACAACCGAGGTATGCCTTTGTGTTGGTATGTATGGCTCTCACTGAAAGCCGTTGGCGTGAATGTCACATTCTAAATGTGAACATTCACTGCTGTGACGTAGCAATGGTAAGTTATAGATCTCACAAGTCACTGTTGCTGCTACATCACAAAGGAATCCCAGGCTGCTTTGGCAAAGCTCTGCGAGAGAAGCACTGAAAAGCAGGGAGCACAGCTCCTGATGGAGAGGGAGGGAAAGGCACAGAGTGTGGTGAGGGTGGTTGAAAGGAAGTGGGGTATTTTCTTTTATTCATTTGGGCCAGGGAGGAGATGCCATGTTATGTATGGCTCCCCCATTACTGCTCTGCCCCTGAGTAGCAGTTGAAATCAGGGGTAGATGATTTGGGAGATTGAGGAGGGGGGCATAAAAACATAAAATATACATGGGTAAAAAGTGAAATACACAGACGTTTTTTCACCTCAGGGTTTTGAGTGACAATGAAGACAACTCAAGCTTCACACTTAATGTCTGCTTCATGTCACGCAGAACCCCTCGGTGAAAATATCCATGTAATTCACTGTTACCCATCTATAATTCTATATGTAATCCTTTGTGGTTCTCAAACCCTGCATGGTAACAAATTTAGTGCTTCCTTCTCTACCTTATTACATACCTTTGTACTGAAATCCTGTTAAGTACCTAACAAATACTGTACTGTAAACAACAGTTGTTTTGATATGTTTCCAGAAAACACGTGGTTGAATCATGTCCGGTGCTTTGACATCCCGCTTACGTACACTCTGAAACCCTGGAGAGAGAAGTTTACGCTATATAAAAAATAAATACCAACGACACCACGAATCCACAGGAAATAAAACATGGGTTAGTTAGCTCTGCTGAGTTGCCCAGGTCCATGTGTGACAAGGTACACCAACCTAGTCTTTTTCCTTTGTATTCTGATTTTTGAAGTCTTGATTATTCTATTACAAAACCAGGATTATATGTTTTTGGTAGTTTCATGTAGCGCAAACTGGATTGGAAGGTATTAGAGTGTGAACACATTAATATTTTCTAGGCACGTGGAGATTTAGGTACAGATGCATCAACAATGCCATTTGCGATTCCTTATTAGCAAAAAATAAGGATTCGCTAATAAGGAATAGCAAAAGGCTATGCATGTAGAAATCGCAAGAAAAATAGAGATTTCTAAACATTCATTAATTGCGACTCACAAATTGCGAGTCGCACGTAAGGAGTACCTCCCCATTCATTCCCATGGGAATGAATGGGAAGACATTCTCAATTTGCGATTCTCAATTAGAGAAACGCTATTTGAGATTGCAATTTCAAGGGTGCCAGGGTGTCAAAAGGACACCCTGTTGCACCCCTGAAATCTGCATATGAGAATATCTTGCACACACACATGCCCCAAGGGCATGTGTGTGTGCAAGATGGTTCAAGGGCAAGTGTGTGTGTAAAATGGAACTTTGAAAAATGCACTTTAGTGCATTTTTTAAGTTTTTGCAAATTACCATGAAGTTCACCTTTATTGTAATTTGCTCCCCCTATTAGCGAAACTGCTAACTTTTTTACTTTGATGCATTGCATTTAAGGAATCTCAATTTGAGATTCGTAAAATGCAATCGTAATTTAGGTAATCACAATTTTGCGATTTCTTAAATTGCGATTTTTGCATTTGGGGTGATGCATCCCAAATGCAAAAATATTGGTCGCAAAGGGGCAGATTCTGAGAATCTGCCCCTTTGCGACCGGTTTTTCCTTTGATGCATCTATACCGAAGTGATTTGCCCAGAATCAATGGATACTAAGTTGATGCCAAGACTTGAACCAGGGTCCCCAGTTCCAAAGTTAGCAGCTCAGGCTGTTACCCCACATCCTAAACAAACAAAACCTGGACTAGAGACCTAGTAACATGTCAGCTATGGGTCTCCATAGTGTATGTGCTTATAATATAATCACTGCCCTTTATAAAAGTAACTAATGGTGTATATCTTTATTGGGCTAAAAACAGAGCCGGCCCTTGCACTGAGTGATCCCTGGGCTGAAATTTCACGCCATAGTTGCTGTTTGTGTGAAATGAGGGAGAAGGGGTTACTTTTTACTGGTCAGTCCATGACTGCCAACATCAAAGCAGTGATCTGAATATGAACATCTTGTGCACAGCCCACATCACCGGAATCGTCCACAGTTAGCACCATGAGGCTGGTGCAAGGTTGTTCGATGGGGTGGGGAGGGGATGTTGGTGTTTGGGAGCATGGGGTAACAGGTAAATGGGAGAGCACAGAAGGAGGCTGATGGGATGTTAGGTAAAGTGATTGTGAGACATTACAATGATTAAAATAACTTTAAATTGTAGGAGTTAAGGAAGAGGGATGTTGCTGTGTGCAGGACCCTGGTGCAGAGAGGTTCATGAGCCCCTATAAAGACTGGAACCATGGGCCCAGCTCGCCTATGCAAAAGCTGGCCCTGGCACAAACTCTTTACAGCAGCCTATGTTGAGTGATCTGGTGTCTTCTTAACCCCTTCCTAATAAGAACAGATGTCTGGATCAGGAACTGGCTACACATCCCTCGGTGTACGCATGTACACCCTAGCCTACAGGCTGAACCGTGCTACTGTGAAATTGAAACAAAGCTTGGGACTGTAGTTGAAATCCAGTTGAAAATAAGACACACACACATTTCATTGGGCTCCATGGTCAACATGCAAGCCTTACAGATATTCTCAGAAATACATGCAAATAAGTGCAGGCGGTTTCAGCATGGTGCATATCCTTTCACAAAGTCAAAAAACACTCACAGAGGACTCAAGAATTCTAGGGATCATCTTGACAACAAGCTCAATATGACGGTTCAAATCCATGTTGGGGGCACCTCCTATTTCCACACCCTATGCATGCTGTGAAAAGTCTTCAAATGGTTGCCTCAGAACACCAGACTGATCGTCACACTAGCTCTCATTACCACAAGGTTAGACTACAGCAACACTCTCTTCGCTTGAAACTCCAAACTACTCCTACACAGACTCCAGACCATCCAAACCACCGCTGCAAGACTATACTCAACCTTCCACATGACAATCACATCGCACCGCACCTCAGGAACCTTCCCTGGCGCCCCATTCACAAGAATGCAAGCCTGTGCAGCAAGATATACTGGCATATGAGAGATCCACTTCTACTGTTCTCACAGATTGTACAGCTTAGAAAAACTTCTAGATCCCCACTACTGCATCAAAGGCTATAAGGTAATTTCCAAGATTCCTTGATGAATTCTCTAACCATCTCTTCATGTCTCCCTGCCTGTGGTTGTTCTAGGCAATACTGAAACTGGAAAGTTGTGACTGGTAAAGTTATGTGGCCACAGATTAACCACTCTGTGGACACTGATTCTGCTACAGTAAAAGGTAATCTGTTCAGTTTTTCAATACGCAGCATTGTATATTTCATTCCCCTCTATGTCATGTTCATCTGTTTTCCATTAGATTGTATGCATTCTCATGTAACGTAACTGGTGCTATGTAAAGCTCTATGATATCTGATTTGTGTGAAGTTCGCGCAATATAAAACTCTGAAAAAAGAAACAAAAAAAAAACAGGGAAGTACTGTTGATAAAACGCCAAGGGACATAACCTGCGCGCAATGATTGCAACGTCAAGTTTAATAGCATTATAGAATGAAATTGCAATTGCGTGTGCTGTATTATGGACAAATCTTGCTCTAGTACATCAATAGCAGAAGATAAAATCTTGCCCAGTATATAAATCCTGGATGTTAACATAGTCATACCATTGTCATCTACTGCTAATGCCTTCTCTAAGTGAATCCTATCCAATTATCAAATTCTCTCTGCTGCTTCTTGTTGGGAGATTTTCCAAATGTCATTATAGACCGCATATAAGAAATGTTTCTGACCTGGCTTTCTGGGACCTAATAAAAAATCAGGTAGGTCCACATCCTCTGTAGGTAAAGATAAGTGCTGTTTCACCGGGGGTAGTCTTAAAGTCTTTAGCCAGTCAAGGCATAACTTCCCAACACTGTATGATGTCACCATCCCGGATGTTCTCTTTGTAAATAGCATTGGTCTGACCTATGGATACTTGAACCCTTCCGTGCTACCCCTGAATCTTTCCTGACATCTGTTAGTGTCTGTGGGCCAAACCAACTATTCCTTCCACTTGTGGTATGATCTATTGTATTGTAAAATGTCATCTATTATAGACCCTTCTTCTGATGAAAAATGTTCTTCTGTATGTGATGGTGTTGGAATCCGGGGTGCATTCAAATCCTTGTTCTTAGCCATCCCAAGACAGAATGTCTGTTGCACAGTTTGATTTAGAAATACCATCTGCTAAGGAATGAGACACGCTCTAAATAGCGCTTCTGTTCCCTGGACTTGCAATCTCCAGAACCCCAGACTGACTTTAAATCTATAGTGTCTTACATAAGTCGAAACCCCATTCAGACAGTTGGGTAATAAAGGAAGCAGAGAAAATGTGTTTAGTATTAGTCAGCATATTTTTCTGCGTGGATATAGGTGCAACCATATAATAGAATGAGGTTGGGTCTGAAAAGTTCAACCCTAAAAAATATGAACATTTCTGTGCAAATGTTTTGAACTACTTTTCGGTGGTATAGGGCAATGTTACCAATGGTGATATGTCAAAACATTCCTAGGGCTACTGGATTTGTGCAGAAAATGATGACCATAATGTTGATAACAATACATAGGGGATGATTCCGATGCAGGTTTGGAAAGTTTCCCCATCAAATTGGTTTAGAAATGGTTTCTGACCCACTTGGATCAGGAAAGTCTTGTTGTAAATTGACAGCAATGTGTTAGCATTAACAGAAGCCATCCTGTATTTAGAAGTTATCTTATCCGTTTTGTGAAAGCTATTTTGTATTTCTGGCTGCCATTTTGTTTGCCACGTGCTCGCCATGTGCTCTGCCTTCCCTCAGTATTGACTGCTCTTGTAATCTGCCTAGAAACGAACTATATTTAGCATCTTCCACCTTCGCACATGCCCAGAAGGGCCTAGCTAGTAGAATGCACCTGCTTCTCTAGTATAACTGTCAGGATATTTTACCTGCTATATGGAGAAGTAACTCTCCTCCCACTTTGTTGAGCAAGCATGCGCCAGGACTGCCCCTTGGTCTTAGGCTGACTATGTAACCCTAAGCATATATAAGGCCCCAGTTTTCTGTACTCCTCAGACTGCCTCATTCAGTTGCTAAGGCTTCTGAGTGACGTAGTCTCACTCATTTGAGGTTAATAAAGATGCTCTTTTATATTTCAGCTTCTGGGCCAATTTCTTCTTTTTTGGTTTAAAGGACCAAGTATCAGTGGAACCCCTGAGAAGATTTGTTGTTTTCTTCAGTCTGACCGACGGAGTACATCCGGATGCTTCCAGATACGATTTGGTTGGACTCCCATTGACTTCAATGGGAGCATATGTTCCTAACTGCATCACAATTGGGCCCTCGGTCGGTAATACATGTTACGGATCCGATTTGGAAGGAGCAAATGCCCATACCGCATCAGAATCAGGCCCTGGGTAGGAATGCTTTCCTAACTGCATCAGAATCAGGCCCCCAGTATTAAAATCTGATGTGTCTCTCAATATTTCATTGCTAGACAATGCAGCAGATTGTTCTAAATCAGACAACATATTGTTTATAGTTTTAAAATCCCAATCATCGGAAAATGTACTGGAGATAATGATATCATTTAAGAACGTTTTAAATAAATGCAGTATTTTTAAAAGTTCAGTCATGCCAAATTGATCAGAATTAACCTTGTACCATACTGTATCATCAGGTTTAGGAATTGCTGTAATGCTCAATGATGACAAGTCTCTTTGTTCACGATGTGATGAGACGTGAGGTTTCAGAACCAAGTTCACTTTTGATGCTGCAGTACTTTGGTGAAGGTAAGTTCCATTAACAAGTAAGCAAAAGACAGTTACTAAGCCTATCCAGAAAAGCAAGAACAGTATACCTATGATTATCCAAAGCTCTATCCAAGGTGACACCAGTTAAGTCTTTGACTTGATATTGACAAGTTATTAGCATCATTTCAGGTTCACTTGGATCCACAGAAAAGTTGATGAAATAGCTAGATGCAGTTCTATCTATATTTTATAGCTCAGCAGGTTTAGTTGAACTTGTAGATGGATCTTGTTGAGGCATGTTTATGTAGACATCAGTGTTGGTCAAATTGAAATTTGTCTTTCATTTTGTTTTTTAATTTCTGTTTCAAGAGGAACTAGTGCCATGGCATTGTTGCATAGTCCATCATTCCATATAGGTGACTCTTCAAATGTAATGAGCCTTTCCGTCTGAACTTCCTTGATGGTAGCGAGAGGAGGGCGTCCGCTACACAAGAGCTCACAAAGCCTACTGTTCAGTATCGGCCACGTAGTGTTGTTTTTGTCAGATCAATGGAGACAAATATTTTCTCTTTTTTTCCAGCAAGAGGCGGAAGAAGTACAATTCTAGTTTCTTCATCTGTGTGAGAAGTTGGCCTGGCATATGCTGTCCACTATTCTAGTGGTTACCTTGCACCAGTCCAAATGACCCTTATTGATGGTAGGTTTAAGATAACCTTTATAGAAAGCTATCCTAGTGGTAGCTGTGGAGAGCAGCCTTCAGGCTAAGTCTTGAAGGAATGTAAAGCAGCTTGTTTTACCAGTCTATAATTTCGTGAATTACCAAATAAAAGGAGAACCACACCAGGTATATATATATCAAATATCCAAGCCTGGATCAAGGATGAGAAGAACCTGAAAACAGAGGGGACAGAGTCTGGGACACTTGCCAGTAACCAGGAAGGTGATGAGCGGATGCCCACAGATGTCGGGTGATTTCAGGTGAAGAAGGTGCATCTTGACTCTTCAGCCACGAGAAACAGGAGGCATCAACAATGAGCAGGTGCTGGATTCAACTGTCCTATAAAGGATGTCGAGTGCTGCAGTGTCGGTTTCTGGATTGGTCCCAACAAGCCTTGGCAACAGCAACCCACGCAGGAAGTACAAATCAGCGGTGCGGACCAGCAAGGTCTGAGTGACTCATCACGTGGTGGAGAGTCAGGGCACGTGTGGAGCAACCAGGGAAGCCCAAGGAAAAGTAGAGTTACCTTCGAGGGGAGCCACCTGTCAATGGACCAGGGATTGCAAAGGGGCCTTAAGCAGAAATGCCAGAAGCGGGCTCAAGGAACACTCATGGAGTGTAGGCCCACAATCTTTGGTGCAGGTGGTGCTCGGGCATGGACTACAAGTAGCTCAATGCACAACCTCGGGAAAAATGGGAAGTTGATGCACTAGCAAATGTGTACGGTGCCAGGAGTTCCTGTCCCACGTTACTCGTGAGGGCTGTGGGTCTCAGCTTTGCTGGGATCTCATGTCGGCCTCTGAGAAGTCTGCAATTCCATGTCCTGAGCCACAAATACTACTGTGTCTGGTGGGAGCTTCGGAATTGCAGACCCGCAAGATGCGTCTTTGGTGTCTGCCTGAGCAGGGGAGTCAATCCTTGACCCCAAGGGAGAATCTTCGGTCCTCTAGTCGTTAGTAGTGTGTCAAAGTTCCAGGATTCAGCTACAGAGTTTCGTCCATGTATAATTTAAAGTTCTGTTGCCTGGGGTCCCTTACTTATACTAAAGAAAGGATATGGACATACTCTTGGGACACACCTATGGGAGAATCTGAGAAGACGGGTGGTTACACCCCTTTCCCTTTGTCCAGTTTCACCCCTGAGAAGGGCTGGGCACCCCTGCAACTGGTTTGAACTGGGGTATGCACAGGGACACCAAGTGTGCCCCCAGCACTGTCTGAAAAGCACTCTCTGAGTGCCCCCACCCAGCCCCAATACACTAAAGCCTGCCTGGTAGGTGGTTACACCTCCCTGTGACAGGAAACCTATTGTCCAGGCCTCACCTGCCGGAATTTCATTCAGCAGCAGGTCAGACCCATGTCTGTGGCATCCATTTTGTGATGCCAGAGCTTGTTTAATCTATTACCGGGCAGACTAGTGTGTTCATGTCTTCTCCCTCCAGAAGGGAGGAATTCTACGCCCACTGCCAGGACTGGAGGGGGGTAGGATTACAAAGTGTTTGACACCAAACACGACATGTTTTCATGCAGCCATTCCAAAGTTAGCTTTTACAGCGAGGAAATAATGCACTTAAGAGTATATTGTCTGGCTGCGTCACAGAACAGCTTCAGAGAATAGATTCCTAAAGCTGAATAGGGGCCCTGCTCATGCATGAGCACCCTCTCACACAAAACCAAGCACTCTCCCTTCAGGATTGATAAGGCCTGCGATTGAAGTGACTGATAGATTTATATGTATCTGTGATTAAAGGTAGATAAAGGTAAGTATGGGCGGAAAATCCGTTACGCTCGCGGATTTTGCGGATTTTCGGTAAATTCGCAATCCCCGAGATTTGCGAATTTCCCGCAAAATCCGCAAATTCGCACGCAGCGGATTTTTTTTTTCTTGGTGATACAATTTTGCGGCGCGCGGCGTTTATCATCGTTTGCCGAGTTGTTTTTCTTGATATTTTGCGAGTGCTGTGCCATTTTGGATCTTGCTGCGGGATCCCGCGGGAATTTGGCAAGCGCGATTAGTAATCGCGGCTTGCCAACTTTTACAGCGAGCGTTTGTCAACGTGAGTATGCCGTGATCACGTATCGCGTTACTTCGCAATTGCGAGCTTTGAGATGCGGCGAGCAGCAACAATCTCGCACACGCGAAAATATAAAATTTGCAATTCTGCACAAGAAATCCACCAGCAAGCAGCATAAACCTTCTTGAAATGATGATTTTTATCTGAATAACTCCTTAGGTTGACATTTACCTGCACTTTTTTTGCGAGGAGTTCATTTTGGGGAGGGGGGAGTGGGAGGAAGGAAGTGCCCCACAGTCTTCAACTTCCTGTTCCTGTCCAGCAGGCTCCTCCCAGTGCTTTGTCCATCTCCTGGTCACTTTTCATTTGGATCTGGAGCTGGAAAGATTACTTTTTGTGGATGTTGCTGGATATTTGGATTTGAGGCCTTTTTGACTTTCTTTGGATCACTTTTGGATTAGAAATTTCACAAGTAAGTTTGTTTCGGGCGTTACAGTTGGTCACAAGCCGACTGGACTATGGAAACACCCTCTACGCCGGGACTACCGCTAAACTCCAGAAAAAACTCCAACGAATCCAAAACGCCTCAGCCAGGCTCATATTAGACATCCCGCGTAAAGAACATATCTCTGGTCACCTGAAAAACCTCCACTGGCTTCCCGTCAATAAGAGGATCACTTTCCGGCTCATAACCCACGCACACAAAGCACTCTACAAAATCGGACCAGAATGCCTCAACACACGACTGTCATTCTACACCCCCTCCCGCCAGCTTCGATCTTCCAACCAAGCCCTTGCCACTGTACCTCGCATCAACAAGACCACCATGGGAGGTAGATCCTTCTCCTACCTGGCAGCTAAAACCTGGAACTCACTTCCCACTTACCTTCGCCTTACCCAGAACCACCTAGCATTCAGAAAGCAACTTAAAACGTGGTTATTTGACGAGTAATTCCCCACCCCTCCTTAAGCGCCTTGAGACCCTCTGGGTATGTAGTGCGCTATATAAATCCTTTGACTTGACTTGACTTGACAACTACAATTTTGGAATTTTCGATTTTTGGGCTGTTTTGGGGCCTTTTGCCCAGGGGTACTCAGTGGTGGGTGGACTGAGTCTTTCTGTGGGGTGTCTTGAACTTAAACATCATGGAGGGCATGAATGGATTGGGTTTGTGCTAATTTTTCAGTGGTTTTCGTTTTTTGAGGCTGTACTTGTGGCCTTTTCACCAGGGGTATTGAGTCTAGCATGGTCCTAGTCTTTCTGTGGGGTGTCTTGAACTTAAACATCATGGAGGGCATGGATGGAATGGGATTGTGCTGATTTTTCAGTGATTTTCGTTTTTTGGGGCTGTACTTGTGGCCTTTTCGCCAGGGGTATTGAGTCTTGCATGGGCCTAGTCTTTCTGTGGGGTGTCTTGAACTTAAACATCATGGAGGGCATGGATGGAATGGGATTGTGCTGATTTTTCGGTGTTTTTCGATTTTTGGGGGTGTACTTGTGGCGTTTTCACCAGGGGTATTGAGTATTGCATGGGCCTAGTCTTTCTGTGGGGTGTCTTGAACTTAAACATCATGGAGGGCATGGATGGAATGGGATTGTGCTGATTTTTCAGTGTTTTTCGATTTTTGGGGGTGTTCATGGGGAGGGACAGGCCATGTGGCTGGGGGCCATTTTGAGTGCTGCTACAGGCCCTGGCCATGTGCTGGGAGGCAAGTGGCCATTTTGAATGCAGACATTGTTGTTAGGCCTGCAACCATTTTGCCTACTTTTTAACCTTTATGCCCAGGGGTATTTGAGTCTAGCATGGGCCTAGTCTTTCTGTGGGGTGTCTTGAACGTAAACATCATGGAGGGCATGGATGGAATGGGATTGTGCTGATTTTTCAGTGATTTTCGTTTTTGGGGGCTGTACTTGTGGCCTTTTCACCAGGGGTATTGAGTCTAGCATGGGCATAGTCTTTCTGTGGGGTGTCTTGAACTTAAACATCATGGAGGGCATGGATGGAATGGGATTGTGCTGATTTTTCAGTGTTTTTCGATTTTTGGGGGTGTTTATGGGGAGGGACAGGCCATGTGGCTGGGGGCCATTTTGAGTGCTGCTACAGGCCCTGGCCATGTGCTGGGAGGCAAGTGGCCATTTTGAATGCAGGCATTGTTGTTAGGCCTGCAACCATTTTGCCTACTTTTCAACCTTTATTCCCAGGGGTAGTGAGTCTTGCATGGGCCTAGTCTTTCTGTGGGGTGTCTTGAACTTAAACATCATGGAGGGCATGGATGGAATGGGATTGTGCTGATTTTTCAGTGATTTTCGTTTTTTGGGGCTGTACTTGTGGCCTTTTCACCAGGGGTATTGAGTCTAGCATGGGCCTAGTCTTTCTGTGGGGTGTCTTGAACTTAAACCTCATGGAGGGCATGGATGGAATGGGATTGCGCTGATTTTTCAGTGATTTTCGTTTTTTGGGGCTGTACTTGTGGCCTTTTCACCAGGGGTATTGAGTCTAGCATGGGCCTAGTCTTTCTGTGGGGTGTCTTGAATTTAAACATCATGGAGGGCATGGATGGAATTGGATTTTGCTGATTTTTCAGTGTTTTTCGATTTTTGGGGGTGTTCATGGGGAGGGACAGGCTATGTGGCTGGGGGCCATTTTGAGTGCTGCTACAGGCCCTGCCCATGTGCTGGGAGGCAAGTGGCCATTTTGAATGCAGGCACTGTTGTTAGGCCTGCAACCATTTTGCCTACTTTTCAACCTTCATGCCCAGGGGTAGTGAGTCTTGCATGGGCCTAGTCTTTCTGTGGGGTGTCTTGAACTTAAACATCATGGAGGGCATGGATGGAATGGGATTGTGCTGATTTTTCAGTGATTTTCGTTTTTTGGGACTGTACTTGTGGCCTTTTCACCAGGGGTATTGAGTATTGCATGGGCCTAGTCTTTCTGTGGGGTGTCTTGAACTTAAACATCATGGAGGGCATGGATGGAATGGGATTGTGCTGATTTTGCAGTGTTTTTCGATTTTTGGGGGTGTTCATGGGGAGGGACAGGCCATGTGGCTGGGGGCCATTTTGAGTGCTGCTACAGGCCCTGGCCATGTGCTGGGAGGCAAGTGGCCATTTTGAATGCAGGCATTGTTGTTAGGCCTGCAAACATTTTGCCTACTTTTCAACCTTTATGCCCAGGGGTAGTGAGTCTTGCATGGGCCTAGTCTTTCTGTGGGGTGTCTTGAACTTAAACATCATGGAGGGCATGGATGGAATGGGATTGTGCTGATTTTTCAGTGATTTTCGTTTTTGGGACTGTACTTGTGGCCTTTTCACCAGGGGTATTGAGTATTGCATGGGCCTAGTCTTTCTGTGGGGTGTCTTGAACTTAAACATCATGGAGGGCATGGATGGAATGGGATTGTGCTGATTTTTCAGTGTTTTTCGATTTTTGGGGGTGTTCATGGGGAAGGACAGGCCATGTGGCTGGGGGCCATTTTGAGTGCTGCTACAGGCCCTGGCCATGTGCTGGGTGGCAAGTGGCCATTTTGAATGCAGGCATTGTTGTTAGGCCTGCAACCATTTTGCCTACTTTTCAACCTTTATGCCCAGGGGTAGTGAGCCTTGCATGGGCCTAGTCTTTCTGTGGGGTGTCTTGAACTTAAACATCATGGAGGGCATGGATGGAATGGGATTGTGCTGATTTTCCAGTGATTTTCGTTTTTTGGGGCTGTACTTGTGGCCTTTTCACCAGGGGTATTGAGTCTAGCATGGACCTAGTCTTTCTGTGGGGTGTCTTGAACTTAAACATCATGGAGGGCATGGATGGAATGGGATTGTGCTGATTTTTCAGTGATTTTCGTTTTTGGGGCTGTACTTGTGGCCTTTTCACCAGGGGTATTGAGTCTTGAATGGGCCTAGTCTTTCTGTGGGGTGTCTTGAACTTAAACATCATGGAGGGCATGGATGGAATGGGATTGTGCTGATTTTTCAGTGTTTTTCGATTTTTGGGGGTGTTCATGGGGAGGGACAGGCCATGTGGCTGGGGGCCATTTTGAGTGCTGCTACAGGCCCTGGCCATGTGCTGGGAGGCAAGTGGCCATTTTAAATGCAGGCATTGTTGTTAGGCCTGCAACAATTTTGCCTACTTTTCAACCTTTATGCCCAGGGGTAGTGAGTCTTGCATGGGCCTAATCTTTCTGTGGGGTGCCTTGAATTTAAACATCATGGAGGGCATGGATGGAATGGGATTGTGCTGATTTTTCAGTGATTTTTGTTTTTGGGGGATGTACTTGTGGCCTTTTCACCAGGGGTATTGAGTCTTGCATGGGCCTAGTCTTTCTGTGGGGTGTCTTGAACTTAAACATCATGGAGGGCATGGGTGGAATGGAATTGTGCTGATTTTGCAGTGTTTTTCGATTTTTGGGGGTGTTCATGGGGAGGGACAGGCCATGTGGCTGGGGGCCATTTTGAGTGCTGCTACAGGCCCTGGCCATGTGCTGGGAGGCAAGTGGCCATTTTGAATGCAGGCATTGTTGTTAGGCCTGCAACCATTTTGCCTACTTTTCAACCTTTATGCCCAGGGGTAGTGAGACTTGCATGGGCCTAGTCTTTCTGTGGGGTGTCTTGAATTTAAACATCATGGAGGGCATGGATGGAATGGGATTGTTCTGATTTTTCAGTGATTTTCGTTTTTTGGGGCTGTACTTGTGGCCTTTTCACCAGGGGTATTTGAGTCTTGCATGGGCCTAGTCTTTCTGTGGGGTGTCTTGAACTTAAACATCATGGAGGGCATGGATGGAATGGGATTGTGCTGATTTTTCAGTGTTTTTCGATTTTTGGGGGTGTTCATGGGGAGGGACAGGCCATGTGGCTGGGGGCCATTTTGAGTGCTGCTACAGGCCCTGGCCATGTGCTGGGAGGCAAGTGGCCATTTTGAATGCAGGCATTGTTGTTAGGCCTGCAACCATTTTGCCTACTTTTCAACCTTTATGCCCAGGGGTATTTGAGTCTAGCATGGGCCTAGTCTTTCTGTGGGGTGTCTTGAACGTAAACATCATGGAGGGCATGGATGGAATGGGATTGTGCTGATTTTTCAGTGATTTTCGTTTTTGGGGGCTGTACTTGTGGCCTTTTCACCAGGGGTATTGAGTCTAGCATGGGCATAGTCTTTCTGTGGGGTGTCTTAAACTTAAACATCATGGAGGGCATGGATGGAATGGGATTGTGCTGATTTTTCAGTGTTTTTCGATTTTTGGGGGTGTTTATGGGGAGGGACAGGCCATGTGGCTGGGGGCCATTTTGAGTGCTGCTACAGGCCCTGGCCATGTGCTGGGAGGCAAGTGGCCATTTTGAATGCAGGCATTGTTGTTAGGCCTGCAACCATTTTGCCTACTTTTCAACCTTTATTCCCATGGGTAGTGAGTCTTGCATGGGCCTAGTCTTTCTGTGGGGTGTCTTGAACTTAAACATCATGGAGGGCATGGATGGAATGGGATTGTGCTGATTTTTCAGTGATTTTCGTTTTTTGGGGCTGTACTTGTGGCCTTTTCACCAGGGGTATTGAGTCTAGCATGGGCCTAGTCTTTCTGTGGGGTGTCTTGAACTTAAACCTCATGGAGGGCATGGATGGAATGGGATTGCGCTGATTTTTCAGTGATTTTCGTTTTTTGGGGCTGTACTTGTGGCCTTTTCATTAGGGGTATTGAGTCTAGCATGGGCCTAGTCTTTCTGTGGGGTGTCTTGAATTTAAACATCATGGAGGGCATGGATGGAATGGGATTTTGCTGATTTTTCAGTGTTTTTCGATTTTTGGGGGTGTTCATGGGGAGGGACAGGCTATGTGGCTGGGGGCCATTTTGAGTGCTGCTACAGGCCCTGCCCATGTGCTGGGAGGCAAGTGGCCATTTTGAATGCAGGCACTGTTGTTAGGCCTGCAACCATTTTGCCTACTTTTCAACCTTTATGCCCAGGGGTAGTGAGTCTTGCATGGGCCTAGTCTTTCTGTGGGGTGTCTTGAACTTAAACATCATGGAGGGCATGGATGGAATGGGATTGTGCTGATTTTTCAGTGATTTTCGTTTTTTGGGACTGTACTTGTGGCCTTTTCACCAGGGGTATTGAGTATTGCATGGGCCTAGTCTTTCTGTGGGGTGTCTTGAACTTAAACATCATGGAGGGCATGGATGGAATGGGATTGTGCTGATTTTGCAGTGTTTTTCGATTTTTGGGGGTGTTCATGGGGAGGGACAGGCCATGTGGCTGGGGGCCATTTTGAGTGCTGCTACAGGCCCTGGCCATGTGCTGGGAGGCAAGTGGCCATTTTGAATGCAGGCATTGTTGTTAGGCCTGCAAACATTTTGCCTACTTTTCAACCTTTATGCCCAGGGGTAGTGAGTCTTGCATGGGCCTAGTCTTTCTGTGGGGTGTCTTGAACTTAAACATCATGGAGGGCATGGATGGAATGGGATTGTGCTGATTTTTCAGTGATTTTCGTTTTTGGGACTGTACTTGTGGCCTTTTCACCAGGGGTATTGAGTATTGCATGGGCCTAGTCTTTCTGTGGGGTGTCTTGAACTTAAACATCATGGAGGGCATGGATGGAATGGGATTGTGCTGATTTTTCAGTGTTTTTCGATTTTTGGGGGTGTTCATGGGGAAGGACAGGCCATGTGGCTGGGGGCCATTTTGAGTGCTGCTACAGGCCCTGGCCATGTGCTGGGTGGCAAGTGGCCATTTTGAATGCAGGCATTGTTGTTAGGCCTGCAACCATTTTGCCTACTTTTCAACCTTTATGCCCAGGGGTAGTGAGCCTTGCATGGGCCTAGTCTTTCTGTGGGGTGTCTTGAACTTAAACATCATGGAGGGCATGGATGGAATGGGATTGTGCTGATTTTCCAGTGATTTTCGTTTTTTGGGGCTGTACTTGTGGCCTTTTCACCAGGGGTATTGAGTCTAGCATGGACCTAGTCTTTCTGTGGGGTGTCTTGAACTTAAACATCATGGAGGGCATGGATGGAATGGGATTGTGCTGATTTTTCAGTGATTTTCGTTTTTGGGGCTGTACTTGTGGCCTTTTCACCAGGGGTATTGAGTCTTGAATGGGCCTAGTCTTTCTGTGGGGTGTCTTGAACTTAAACATCATGGAGGGCATGGATGGAATGGGATTGTGCTGATTTTTCAGTGTTTTTCGATTTTTGGGGGTGTTCATGGGGAGGGACAGGCCATGTGGCTGGGGGCCATTTTGAGTGCTGCTACAGGCCCTGGCCATGTGCTGGGAGGCAAGTGGCCATTTTAAATGCAGGCATTGTTGTTAGGCCTGCAACAATTTTGCCTACTTTTCAACCTTTATGCCCAGGGGTAGTGAGTCTTGCATGGGCCTAATCTTTCTGTGGGGTGCCTTGAATTTAAACATCATGGAGGGCATGGATGGAATGGGATTGTGCTGATTTTTCAGTGATTTTTGTTTTTGGGGGATGTACTTGTGGCCTTTTCACCAGGGGTATTGAGTCTTGCATGGGCCTAGTCTTTCTGTGGGGTGTCTTGAACTTAAACATCATGGAGGGCATGGGTGGAATGGAATTGTGCTGATTTTGCAGTGTTTTTCGATTTTTGGGGGTGTTCATGGGGAGGGACAGGCCATGTGGCTGGGGGCCATTTTGAGTGCTGCTACAGGCCCTGGCCATGTGCTGGGAGGCAAGTGGCCATTTTGAATGCAGGCATTGTTGTTAGGCCTGCAACCATTTTGCCTACTTTTCAACCTTTATGCCCAGGGGTAGTGAGACTTGCATGGGCCTAGTCTTTCTGTGGGGTGTCTTGAATTTAAACATCATGGAGGGCATGGATGGAATGGGATTGTTCTGATTTTTCAGTGATTTTCGTTTTTTGGGGCTGTACTTGTGGCCTTTTCACCAGGGGTATTTGAGTCTTGCATGGGCCTAGTCTTTCTGTGGGGTGTCTTGAACTTAAACATCATGGAGGGCATGGATGGAATGGGATTGTGCTGATTTTTCTGGGTTTTTTTTCGATTTTTTTGGGGTGTATAACTGAACTGATGTTCCTCTGTCTTCCATTGTTTTTAGGTGCACAAGACTCAAGAGAACCACCAGTGCCAGGAAGAAGTCCTGCAGCGGTGTGTGTGTGCAGCATAACGTCACGCGACGTCACGTCTGGCCTCAGACAACTCTACAATTCGTGCAACTGCGGCCTGCTGTCTGACCTGCTCTGAAGAAGATGGCCCCAAAAAAAGGTCTCCGTAGCTCCTCTAGCAAGAAAGTTGCTAGTAAGGAGCAGAAGAAGCAAGTTACCAAGGAGGCTGGTGTGCCGGCCGCCGCATTTTTTGGGAGCAAAAAAAAAAGTACGCCTGCAGCAGCAGCAGGATCTGCTGGGGACCAAGCTGGGAGCAGCACCCCCGCTCCATTGGGTTCAGTGCCTCCACCACCACGCGAACTTAAGTCAAAGCCCTTGAGTGCTTCAGAGGCAGTCAGTGTACTTCTCCAATCACTATCGACCAGTGATGCTGGCTCATCGCAAGAAAGTAGCAGCAATGTCCCTGAATCAACACAGGTTGTTGTAACTTATCTGACAAGTGTTGAACAACCACAGCCGCAACAACAACGCCATGTGCAAGTACAAGCCCAAGTACATGTGGAAGTAGAGGCAGCGCAAGGAGATGCGCAAGCAGAGGTGCATCGAGGGTCACAAGTGCCCACAATAGTTGTTCATCCCGAAGTAGGGGCACATCAGGAAATCCACAATCAAGCCGAGGTATCATTGGAAGCCACTCCTCCTGATGATCATTTATTGTCTTCCACATCCCTAGCATGGAAAAGATCAAGGTTGGTGTCTACATCTTCTTCAAGCCCACCTCCTTCTGATGAAACGGATCCCAATTGGGAACCAGCACCACTGCCGTCTGAGAGTGAGGCACACCATGATCTGACAAAGGTACCTAAGCGTAAAAGGAAGGTCGTCGAAAAACTCATAGCTATGGAGTGTGATGAGGCTCAACAAGAAGTGACCGATACTGCTGCTGGTGAAGCCTCTCACGATGACGACGATGAGGCAGTCATCATAAAGGTCACTGCAGACCCAGCGGGCATGCAGCAAAGAGACATTTTGACCCTATCCCGAGAAGCTGCTGCGCGTGATGATGATGTCGACGAGGAGGCAATGGAAATAGAAACACAACAATCATTAGATTTGGAGTTAACTAGTACACCAACACCTACCGCTTCCATATTTCTTTCTCGCAAGAAGGGACCTCCATCCACCTCGACCTCAATTAGTGGTGGTGAAAGTGCAAAACGTACTGAAGTTCAGCAATCCACATCCTCCACTTCATCTGGCATTAGCAGCAGGACCACCACCAACTGTATCGCCGCCTCCTCCGGCCCCCAAAGACATTTCAAGTCTCCAGTTTGGGACTTCTTTAGTGTTTGCCCAAAAAAGGAAAACGTAGCCATTTGTAGCATTTGTAAGCTTTGAGTTAGTCGTGGTAAGTTTGGTACCAACTATGGTACCGGAGGCCAGAGAGGTCATCTTAGGAGAGCGCACCATGTCCAATGATTTGCGCAACTAGAGGCGGTCAAGGAAGCCCGAATTGCACATAATGAAAAGGTTGATTTTTCATCTGATGATGACGAGGAGGAAGAAGACGATTCAAACACTTCACTTACACCCAGTACCCCTGTCAGCAGCACACCCCATGTGAGCCACACTAAGAGTGTGGGAGAGAGTGAGACATCAATGCGAAAAAGTTCATCAGCGAGCAACCACCCACTGACGCGTCTGTATAACACTAAGCTGGCTAAAATGCTAGCTCTGGACCTTCTCCCTTTTTCTTTTGTAGAAGGGGTTGGTTTTCTAGAATTAGTGGCAGCGCTCTGCCTTAAATGGAAGGTTCCTAGCCGATTATATTTTGCCCGAGTTGCGGTTCCAGCACTACATGAAGATGTTCTAAAGGTGATTGGGGCAGCTTTGCAGAAGAGTGCTGTTCACACTATACATCTGACAACAGACATGTGGACCAGTGGCGCAGGCGCTGATTACATGTGCATCACTGCACACTGGGTCTCTTTTTCAGGGGCTAAAGCAAAGCTAAACGCAGGTGTTGACCCGGACATTGTTTTTAAAGCTGCTCGGAAACATGCAACACTAGCCATGTTTGGTTTGGAGAAACGTCACACAGCAGAAAACATTTTGGATGTCTTTAACACAAAGGTCCTTAACTGGCTGTCTCCAAAAAAACGCCAGGTTGGTTATGTTTCCACGGACAATGGCGCCAATATAGTTAAGGCCATGAAGCTGGGTGACTATTTCAGAGTGCCATGTTTGGCGCACTGTATAAACCTGGTTGTCCAAAAATTCTTGGGTAATAAAGACAGTGCAGCGTACAGAGTATTGGACACCTGCCGAAAAATGTGCAACCATTTCAGCCATTCTTTTAAGGCCCGGAAGCAGCTGAGGAGCCTGCTATATCAACGTCAAATGCCAGTGAAAGCACTCATCCAGGAGGTGGTAACACGTTGGAACGCAACCTTCTACATGCTTGAGCGTCTGTATGAGCAGTATACGGTACTCGATCACTATTTCTTAACACAGGGTACAGCTCAGAATGAGGACCTGAGGATGGGTGCGGCGCAATGGGACATAGTTAAAAGCCTGACACGCATGCTTCGTCCTTTTGAGTTCTTCACGCGTGCAGTCAGCAAGGAGGACTGTAATTTGGGAAAAGCTATCCCATTGTTGTACATGCTGGAGCACCAACTGAAGGAGGTGTGTTCTGTGTTTGAAAAAGATGAAAAAAACCAAGACTCTTTTGTTCTGGCTGAGAAATTATTAGAGCACCTACAAGGTGATGAACGTCTTAAAATGATCCACTCAGACCAGCATTACATTTGTGCTACTATTCTGGATCCACGCTACAAAAAGGCGCTGGCAGGCCAAGCATTCTTTCCTTTTGCTGATGAAGATGTTACAAGTTACAAACGGTGGATAGCCTCCTCAGCCAAGAGGTTTGAAAGAGAACGGCAGCAAATTGAAGGAGAAGGCAGTACATCAGCATCAGCAGGCCATCCCCAGTCACAACAATCCTCTTCTGCACCTGTGGCTGCGGCACAAGTGACCTCTCAGCCGTTAAAGAGACCGGCAACCGGATCATCTGCACCACCAGACGCAACAGTAACATTGGAGGCTGAAGAGGATTGGCTAGCTCGGCTTGGGTTTGGTTCTCAAAAGGTCATAGCAACAGCTAAGCAAAGAGAAGGAACCTTGGAGGAGAACCTTGATTCGATGGTCAAGGACTATCTGAATGACTCAACAGAGGTCTATGTTAATGCTGACCCATTGGCGTATTGGCATGGGAAAAAAGAATTGTGGCCACAGCTCACCAACCTGGCTTTAAACTACTTGTCTTGCCCACTCACAAGTGTGTCTTCTGAACGTGTTTTCAGTGCTGCTGGTGGCATTGTAACTTCCAAACGGAGCCGCCTCATGCCCAAAAATGTGGAGAGGTTAACAATGATCAAGATGAATCAGCACCTCATACCACAAGATTTCAGAGTACGAGAAAGCGAGCCGGCTGAAGACGAGGTGGCCAGCAACATAGATGAGGGAATTTCTACTCTGTCAGGTGACACTGAGCTCACCCTGCCTGAATTCGCAGAGTATGATGACGAAGCCTTATTCTCATTCCTGGACCGTGATACCAAGCCCTGAAAATGAGACAACGAATCAATAACTTTCTTTTTCGTCCTTATTCACTTTTATTCCTGTGTGTCTGTCTTTCTTTGTTGTGCACAGTTAATATAATTCAAACTTTAATCAGATAATCACAAAAACAAGCCCATCAGCAGAACTGTCTTCACTTGTTTGCTAATTGATTTGAAGGTGCCGCAGTCTGCATTCCTCAGGTTCACAAGTTCAGAAGAACATGCTCCTCTATCCACCTCCTCCAGACTCCTATTTCCATCAAAGCAGAGGGCTGGTTTACGCCCAATGAAGAAAGACTCAGCACTTGTGGGGGTGTTGTTCTACCTCTTTGCAGGTGAGTTGACGGCTCTGGGGCCATTGCTGGGAAGCTCTAAAAGTGGCTTGGACCAAATCCGAGGCGCACATTTTTTAGTGTTTTTGCTGACTTGCTTGCCTTTGAGGTGCTCTTAGGGGGGGGGGTCTGTCTGTTTGTGGGTGAGTTTTGGGGTCTGTCAGCACTGCTGAGACACTCTAATCTTGATTGCATTTGCTTTTCAGGAAATCCGTGGTGGCAAAACGGACTTATGGCCAAGCTACGCAGCGCGTTTGGACCGAAGGCCGAGAAATATTGTAAGTAGGAGATGTTGCTTTTGGCCTGTTTGGGGGTGTTATGCTTTTTGGCGGGTGGGTTGGCGGGTCTTGGGCCATTCCTGGGAAGGTCTAATACCGGGTAGAAGTGGTTGGGACAAAATCCAGGCCGATTTTTTTTGTTGCTATTTCTGACATTTTGCTCAATGTAGCGTTTTCGGGGGCCGGTTTGGGGGGCTTCCTGGTGTTTGTGGGTGGGTTCCGGGGTCTGGGAGCACTGCTGGCTATGGATACTTTACTTTGCAAGTGGTTTGAAGCAAATCCATGGTGGCAGAGGGGAGTTAGGGCCTAGCTGCAGAGCGCGCGCGGACTGATTTGGGAAATTTGGGAAAAAATGACTAAGTCCCCATTTTTGTACTTTTGCTCTTTGGCTGTTTGGGGGTCTTCTACTCATTTTCTCTTGGGTTGACGGCTCTGGGGCCATTGTTGGGAAGCTCTAATACCGGATAAAAGTGGTTTGGACCAAATCCGAGGCACAAATTATTTAGTGTTTTTGCTGACTTGCTTGCCTTTGAGGTGCTCTTAGGGGGGGTTCCGTCTGTTCGTGGGTGAGTTTTGGGGTCTGTCAGCACTGCTGGGACACTCTAATCTTGATTGCATTTGCTTTTCAGGAAATCCGTGGTGGCAAAACGGACTTATGGCCTAGCTACGCAGCGCGTTTGGACCGAAGGCCGAGAAATATTGTAAGTAGGAGATGTTGCTTTTGGCCTGTTTGGGGGTGTTATGCTTTTTGGCGGGTGGGTTGGCGGGTCTTGGGCCATTCCTGGGAAGGTCTAATACCGGGTGGAAGTGGTTGGGACAAAATCCACGCCGAAAAGCCTTTTGGCACTTTTTGTAACTTAGGGTTCGTTAGCCCTAGCAGCAGGATTGCATGTGTTTCGGGGTGTTCTACATTTTTGCAACTGAGTTCTGGGGTCTTAGAGCACTCGTGAGAATGTGTAATTTTGGTTGCAAGTCATTCGAAGAAAATCCTGGGTGGGAAAGGGGGGATTTGACATAGTTAAAGAAAGCCTTGGCCAATATTCTTAACTTAGGGTTCGTTAGGGTTAGCAGTATTTCTATTGCATGTGTTTGGGTGGGGGGGTTTTCGAGTCTTGGAGCGATGCTGGCTATGGATACTTTTGCTTGGTTGCTTGCAAGTGGTTTGAATGCAATCCACGGTGGGTAAGGGGGTATTTGGGCCTACTTTTACTTTCAAAGTACGTTTTGTCACCAGTTTTCTGCTAGGCCTCGTTTTTTCCGATTTGATTGGGGGTCTTCTCCATTTTTGCGACTGGCTTTAGTAAGGGTCTGGGTGGAAGCACTGCTAGGAAGATCTAATTTTGTTCTAAAACACAGTTTAAAGTACACCTACCTTGAGGGGAAAGATCCGCTACATTAATTTGCCCATACTTATTTATCCTTCAAAAGGTGACTCAGACAGAGTACGCACTGTCAAAAATATTGTACTGTCTACTAGGAAAATCAAAGTGTGAGTTTTTGCACTCCACAGCCTACATACCTTATATTTATTTATCAGTGGTGTTGTAATATTATATCACTTCCTGTTTTTCGTTGAATAATTACAGGCCGGGTTTCAGTCTGTGCAATGGGGAAAAAAAAGATGGAGTTAGGCTTCACATTAGCGAGCCGCAATTCAGCATCCGCCAGGCAGGCAGTGGACAGGGTATCTTCTGGTCACCAACATTGATGGACGAAGCGTCAGCTGCAATGGAGGAGTGCCGCTAATAAGAGGATTTCTTTTCTGCATGCAACTTACTTACCAAATTCAACAGGACAACTACAACAACATACAGATACAGTATCCATTGTGTTTTTCTATGACTGTGACTGCATTTCTTGGATCTCTCTCTGCTTCTAAATTGATCCCTTAACACATCACTTAGTCCACTCCACTATCACATCTGCACCACACATAGTCATTTGTAAGTGCTCCTACGTAATTCGCAAGTCGCAGCACGCCCCAGCCCGTAGAGGACTGGGATGGCCCCAATGATGAATAATGTCACCGAGGGGGCAACCCTGGTGAGTGAGGGGACACCTAGAAAAAGAGCAATTTCTCCTTTTCTATCTACTACACCTTCCAGACCAACCCCATTGAGTGTTGTGAATGGATTTATAGTGACCAGCAAGGCTCTCAGGTATCTGGCAACAGAGACCTTATCTTGAATATAGTTATCAATATTTCTACACACGCCCTGTACTGTTGCATTCTTTCTTCCACAGTTGTCGAAAGTACTACTGACTTTTCACTGACATGCATGCAGTAGTGCATGCACTTTCAAAGATTGATGGATAGGTTTGTACCCAAAGATTTGTTTATGTTCAGAATTGTTTGTCCATGCTGTGCTTTTTTTTCTTGTCTCACAAAACCTTTCCCAAAAACCCCCGTACCCATCCATTTTTCAAACCCTAACCCTCTTCCCTCGGCCTGTGTGGTTTTGATTGATGAGTGACTAAATTACAGCAATAAATGCACACACTTGCTGGGGAGGATAAGGTGATACCAACAGGCTGGTGAAGAAATCCGAGGATATATTCTTACTCTGCTTGACAAAGACCCATGGCTAATGTCAAAGAACTTCAACCAAATTAGTAGTTATACTTTACCATTTGTTAGGCTACAATGTGGCACTGTTCTAGTGTACTGTCACCTGCTATATTCTCTATTGTACCGTTGTATTGCTCAGGAGGACAAACCAGATTTCATTTTTTTTTTTCATAGGCATGCAACTGCCACTGTGTCACACCATTAGTACCACCGTTATGAGGAAATTTTATCCGCCCAGGATTGCCAACCTTATTCGCTGTTTCCCGTGGAGCCAGCCCTGGGCCTAGCCCTACTTGCAAACAGAAATTACAGGTAAGATAGGCGTTTGGTTGGAGGTAGTATAATGGAGTATTAGGAGAGACGAGAGATTGACGGTAGTACTACTAAAGTCACAGGACTATTCAGGAAAACAAACTTACTGTTAAACCCCCACCCCCCAGACTCAAAAGCTGTAAAAAACAGGTATGGTCAGATAAAGTTTCAAAAATTATATTTTTATAGCCCTAACAAAATAATCTCCCGCAAGACCATCCCTAACCCCAACGATTGTCCTTCAAAAGTCCCCAAAAAACCCAACTCCCAATTCCCACCCCCCAAAAGTCTCTAAAAAAGGGGCAAGGGACACTATGGCAGGGTGCTGTTGCCTTTAGCAGCCAGGGCATCATGCTCCTTGCGGAGGGTGGCAAGTTCGAAGCGGAGGCCCTCCACCAAGTTCTTATAGTTCAGGACCTCCTGCTCCAGGTAGGACAGTCTGAGGGATAAGCGGCGCCGGTGTGCCTTGCAAATCCTGTGGGGGGCAGCTGCTGTCTTTGCTGCTCGGCGTTGGCGTTGGGCTTTGGTAGCCCGGCTCCGTACCGCTGGAGCACTGCGCTGGCTGGCAGCCCGCACGGAGGAGGATGCAGCTGTCCCCGTGGACGTTGTTGTTGTACCAGACTGCGTCTCCTCCTCCTCCAGGGCCACCAGCCGCCGATATTCAGCGACAGTGGCATCCAGCCTCCGTTGCCGGGCCATTCGAGCCAGCTCCTTCCTCCTTGATGGTGTCTTGGATTTGGAAGGAGCAACTACATGAAGAAAGAAAGACATAGTCTGTAACCAATGCTCCTTAAGATTAACACAAAATGATTGAGCAGAAAGTTGTCACAGTACAAGTAGCAAATTGAAAGCACAGTACATAACTATTGAGGACAGTATCTATGTAACCTCCGACTTCTTCATCCTTGCTCTAACATTAGTGGGAGTTTAAGGGACAAATTCTATAAGCACTATGGACTTCCATTACAGTTGACTATGACAGTACACCAGTTTTATTCTTCTTCTTCTCTCTTGTTTAGGAAAATTGGTACGTTATCTTATGCAAGCCGGCATAATGCCAGCGCAGTGAACTTGCACCCGAGAAAAACAGACGCACACCATGGTGAGTGAGACAGACTTGCGTTACTGTACCGGTCCAGTACATGCAGGTGGTGAAGCTCTTACTTTTCTATTACGGGTGGCACTGAGAATACTCTGTTAAAAGGGCTAGTGCTTAATTAATTTAGCTTTCACCCTACAGTGCAAATGAGTATTAGAAAAAGAAAAATAAAGAAGCTAAATAATCTGATTATCTATCACTTCACATGGGATGTATTTGATGACATATGGGATGACTTTAGGTGCTTTGCTTATTATGGAGTGAACAGTGATACCCCCACACATGAATGACGTACTACTACTAAACTAAAGTTATTAAGAGAGGTAGGGAGTGTCCACCGTAATAACCGGATATATGCTGTGCTTGCAGTTGCAATACAAACTACTGCTACTATTCATGGTAGTATTTGGACAAAATTACAACTTCTTTTCCTTGCCTTTCCTACACTGGAACGGACGTGCGGGTGCAGTGTTACATGCTCTTCAAAGTAACACTTAGTTCATCCAGTGACCGTCTACTCTCTCTAGATACACATATGCTATCTAAGAGTCAGATAGTACCTTGAATGATCCAGGCATCCATCCATTCAAAGTATATGCACACATACAGTTTCTGTTTCACCCACCCAGGCTGTTCTCCTTACACCCATCCTTGCTTCATCATTCACCCAGCCATGCACCATACCATATTCTTTCCTTCCCAGCCACCTCGGGGACCAAGCAAACACATATCATTCTTCTTTGTCAGTCATCATTAAATTTCTCGTCCTTCCACACTTACTTACACCCTTCTTTCGCTTTTCGTTCAGCCCTTCCATCAAGTTCACCTCAGATCTGATTGGGATTCTTCTCGCCAAAAACTTCACAGCTAAGTCGAAGTACATTTAGAGGAGCCTACTACCTGGTTTATTTATAATACACCCGTGCAGAAAGCACACTCTGCAGTCTTCAATCTCAAATGAGTAAGGAATGTACAGCTTACCTCTGCCCGCCACCACCGTGTCATCCCCCACAGTTTTGCTCGGCACTTGCACCGCCTCCTCCCCAGAGTTGTCCTCCTCGTCCAATGCCACCACCACCTCGATGCTGGCCCCGCCTCCAGATGTTCCACCTACAAAGTACATTTAATAATGTTAGAATACAGCACTCACTACTATATAATATTTGGTCTAGGAGGAAGAAAGAAATGTGAAAAAAACTGTATAAAATTTAATAATTTGTGACTGTCTACTGTAAAGTAAAAATGTCCCTTTTTCCATGGAAGGCTGTTGTCTTGTTGCACTCTTTGGCACAACTGATGAATGCTTGCTTTTTATTTTTAACACGCACCACTTTTTCTCCTAACAGACAGAAGCTTGACTTCTAAGAACACGAGCAGGATCAAGTTCAAATCAGGTGAGAGCTCGGCTCGACCACAAGAAATGTGTCCAATTAATCGTCAGCACTAAGCACTTTTCCATTTCCATTTAAACGTTTACTTTTATGACAAACTTGATTTCAATAAATGAAATGAAATGAAATGAAATTTGGGACTTATATAGCGCATGGCTGCCCGTGAGCGTCCCAGCGCTAAAATTGCAGAACTTCTGAGGGTAAAAGACGGGGGAAGAGAAGAAGTTATTGCGGGAAGAGGTGAGTTTTTAGGAGCTTGCGAAATTTCAGAAGATTGGACTCCGAACGAAGGTGAAATGGCAAAGCATTCCAGGAGGTGGCCACAGTGACCGAAAAACGGCGTCCTCCATTTCGGGCTTTTCTGATTTTGTGGACCGTGGCCAGATGACCTTGAGCTGAGCGTAGGGGCCTATTAGGTCTGTATGGAAAGATCATGTCTTTTAGCATTGGAGGCCCTTGATTTTGTAAAGCTTTATGGGCCGTGCAGAGGGCCTTAAATTTGACCCTTTCGCGGATCGGCAGCCAATGTAAAGCCTTGAGGGCAGGTTTGGCTGAGACCCTGCGAGAGGTCCCAGTAAGAATCCTAGCTGCGGCATTCTGAGTTCTTTGAAGAATGTTGATCGTAGATTCCGGGGCAGCAAGAAAAAGAGCATTGCAATAATCTAGTCTTGATAAGACTAGACCTTGAACGAGCAATTTCTGAGAGGGTCCTGGAAGTAAAGGGAGGATCTTTCTGGTGGAACGCAGTAGCCCCACACAAGTGCCCGCTGTCTTTTTCGCTTGCGTTTTGAGGGAAAGGTCCTGTTCAAGCCAGAAACCTAGACTTTTTAATTCAGTCTTGGGTTGAGGGAGAGGGCCTAAGCATGCTGGCCACATGGCAGATGGAAGAGAAGATATTTTATTTCCCAACAGCATGAGCTCAGTTTTCGAACCATTGAGCTTAAGCCTTGAGGCGGACATCCAGGCATGAATACCCTCTAGACAATCATGGAGGTTTTTTACCTTGTCCTCTTCCAGGGAAAATGATATGATCATTTGGGTGTTGTCAGCATATGTGACGGCTTTTATCCCAAAAGGGGAGACCACGTCATCCAGGGGGACCCCACACTGGAGAGGGAGAGTGTCGGATCGCACATTCCCTTCGCAAACCTGAAATGTTCTGTTTTTTAGGAACGAAGAGAGCCAGCAAAGGGCTGTGCCCCTTACTCCCAAACCAAAGAGGCGCTTGATGAGGGTTTTGTGGTCCACCGTATCAAATGCCGCGCTTAGATCCAGGAGGATCAGTAGCACTGATCCTCCCGAATCCAAGATGCATCTTGCCTCTTCAACTACCTTCAAAAGGGCTGTTTCCGTCCCTTGACCTGGACGGAAGCATGTCTGAGTGGGTCGGAGGAGATTGTTGGTTTCAAGGAAGGTAGACAATTGCTTGTTGACAACCTTCTCTGCAATCTTGCTTAATCCAGGAAGGAGTGAAATTGGGCGGAGGTTAGTCAGGTCTGAAGGGTCCATACCCGGTTTTTTCTGCAGAGCTTTAACAATGGCATGTTTCCAATTAGGAGGAACCACTCCTTGGTTAAACGAAGCATTAATAAGATTCGTGGCCAGATGCGAGATGGTGGATCCAACTTTTTTGAGAATGTGGATAGGTGCTGGATCGTTAGGGGAAACAACAGATGAAAAGAAACAATAAATATATACCAAATGGAAATATATTGTTAGGGGAAATGTCCAGCCGGACAGTTTTATTTCCCTGATATAAAGGTAATTATAAACCAATAGAACACTGAGTGTGATAGAAGCGGGACACCGGCCGGTGTCTGGCTAACACACTAAGAAGACATACAACATACAAATTAACAGGCAATAACAGGACATCTGAGTAGAATAAAACATAAACCAGACAATCTAAAATATACACATATGCAAGAGAAAAGTAACAATTTATGCATTTAGTGTAATTTTGTCGATGACGTTTCGAACCATACTTAATAAAGGTTCATCCTCAGGACAGAGGATCGTTGCCTTGAAGTTACACATTCGCAAAGATATCACAATTGTGTAGCACTCAGTTGGGAAAGGTCTTTTGTATTAATAATTTAAATTTGCTTGGAAGCAAGAAACCATAATGAATCTTTAAGAGTGCCCTCAGTAGTAAGGTCCGAAGAACGATGCTATCGGTATCCTGGTCTGGTAATACAGTATGCAAGACCTCAATGGGGATTCTTGCTGGCACCGGGAATCTGCGCAGATTCTTTATGGTTTCTTGCTTCCAAGCAAATTTAAATTATTAATACAAAAGACCTTTCCCAACTGAGTGCTACACAATTGTGATATCTTTGCGAATGTGTAACTTCAAGGCAATGATCCTCTGTCCTGAGGATGAACCTTTATTAAGTATGGTTCGAAACGTCGTCGACAAAATTACACTAAATGCATAAATTGTTACTTTTCTCTTGCATATGTGTATATTTTAGATTGTCTGGTTTATGTTTTATTCTACTCAGATGTCCTGTTATTGCCTGTTAATTTGTATGTTGTATGTCTTCTTAGTGTGTTAGCCAGACACCGGCCGGTGTCCCGCTTCTATCACACTCAGTGTTCTATTGGTTTATAATTACCTTTATATCAGGGAAATAAAACTGTCCGGCTGGACATTTCCCCTAACAATATATTTCCATTTGGTATATATTTATTGTTTCTTTTCATCTGTTGTTTGCTCTAAGGACCCTTGTTCTTTACAATATAGTACCTACCCATGGTCCTTAGCTTATTGCGCCTTGGGTGCCCTTGTCCCTCCTAAATAATAGGATCGTTAGGGGAGCCACTTTTCAAGTTTGACAGGGTTTTTAAAAAATCGTCCTCAGAAAGTTGGCTGAAACTGTCTAAAGTTGGGCCACTGACGGTGACTGATGGGGCGGTCAAGGAGTTGTCATCGTGTAAAGGAGGAAGTGACTGTAGGATCTTGATGATTTTATTTTGAAAGAAACAGGCTACTTGATTGCATCTGGCAGTTGTGGGTTGTTGGATTGGGAGGGTGTTAGGTATAGTAAGAAGCTCTTTAACTATTTTGTAGGTCTCACGAGAAGAGTTGGAGGCAGCTTTGATTTTTTTATCAAAGAAGGAGGCTTGGGCTGCTTTCCGCGCCGCTTTGTAAGTCCTCATCGCTGCTTTATATTCTTCCTTGGTGATAGGATCCCATGTTTTCCTCCATTTACGTTCATAGCTTTTACAGATTTTCTTGAGGTTCCTGAGTTCCTGTGAGAACCATGGTGATTTAAAAGTGGTACTCCTTTTCTTTAAGTCTATCTTCGGGGCGACTATATCCAAGGTGGAAGTAATCCAGTTGGTGAAGTTATCGTTGGCTAGCACAGGATCAGGATCTGCGAAGGGGGTAGATCGTGTCAACTCCTGTGTCCATTCTTCAAGAGGTATTTTAGACCATGGTCTGTCCCGTTCTCTAGGCGTTTGCACGTGGCAGGTAAATTTACTAGTTTGCCACATAAAAGGGATGAGGAAGTGATCAGACCAGGGGAGAGGGAGTGCAGGGCGAGTTTCAATTTTTGTAAGATTGGCAAATATGGGATCTAGGAGGTGACCCTTGGTATGGGTTGCCTCTGAGTTGATCAAATGGAGGTCAAGTACTTTCAGTTCTGAGATAAGGTCCCCAGCAGTATTATTAGTACTGTCCTCAAAATGTAGGTTTAAATCGCCGAGCAGGATAAAATTAGGGGTCAGGGTGCAAGAAGAGGTGGTGGTGTCCAGTAATGATCTGACAAAGTTACCTATGGCCCCCGGCGGGCGGTAAATCAAAAGACCTGACAGGGATTTATTGGGAGTTAGTTGAAGTGCAAAATAAGTACTTTCACAGTCCTCAATCCCTCCTTCTTGTAGCCTACAAGTAATGGAATTCCTGTAAATAATCGCTAGTCCGCCTCCTTTGCCTTTTATTCTATTTTGATGGTGTATGAGGTAATCCTTGGGTAACATACTCACAATATCAGCATCTGAATGAGGCGTTAGCCAGGTTTCCGTGAGGAAAAGAGTATCTACTTGTAGGTCCTGAATAAGCGTTTTTATCTCTAACGCATGTTTGACAGCCGATCTACAATTCAATAGGGCCAGACTGAAGCTGTTGGTTGTCTGGTTGGAGGAGATCACAGGAGCATCGTTGTGGAAGGTAATTGAAGGGATCGGGGTTGGGAGTGAATTTGCCTCGCAAAATTGTAGGAGGTAGTCCCTTGTATGTTTAATACGAAGCTCGTGGAAAACGGGCATAGTGGGTGGCCCTGTGCCCGGCCTGGCCCGGACGGGCACAGGCGGGCGTGCCTTTGGCGCGCCTTCGGCGCGCCGCCGGCCCGCCCGCTGCGCGGACGTGCAGGTCCGTTGTTTTTATCCATGGTAGAGGGGGGGGGAGGAGGGTGGGAGGGGCGGTCAACTGGACCGTCGACCTTCCCTACCCAAGATGGCGGGTCCGTTCGGTGAGGCGATTACCAGCGCCTGTCCCGAAGATGCTGCCTGGCGAAGCAATCTCGCTGCAGGTGAGGCAGTGTCCGAGTCTAAAACAGCAACTGTTAAAATATATACAAATTTTAAGAATATCTCGGCTCCAGCTAGCGAGTGCACGAGCACAACTACCCAGACGAGCCTGTGCTCTAAAAGTATTCCGATCAAGCAATTATTTCAATTATTCCACAGAGTGCGCAAGAGAGCGCTAATGGCCCCGGCTTCCGCCTCAGGGTAAAGATTTAATTAACGTTCAGCAAAAGTCACGAAGGTATAAGGGACCGCCCTTAAATATCCAGGGAGGGCGGGAGGGGCGCTCAACTGGACCGTCGACCTTCCCTACCCAAGATGGCGGGTCCGTTCGGTGAGGCGATTACCAGCGCCTGTCCCGAAGATGCTGCCTGGCGAAGCAATCTCGCTGCAGGTGAGGCAGTGTCCGAGTCTAAAACAGCAACTGTTAAAATATATACAAATTTTAAGAATATCTCGGCTCCAGCTAGCGAGTGCACGAGCACAACTACCCAGACGAGCCTGTGCTCTAAAAGTATTCCGATCAAGCAATTATTTCAATTATTCCACAGAGTGCGCAAGAGAGCGCTAAGGGCCCCGGCTTCCGCCTCAGGGTAAAGATTTAATTAACGTTCAGCAAAATGTGTTTACTTTTAATAAAGCTTTTAAACTCAAATAGACTCTGTGGTTTTTGGTCCTCCAGACTAGAGTGGATGAGCTAAAGGTTTTGGAATTTTAGCAAGCATAAGTCCGTGCCTCTGCCATCGGTGACTTTGGGAGCTAAATGACTCTGCCACACTATCTAGTCAGTAAGGAGATTGGGGGTTCAACTACAAAGTCTGTTATCACTGAGGTATGTGGAAAGTCTAACAACACCTATTATAATTGATAAGCTAAGCAATGCATTATTTAGTGTCCATAGTTCTGTTTGTGCAGATTTGTCCCTGCAACAGTAGTAGAATGGATTGTCCTCCTATCCAAACCAAAAGTAAAGTAGTATCTTATTCTTTCTTGGTGGTCATTCACCTTTTTATTGTTGGCAATTGTCAAAGCATAAACATTTAGAATACTTGAAAAGACATTATGGACAATCCCAGAGGACTGCACTCAGTGCATAGAGCTATTGCTGACTAGAATGGGAGTCCAATGGAAATGCCAAATGTGCAA
The DNA here is from genome assembly GCF_964263255.1 of Lissotriton vulgaris. Lineage (NCBI taxonomy): Eukaryota > Metazoa > Chordata > Amphibia > Caudata > Salamandridae > Lissotriton > Lissotriton vulgaris. The sequence continues at coordinate 3,011,226 of NC_141692.1, read as the reverse complement.
TCTTAGTTAGCTACACAGACAGACTAATAAGAATAATCTAGTAATACTACACGGAGTCATAGTCGAGGCAGGATAAGAATTTAGATCCTGTCTACACAAGATCAAAGACGATTTAGAAAAAATCGAATGAGAAACGCTAGGAAAAAATAAGTACTCTATATTAAAATTTAAACTTACTGGGGCCAGCAAAGGAGCCCTCGCCTGCCCAGTCCTGGCCTGCATCGTCAACAGCACCCTCCTCCTCCTCCTGTGTCCTCCTCTTGCCCCTGGGGGAAGCTGATGTACAACATGAAAGAAAGAAAAACAGAAAACATGGATGATATTTGTCAACCAAATCAAACATTTCAAAAGAACTAACAAAATATTTTTGCGAAATAGCAAATAGACAACTACTCCACGGGATATATTATTGACCAATCTCATGTGGTCGACTACGTTATTACTTTAGTATTGCTTGATTTGCGGACCGTCGAATTGGAAATTACCTTATGTAACTCACTAAACAAAGTACTAAAAAGGTTTGCCTAGGATTGGCAGGCAGCAGTCCGCAGCACGCGAAGTGACAGCCAAAGTCCATCGTGATTGATGATCAGCGACAACACTAAAGTTTCCTACTACATTAACCAGTCATTAAAATACTCAAACTATCAATCCACCACCACTATTTCTTCTTATCGCCATGTGTACAAAGGAAGGACTGGACTTGAGTCTGTAGGGGCTGATTTAGAAGCCCCTTGCGGCTCTTTTGCTCCATTGTTGCGTGACTTTTGTGACGCAGCGACAGCACAAAAGAGGCGCAATGGTGCGGCGTATATTAACAACGTGACGCATATGGGAGATGCATCACGTTGTAAAGCCCTGCGCCAATAAGGGGGCGTTCCGGCGCAAGGGAGGGCGTTCCTGCGCAGGAACGCATCCTAAAAGTGGCTGAGGGAAATCTACAAGATTTCAATCAGTCACTTTGAGGACAATGATGCGTGACTCAAACCCTGCGCCTGCTTGAAGCAGACGTACGGCTTGACGCAGCATTTGGGAGATAGGGCACCCCAGAGCATTGATGGAGCTGCACCATCGTTGCGACGCAACTCCAGCAATGCGCCGCCTTTACGGCACAGATGCGTAACGCTTTGGTGACGTTTTGGGCCCATGGTGCACCGCATTGTAAATACGGCGCACCATGGTTGATGGTGGCGTGACGCACAATTACTGGCGCATCCCTGCTACTTGGCAGGGATGCACCGGTAATTAAAAATCTGAACCTTAGTGTGTAGCATTACGCAGTTCTTTAAACTACACTCATACATAATTTCACAGGCCAATGAAATGAACACAAAATCTAAAACAAATAAGCATAGTAGCAACACTACTGAGAAGAAGGAGAGCAGTGTACCTGAAATGCACAGAAGATTTTGAAATATAATTTACCTACAATGTAATGAGCAGCATTATTGCTCTTGGTAAAAAAACAAAAATTTGCAATATAATAACACAGCAGGAGAAAACATAGTAGTAAAGAAATAGCTACTACTACTCACCAAGCCCGGGGGTCACAAGGCCAAGGAGGTCGAGCAGATCTCGCTCACGGGTCAGGACATCCGTCCAGCGGTGGGTGGCCTGGTTGTAGGTGCGCCAGACCCGAGAGTGGTGGTAAATGGCCTGGCACACCTTCTCCCACCGCTTCCGGCGCTCCCGGACCCCGTACCCGGCACTGATCTTGCCGCCTCCCATGATGGTCCTGGGGAGGCGGCGCTGAACATAAAAAATGAGTTGGCCCACCTCCTCCGGGGTAAAGATCTCCCTGGATACGACCTCCTCCCCCCCCAAAAACGCCCGCACGGGAGCCGGACACGGGGTGCGGGACCCTTCCCCTTCTCGGGATGCTTCCTGGCTCCCTTCACCATGGTCTGGGCGGAAAGGAATAAAGAAAATAGAATAGGGAAGAGAAGAAAAGAAAAGAGTTTAAAAAAGTAGTTTAAAATTAACCAAAAGTAGCAGTAAACACAAAAATATAGGGCTAGAAAAATAGAGGGATAGATAATAAGTAAAATAGATAAAAAAAACTACAAACAAGCAAAGGATGGCAGAGATTTAGAGAGGATACAAAGACCATGCCCAGAACCATAGCAATGAATGAGAAACCAGATGGCCGTGCCCGTTCACGACCGCGCGGGTAAGTTCGCGCAAGATTTTCCTTGCGAACACGCGCGAAACTGTACTGGCAAGCCGCAGACTTTGCGAGATTACACTTCGCGCTTGGAAACGGAAATACGTCAGGCAAACAAGATGGCCACGCCCTTGAATGACCGCGAGGGTAACTTCGCGCCTTGCGCTACGAGCGGCTCGCAAAAACGCACAAAACCTTGCCAACTAACACGCCGCAAAAAAACAAATTGCATATTCGCACAAATTTGCGGCTTCCGAATCCGATCTCGCGAGTGTTCGCTCCCCGCAAATCCCGCAAAATTGCAGTAAAACGTGTTTTGCAAAACTGAAAGCACTCGGCAGGTGCAAGAGTTCAAACTCATCATTAGTAACAATTCCCTGTAGTGCTTCCTGACTGGGGCCCCTCCAGAATTCAGTTGCTAGTTGCAACAATTGTATGACCCTGCTCTGACCCTCACAGCAGGCTCATAGAATAGCTACAAGTAGGCCACAAAGGTCCTGGGAAAAAAAATGCACTGCAACAGGAAGCAAATTACAGATAAGGAGGCAGGTGCCAGACTGGAATTTTAAAACAGTGACACATTAATAAACTAACCCCAAATTAATTCATGTCAGTTGAAGCAGGGCTGGTGTGCTTGCTTCCCCCCCCCCATAATCTACAGTGATGATGAACCAGAGGGTGGCATTGATGTAACAGAGGGTTGCAGTGGTGAAACAGAGGGTGCTGGGAACCTGTAATGATGAACAAGACGTAGAAACAACATAATCGTGACCGTTGCGTGCCGAAATGTAAGTTCACAATTGCGAACTGTAACGAAACCCTCACGAACTGGCAGAAATCCTTGCGAACACAAAAAAAAAAAAATCCGCAAATTCGCTAGAATTCGCGGATTTTGCGGATTGCGAGTTCGCAAATCCGCAAAATTCGCGAACGCGAGATTTGCAAAATTCGCCCATACTTAGATATAGGTAACCTATATCTTAGTAAGAGTGCAAGCACCACGTTACCCAGGCTGCAGTAGCAGTCCTGAGGTGCAATTTTGGAAGGCTTCCAAGGGGTGGCATTATACATGCTACAGCCCCTGATAGGCCTCTGAGATACCTATGCCCTTAGTACATATGATATCATATGCTAGGGACTCACAACGGTGCCCCAGTAACAAATCTGGAGTGTACCTAAAGTACATGCAATAATTTTAGAGAGGAAGCAGCTAGGCTGGGATCCTGAATAGCAGGGCCCCAGACAGACTAAAGTCGAGAAACAGTGAAACACCAGCAAAAAGGGGGGATAGGTGGGGGCAGATCCTACTCTCCTACATAACCCCCCCCACGCAGAAACATTAAACTAATCTTGACCAGTTGAGTCTTTCGCTTCTAAGTAGAAATATCTGGAGAGTCCAGCTGCATTGGCATGGTTACTCCCAGGTCTATGCTCCACTGTATAGTCCATCCCCTGTAGGGAAATGGACCACCTCAAAAGTTCGGGTTTTCACCCTTCATCTGTTTTAGGAGTAAGGTCAGTCTGAACAGTGAAGTGAGTGCCAAACAAGTATGGCCTCAGCTTTTTCAGAGCCCAAACCACAGAAAAGGCCTCCCTCTCAAAAGCTGACCAATTTTTCTCTCTAGGGGTCAGCCGTCTGCTAAAAAAAGCTACTGGCTGGTCCTGACATTCATCATTCAATTGTGACAGCACAACCCCTACCCCCAACTCAGATGCCTCTGTTTGGGCCATTAATGTTTTGGAGTACTTAGGACTTTGCAGAATTGGTGCACTGCACATGGCCTGCTTCAGGTCATCAAATGCCTTTTGACAGCTAACTGTCCACTGAACTTTCTTTGGCATTCTTTTAGAAGTTAAGTCATTCAGGGGTGTCACAATAGAACCATAACCCTTGACAAATCTTCTGTAGTACCCAGTCAGGCCTAGGAAGGCTCTGGCCTGAGTCTGGGTAGTTGGAACAACCATTCCATGATGGTCTGGATTTTGCTCTGTAATGATTGACCCTGGCCTGCACACAACCTGACTCTGCCCTTTCTGGCACTTAGTAGCCTTGATAGTTAGGCCTGCCTTCTGCAGGGCCTCCAAAACATTTCTTATGTGGACCAGGTGATCCTCTCCGTTGGAGCTAAAGACATAAATATCATCTAGATCTGCTGCACTATAGTCTTCAAGGCCTGTTAGGACTTAGTTAACCAACCTTTGAAAAGTGTCAGGTGCATTTTTCAAACCAAAGGTCATTACCACAAATTGATAGTGCTCACTGGGGTAGAAAATGTTGCCTTTGCATCATCAGATCATCTGATCTGCCAGTAGCCAGCTGTAAGATCAATTGTGCTCAGAAATGTGGCTGAGGTCAACATATCTATATGCTCATCTGTCTTGGAATTGGATGGGCATCAGTCCTAGTGACTGCATTGAGACCCCTGTAGTCAATGTGAAACCTTATCTCTCTCTTCCCACCCTGGGTGTGAGGATTAGGTACTAAGACCTCTGGACTAGCCCAAGGGCCATCTGCAGGTTCAAGAACTCCCAAATCCGACATCTTTTGAACTTCAGTCCTTATACCGTCCCTGACATGATCAGGTTGCCTGTAAATCTTACTTTTAACAGGCAGACTGTCCCTAGTGTCCACTTCATGAGTGCACCAGGTAGTCGGTCTTGGAGTCAGACAGAACATATGTCTGCACTGATTGAGCACCTGTCTGCAATCCGTTTGCTGCTGGTCAATGAGGCTGCTTGCCAAGGCTACACCATCGACTGACCCATCATCAGGGTTCTGTGAGAGCAGGTCAGGGAGTGGATCGCTCTCTTCCTCCTGTCTCTCATCAGCAGCCATGAGCAAGCCCATATCTGACCTGTCAACATATGGTTTCAGTCTGTTGACATGAATCACCTTTGGGGGCTCCTGGGAGTTCCAAGGTCTACCAAATAGGTAACCTCTCACTTCTGTTCAACAAATGTATGGAGGCCACTCCACTTGTCTTGGAGGGCTGCTGGGGCCACAGGCTCCAACACCCACACTTTCTGTCCTGGCTGGTAAACAGTCAGTGCAGCCTTTTGATAATGCCAGGCTTTCTGTAATTCCTGACTAGCCTCAAAGTTTTTAGTTGCCTTTTTCATGTACTCAGCCATCCTGGACCGGAGACCAAGTACATAGTCTACAATGTCCTGTCAAGGTGGTTTGAGAGGTAACTCCCTTCCCTCCTCCACCAGACATAATCAGCCTCTTACAGGATACCCAAACAGAATTTCAAAAGGGCTGTATATAACCTCCTTCTCAGGAACCTCCATGTATGCAAAGAAAAGGCAGAGTAGTAGGATGTCCCATCTCCACCTAAGCTTTTCAGGGAGACCCTTGATCATACCCTTTAAGGTTTTGTTTAACCTTTCAACTAAACCATTGCATTGTGGGTGATAGGGTGTGGCGAATTTATAATTCACTCCACACTCCTTCCACAATGCAGACAAGTAGCTAGACATAAAGTTTGCATCTCTGTCAGATACTACCTCCTCAGCAAAACCCACTCTTGAGAACACTCACAAGAGGGCTAATGCCACCGCAGGTGCTGTAGTGGTCCTAAGGGGAATTGCTTCTGGGTACCTAGTGGCATGGTTCACCACCACTAGGATAAACCGTTGCCCAGATGCTGTTTGAGGATCCATGCGACCAACAATGTCAATCCCTACCCTCTCAAAGGGAACCACCACCACAGGTAGTGGTATCACCTGCCTTACCACTGGCTGTACAGGTAACACAGGAGCAACAAATCTCATTTGTGTCTTCAGACATGTTGGGCCAATGAAAGTGAGGAGCAATTCTGTCCCAAGTATTGTTTTGGCCCAGGTGTCCTGCTAAAGGAATATCATGGCCTAGTGTCAATAGGAAGCCCCTGAATTTCAAAGGTATAAACAACCTCCTGGCTGCACCAGGCTTAGGGTCTCTACTCTCTGAATACAGGAGTCCATCATCCCAATAAATCTTATGGGTGCCACTAGCATTCCCAGCAGCCTCAGCAGCAGCCTGCTGTCTGAGGGGTCCAAGAGAAGGGCAGTTCAGCTGTTCCTGAATCAGATCTACCCTGAAAGGGCCCCCTGTCCCTAAGAACTCAACCTGATCAGGCTCAAGCTCATCAGGAACAGTTCCTTCTTCAGGAGCACAATCAGCTCCCGCAAGAGACTGATCTTCACTCTGAGTCAGGGGGGAAGGAACTGCCATAACCCTACTGCGCCTTATCTTGGAAGGCACCTGGTCCATTATTCCAGAATCCAGGGCCTGTTCAGTTTTAGACATTTTGACCTGTGGCCTAGTCACAGCAAACACATGTGCAGAGATCTGTAACATTTCTGCATGGGTTCTTAACTCCACTTCAGACCTGGCTGAAGTTTCTAAATCATTGCCAAGCAAGCATCCAACAGGGAGGTCTGCACTTACTACAACTTTCTTGAGGCCAGTTACCCGTCCCCAGGAGAAATTAACAACTGCCAGGGCATGGTTGGTCCTGATACTGCTAGCATTGGTCCCTTGGTAAAGTTCACCAAGTATGATATGTCCAGGGTCCACAAGGTCATGTGACACCATTGTGACACTTGCCCCTCTATCCCTGTAGGCCATAGCCTCTTTTCCATTTATCAAAGGCTGCTGTCTGTATTTGCCTAAGTTACTGGGACTCACAAAGGAGGACATATCCTTGCCTCCATCACAGACCAACACAGCGTGCATTGGAACTCTGACTAGGCCAGAGTCCACCTCAGAACCCAGGGTTAACCCTACTACACCCTTCTGCTGAATACCACCACCTGGAGCTGAACTAAGGCGAACATTTGCCTGAGAGGCAATGGTGGCTGGAGTTGAGTCTTTACTTCTAGTGCAATCACTAGTCCAATGGCTGTTCTGTTTACAGACTTTACACCATGGTTTATTTTGCCCTCTCTTTTTGGAAGATTGGGAATCCCCACCATTAGAGGATTTGTGGGGACCTTGTGAAGAGTTCTGGTGTTTACCCTTCTTCCCACCCTTATTAGGATCTTGCTTCTTCTGGTCACCACATTGGTTCTGTACCTTCTGTTTCACCCTGGCTCTGACCGATTTGTTTGCCTTCTTTCCCAATTCTTGGGGAGAGGTCAGATCAGAGTCTACCAGGTGATGATGCAACAGCTGATTCTGACAGTTATTAAGGATCTGCACCCTCATAATCATGTTGTATAATCTTGTATAAACACAAACTTTACTGCCCAGCAACCAGCCCTCCAGAGCCTTAGTAGCACAATCTACAAAGTCAACCCAGTCCTGAGTCTGAGCATTTTGGATATCTCTGAAGTGTATTCTATACTTCTCAGTGGTTAGGCCAAACTCATCAATCAGAGCACTCTTCAGGACTTTATAATCATCAGCATCCTCTTCTCTTACAGTGAGGAACTTGTCTCTACCTTTGTCTGCAAAGGAGAGCCACAAGATTGCTGCCCACTGCTCCTGGGGGATCTTCTGAACATTGCAGGCCCTTTCCAGTACAGTTATCCATTTGTGGATGTCATCCACACTCCGGTAGGGAGGGAAAATCTAGTTTAAGTTTCTTTGGTCATAAGAACTTTCCCTACCACTAGGAAAGTTGCTGCCGCCATGGGACTCTAGTCCCATATTGTTTATAGCTTTTTCAAGCTCTAGGGACTCCCTTCCTAAGGCTACTCTTTGTTTCCCTATCCTCAGCTGAGATTCTTCAAGTCTCATCTGTTTCTCTCTCTTCTACTGGGAGGTGTCCCACCTATGAGAAGAGACAGAGGTCCCTACAGATGTGTCAGAATAGTTAGATTCCTGTGAAGGATATATTTTCCTTCTAGGCACACCCCCAACTCTTCCTGGTGGGACAAAGATAGGGCCACATTGGCCTTCTTCTTCATCTCCATTAGAAGCTGGACTGTCAAGGTCCAGGTCATTGTCTCCTGCCTGGACAGCATCAGAGTCTGAGTCCTGTTGGTGTATACCACTGGGCTCTGGCTCAGCTGCTGCCCCATCCCCACTGTGTGACCCTCCAGGCACTGAAGCCTTTTTAAGATCATCTAATAATACTACCTCTCTGAGGTGTTGGGTATTGGCACATTCACCTATCTTCAATTTCCTCATAGTATATAGAGACCTTAATTCTAAAAAGGGAGGGTGTCATACTTGGATGCCTGTTACACACTGACATCTGGCAGGGACCCACTGGTTCCTGGCCTTGAAGACATTACTAGTGAGGTGTGGTGTATGCACTATCTACTCTAGTTGTTACCTAATACACTCTCTTGAGTTGTAGAAAGGGTGTGCTAAGCCCTTAACACACAAGTCTAAGTTCAGTAGAACTGTATTTGAGCTTGTATTATATCTACCCCCGCTGGTACCTTTAGTGGTTTTCAAATGATCAATCACTTGAGATTATCTGGTAAAACAATGGCAAGCTGGAATCCTACAAGCTGCACTCCAATGTGAGAAGTTGGCCTGGTATATGCTGTCCACTATTCTAGTGGGCACTTTGCATCAGTCCAAATTACCCTTATTGATGGTAGGTTTAGGACAACTTTTATAGAAAGGTATCCTAGTGGAAGCTGTGGAGAGAAGCCTTCAGGCTAAGTCTTGAAAGAATGTAAAGCTGCTTGTTTTACCAGTCTATAATCTTGTGAATGAACAAATGAAAGAAGAACCACACCAGGTATATATATAAAATATATGTATTTATTCTAAACACATCCCTCTAGTTTCTTTATGAGGCTAGAGTAAGCATGGGCGAATTTTGCGAATCTCGCGTTCGCGAATTTTGCGGATTTGCGAACTCGCAATCCGCAAAATCCGCGAATTCTCGCGAATTTGCAGATTTTTTTTTTTGTGTGTTTGCGCGGGTTTCTGCCAGTTCGCGAGGGTTTTGTACAATGTCGCAAATTGCGAACTTACCTGTCGGGTCGCAAGTTTCGCGAACTTGTTGTTTCTACGTGTCCAGCCTGTTTGGGACATTCTTCTTCATCACTGCCACTCTCTGTCACCACTGCCACTCTCTGACTACTCATGCCACCCTCTGGCCCACCCATGCCACCCTCTGTTTCATCACAGCACCCTCTGGTTGTCCAGTCAGTGTACATTATTGTGGCAACGCAAGCACACCTTCCCTGCCTCAAGTGACCTGAATTAATTTGGGGCTGATTAATGTGTCACAGAATATTTTTTTAGCTGGCACCTGCTTCCTTAGTGCTTCCTGATTAGTGAACTTTTGCACTTGCTAAGTGCTTTCATTGTTGCAAAATTAGTTACAACACCTGCCCTGCCCCAACTGACAATAATGAATTAGGGGCTGATTAATGGATTTGAACTGCCAGCCTGGCTCCTGCTTGTCTCCCTTAGCTGTAATTCAGGACCTTTGTGGCATATGTGTAACTATTCTGAGGTTCAGAGCAGGGTCACATAATAGTTGCAACTGGCAACTGAACTCTGGAGGGGCCCCTCAGCAAGCACTACAGGAAATGGCTACTAATGATGAGCCTGAACTTTTGAACCTGGTAAGTAGTTACTTTCAGTTTGCTAAAATCGTATTTCTGCAATTTTGCACGTATTCGCGGGGCGCGAACTCACGCGAACTCACGCGAACAGTGCAAGCAGTGCGAGCAAAATCCGCTGCTCGCGGATTTGCGGATTTTGCGGGAGATTCGCGAATCTCGCGGATTGCGAATTTCCCGAAAATCCGCAAAATCCGCGAGCGAAACGGATTTTCCGCCCATGCTTAGGCTAGAGGCAAATGTACATTCAGCAAACTTAATGAGCACACAGTAAATTAGCACAATATACTTTGAGCCCTATGGGCTTACCAAACTGTTAGACCTGGCACCATTGGTGTGGGCCTCGCTTCCATTTTTGCTGTTGCCTCATGTATTTTTGCTGATGTTAGATGCTTTGGGCACTATGCCACTGCTATCCAGTGCCACAGTGAAAGTGCTCCCTATTTGTAAATTGATGTATTAATCAGTGGTTCTATGTTTGGCTATTTGGTTTACTTGTCTGACCCTAGTCTAGTGTACTGAGTGTGCCCAGGGCGTGTAAATCCAAATGCTGCTGATGGGCCTGCAGCACTGGTTGTGCCACCCACAGAAGCAGCCTTGTAAAATGTGTCTAAGGTCTGCCATTGCAGAGCCTGCGTGCAGTCTGGTACTATCATGCTGACTGGGCAAAGTGCATCCACTTGCCAGTCCCTAAACGTTCCCTTTTCTTCATATCATTCACCCCTATGGTAGGCCCATGGGCAGGGTGCAGGGTATATAAGTTAGGACAATCACTGGTGTATGTGGCATGTCCTAATAGTGAATTACAGCCATTTACGTTTTTTACTATTGCAAGGCTAACTGTTCTCCATAGGCCAGAATGGGCTGTTAGATTATTACATGTTTATAATCCTAACTTTCTCAAAGAACATGGTGGAAATTCGAGTTTAGTATGCCTGAACTCAGAATGATAAAATACATTTTTTAGTGAAGTTGGTTTTAACATTCTGTGTTTGCAAATACCAGTTTTAGAAAGTAGGTATTTGCTTGTCTACACTTTCAAGGCTGCCTCTGCTAGGTTGTGTATTCCTTTGTCTGGTTTTTTAATGAGTGACAGGGCTGGAGGATTCCAAGAGGCAGGATGAGTCAGCCCAGTGGTGAATAGAGAGATCTACATCTAGATGGGAGGGAGGAGTTGCACCTGAACCTTGAATAGGGCTGTGCCTGCCTACAATGCTGGCTCCACCTCCTGGGAAGCGGCTGATGTCTCTGCCCTGCACACTGAAAAAAGAGAAGGAGTCCTGTAAACAAAGTGCTCCAAAACTGTACTTGCCTCCCACAGTGCTGGCTCCACCTCCTGTGGGGCGTCTGATGTGCCTGCCCTGCACTGTGAAAGGAAAGGAGAAGTCTGATAAACAGAGTGCTTCAGAACTGGTTTGGACTGGGCAAAGCCCCCTCTCCCCTCAGAGAACAAAGGATTTGGTGGTATTTATTTATTATTTATTTATACATTTTGTATAGCGCTAGCTGGACCCAAGAGTATCAGAGCCCTTCACAACAAGTACAATTATGCGCCTTACCAGCAAAGCAGAATCCACAGCTTATAAACTTAAGAGCATTATATACATAATTACCATACAGTTCTTGTGGTCACACAGGAGGGTCGAGGCTGAGGGGTTTGATACAGATGAGTTAGTTTGCTGATAGCGAGAGGGCTGTCTATCAAACAGGACGAGGTATGGCGGGAGATCCCGGCGATTATAGTTCCCAGATGACTGTTTTTCGACCACATGAGGTTGTGGTGTGGTGTCGAACTCTTTCCGGAGGTTCTTTTGTTCCTCACGTTAATTTCCAGAGCGCTCTAGGAAGAGGGTTTTGAGTAGGATCTTGAATTTCAGGAAAGAGGTGGTCATTCTAATGTGGGGGGGGATGGAGTTCCAGATCTTAGGAGCATTTCCTGCAAAACATTTAGTTGCGGTTTTGTGTTTCCGAGATTTCAATGTGATGAGAAGGGGCGAGTTGGAACTTCTGAGATTCCTGGACTGGCCGGCTGTTTTGAGTTTGGCGGCCAGGTATTCTGGTTTTGCCTGTGTGAAGGGCTTTGTGCGTAAGGCATGCTGTTCGGAAGCTGGCTCGTTGTTCAATTGGGAGCCACTTGAGCTCCTTCAGTGCAGGAGAGATGTGCTCGAATTTCTTGGTTCCTGTGACCATTCTTGCTGCGGCATTGAGAGTGGTTTTCAGGGGATCTAGGTGAGATTTAGATGTCCCGGTCAAGGCTGCAATTCCGTAGTCAATTCTTGAGAGCACCAGTGCATGGGTGGCCTGTTGAAGGTCTTTCGGGGGAAGGAAGGGGGCTTTTTTGTATTGAAGTTTCAGATTGAGAAACGCGCTTTTGGCAGATCTTGAGATGTGTTTTTTCATGTCCAGTTTGGTGTCTAGGGAGATACCTAGAGATTTCACCGAGTCCATTGGCGTGAGGGTTCCATTGAGGGCGTCATTTGCTTTGAGCCATTCTTCGATTTGTTTTTTTTGTCTCTTTTGGAGATGAGGAGAACTTCTGTTTTCTCTTGATTAAGTTTAAAATGGTTCAAAGAGAGCCATTGTTTGACCCATTTGAGTGTTACATTTAGCCTGTGAATGTTGTCAATGGAGGTGCTTTCCAGATACAGCTGTGTGTTATCCGCATAGAGGTGGAAGGGGATATTGGAATTCCTGAGTAATGTGGTGAGGGGTTCCATGTAGATGTTGAAGAGTTGGGGGGAGAGTACTAACCTGTGTGGAACTCCTCTGTTGACGGACAGGGGGTCGGATTCAAATTTTTTGATTTTTATTCTTTGCGAGTGGTTGTGAAGAAAGGAGGAGAACCAGTTTAGGACCGTCATTTCAATTCCTGCTCTTTCTTGAAGGACTTTGAGGAGCAGGGTGTGATCAACTGTATCGAAAGCAGACGATAAGTCTAGGAAAATGAGAACGCAGCATTAGTCTGAGTCAAGTGACTTGTGTAGATCGTCTATGATGTTTAGGATTGCCGTTTCGGTGCTGCATCCCTTTCTGAATCCCGATTGGTGTGGGTCTAGGAGCTTGATGTTCTCCAAGTATTGGGTTAGCTGTGGAAGAACACATCTTTCCAGAATTTTGGATAAGAGAGGTAGGTTCGATATGGGTCTAAAGTTGTTTATGCCCTCAATGTCTAGCCCTGTTTTTTTTAGTAGCTGCATGACTTGGCCTACCTTGAGGCAGTCTGGGATGGTTCCCGAGTTCAGAGAGCTGTTTATGATCTTGCACCAAATTGGGGATAAGATAAGCTTCAGGTCTTTGGCCAGGCTCTTGGGCAGCTGATCTAGGGAGTGGGATGCAGGTTTGGTGTTGGCGATCAGATTGACTATCTCTGCTTCCTGAATGGGAGTGAAGGCGGACCAGTGAATAGGTGGGTTCACTGGGGCGCTGAGCTTAATTGCTATTGTCTTGGTTTCCCTGTGAGAAGAGGGATTTCTGCTGAGAGAGAGATCGATCTTGGTGATTTTTTCATTGAAAAGGTGGCAAAGTTGTCGCATTGTTCTTTGGAAGCTACTAAATTGGATGTCATCGGTTTGGATGTTTGGCTTCTAATGATGTTAAAGAGTTTTTTGGGTCATTTTTTTGAGTTGTCTAAAGCGGAGCAGAAGAAAGCTGTCTTTTTGTTCTTGATGTGCGTATTGTAGTTTCTGCGTTCTACCTTGAGTTGATCATGGTGGAGGTAAGAGAGATTGTTCCTCCAGATTATTTCTAGGGTTCTAAGATGCCTTGTTACATCATTCATCATTGATCAGTCAACCTAGACCTGGAGGGGGTGCTCCTGAGTTTTTTTAATTTCAAGGGCACCAGGCGGTCAAAGGTGAGCGTCATGTTGGAGTGGTAGAGAGAGGTGAGTTTGGTGGTTGAGAGGTGCTCCGTCATGCTCGGGAGGAGCGTGCTTAGTCCTTTTTCAACTTGGACTGCGGGATTTTAGCTGTGTTTCTGACCCATTTAAGAAGAGCTTGTTTAGGGGGGTTTGATTTCGGGCTGGTTAGTTGATATGGAAAAGAATAATGTGATGATCTGACCAGTACACTGGAATGATATTGTCAACAGTGATAGTGTTTCTATCCGAAATGATTGCGTCAAGGATCGCTCCTCTGTGGTGTGTTTCTACTGAGCAGTGTTCTATCAGATCGTTTTCTAGTAGGAGGCTGTTGAGAGATTGAATGAGCAGGTTTTTTTTTCATTCCATCTTATGTTGAGGTCGCTCAGAATTATACTGTTGGCGTTGTTGAGCGCAGTGGGTGATTAAGTCAGAGAGCTGCATTTCGAATTCGTTGGAATTGCCTGGAGGGTGGTACAAGAGGTGGCAAAGTATTGATCTGTTTGTGCATGATTTTATGCTGACTGAAAGGCATTCAATAGAGCTTTAAAGGCACAATGTGCTTTCTGTGATAGAGAAGTTACTTTTATGAATCATAGCTAAGCCTCCGCCTCTCTGCTCATGTCGATCTTTATGGGTTATTGTAAATCCGGGCTGCACCAGCAAGTCCATAATATGGTAGGACAAGGTGTTGAGCCAGGTTTCCGTGATGAAAGCTACATCTAGGTCATGGGAGAGGATAGCTTCTGCTAATTCTCTTGAATGTTTGGAAGCATATCTACTGTTGATTAGCATGCATTTAATGAAGGGTTCTTCTTTGTACCTCGACTTGCTGGGTTGGGCTCTGGTTAGGGAGGTTAGGTGTGCTGGGAGTCTAGGGATTCTAGGGGGGGGTGATCCCTTCCAACTTCTGTAATTACTTGAATTGTGGATTTGGGAGAGGAGTTCAATGGGGGTCCTGTGCTAAGGCAAGTGGAGTCACTTTCAGTGAGGGATGTGCGTAATTGGGGTCGGGGTTAACGGGGTGGTCATATGATGCAGCGAGTGTGTCACTTCCTGCGGGGAGAGGGTGGGTTTAGTTCTTCTTGGTCTGTCTGCTCGCATCTCAGTCCCTGGTTTAGTGTCTGGCGGACGGGATCTGGGGGGTAGGGGTTAAATTGGAAAGAGATGATTTGTTCCTTCTGGGATGAGCGGGGGAAGGTGGCAAAGGAATGTTTGGTGGGCATTTGGATTTTAACTAGGGAGGATAGCGTTTCATTCAGACCGCGGACCAGGGTTTCGAGCTGAGCTTCAAGAAGATTGAGGCGATGCAAGAGATTGTTTGTGGGGGTGGGAAGGGGAAGATGGGTGGTGCTATGCGCTGGGGAGGAGTGTGCGGTCCTGTCTTGTTGAATGATGGCGGGCACGCTGCATGTATTGTTATTTCTAATAGTGTTCAGGGGAAGTTGGGGAGCTATCTCTAGGTGAGTGTCTAGCTGCGATAGGGCTGGTTGGGGGGCTCTAGAGCCGTTGTGGTTGGAAGTAAGGCTCCTCTCTGGTAGGTTGGCTATGATAGGTAGTGGGAGAGGATTGAGCAGTGGGTGGATCCTTCAATGCGGGGGACGAATGGCGGTGAATGTCGTTGAAAGGCGTGGTGGCTCGGGAAGATGGCTCATGCGGGGTCCGAAGTCTTCATGGTTTTTGGAGGCTACCAAGGTGGGGGCGTCCGTGAGTGGGGTGTGTTTTGAAGTGTTGTCTTCTTCAGCAAGAGGAAAAGGGAGTCGAGAAATTCTAGGATCTCATTTTTTGCCTGTATCAGGATTTTGCAATTCTCGAAAATGGTTATGGAGAAGCAGCCGTTAAGAGTCTGGTGTTTCTGGAACGAGATAGTTAGTTTGCGGTTGTGAGCAGTGATGGTGGTTTTGGAGATGAGGAGGTGTGAGTTGAGGGTGTTGACCCAGTGGTCTGGTCTGTCGGTGTGGAAGATGAAGTCCATTTTGAACTGCCCTCTAGATGAGCAGTGGTATGCATCTACGATAAGTGTTTCGGGTGTTGTCTGATAACTCCGTGTTTAAAGAGTTTTTTCACTTTAATTGAGATTCTGTTGGGGAAAGTTATAGCGAATGCATTCTGACAGTGGGCTGTCAGGTATTTAGGGGTAGGGCGAGGGAAGGCCTCCATTTGCATGGCCAGCAGCATCTTGGCTAGGATGAAAGAGGAGGTGTTCCTCTAGTGTGTAGGGGGTGAGTGCTCTGCCACAGGGAGGAGAGCTGCTTGACGGGGTGCAGGTTGGGGTAGTTAAGGGGAAGTCACTCTAGGGGATGTTGTTCCTAGTAAGATGTAGTCCCAGGCTCACCCCTTTGGGGTGCACAGCGTGTTGAGGGTCCCCACTAACCTGGTGTTGCTGGGTAAATATTGGGACCCTGATCCCATGAAATTAGATCACTTTTGGACTGCAAGAAGAAACCTTTACTGAGGAGAGGAACCTGAAGAAACTGAGGAGAGACAATTCCCAAGCTGAAGTGCTGCTTGGGGGAGTGGCCTTCAGTGGTTGCCTTACTGCCAAAGGAAGGAGAAAGGAACTTTGTGTACTTTGCTTTCAACTTGTGAAGGATCTCAAAGGCCTTGAAAAAGAGCGTGCCTCCTGCTGAAGTCTTAGGGAACAACAAACTTCACCCCCCAGCTCCCCAGAGTGTTTTTGGAAGTGCCTGCTGCTGTTTTGGGTATTCTGAGGAACTGCGTGTCGCAAGGAGCTGGAGGTGCGACTCAACGAGAAGAAGTGTGTCGCTGTCGCCGCATCTCTGAAGGAGGTTGTCACGGCTGGAACTGTCGCACTGCACCGCATTGGAGAGAAGCGTGCCGCAACTAAGAGGAAGCGTTTCACTGCTGCTGCCGTCTCAAGTCCGAAGGAGGGTGTCGTCGCAGTAGCTATCCCATTGCACCGCATCAAGAGTAGAATCTCGCAACGAGGTAGGAGCATGTCACAATCGCTGTGCCTGCCGTTGCAATTTGGAAGGAGGGTGTCGCCGCTGGAACTGTCACACTGCATGGCATCGAAGAAGAGCACCTCACATCCCTGAGAAGAGCGCCACCATTGGAGATGCTGCCATCGCATCGTGGATGTTGCCGCTGTAGTTGTCGCATCGACCAGAAGCTTCACGCATCGTGGGAGAAGAGTGTCGCCGCTGGAGCTGCTGCCGTCTCATCGTCAGTGTTTCGCCTCTGCAGTCAAAGAATCAAACTGAGAACTTCTCGCATCCCCGGAGAAGCATGCCGCATCTGGAAGATCTTCACATCTTTATTTCTTTGCATCTGAACTTTGCCACATTTCCCTCGCTGCGACATTGCTTGTCGTGGAAGCGCAACTCAACCTAAGGTACATTGACGCAAAGTGTTGCATCTAAGAACAGATCTCAACTAAACTAAATCTACCATCTCAAAGTAACAGTATTGTGTATTTGTGTCATTTATGGTCTTGTGGTAACTCTATATAAAGTATGCTTATTTTTTATATAAAACCTGTGTGGTGTCCATTTGTAGTGTTTTCACTGGATTACTGTATGTGATCACAAATGCTTAACACACTGCCTCTAAGATAAGCCTGTCTGCTCATGCCAAGCTACCAAGGGGGTGAGCAGGGGTTATTTTAGGAGTGTAATCCCCTTATCCTGACTAGAGACAAGGGTCCCTATTTGTCACAAGTACCTACCTGTGCCAACCAGAGACCCCTAAATCTAACATTGGTGGTCAGTGGTGAGTATTCTGGACTTGCATTTGTGACTCATATACAGTGATTGGTGAACACTACTTAGTGAGTACAGACCATAACGCAACCACATACTTTTTGGTAGATTCATTTTTGTTTTTTTGGGACTATTTTTGAAAGATGCCTAATTCAGATGTAGTAGAGAGAGCAGACTCCGTAGCCTCTGTTGATCTTGAATGGGAAGAAGAGAAATTGGAAAGCTACAAAGTATCACACCTGAAGTACTTTTGCAAAAAGTTCAATGTTCCCACCTCTGGTTTCAGAGTGAAGGAAGAATTCTACAAGGTGCTAAGGGCCTGAGTAGAAGCATGGAAAACTTCTGAGATTGAGGAGGATGATCTGGCAACTGTGCAACAGGAAGGGCCAGGGGTCTCATGCGGAAGGAGAGTACCTTCCCCCACAGGTAGCATTGCTACTGGTAAAATTCCATCACCAGAGGAGTTAGAGGACAGGTAGAGATCAAGAAAGCATGAAATGGAGATGACCAAGTTAAAGGTGAACAGGCAGCTGGAATTAGAAAATAGTAAATTAGATATAGAGGAAAAGAAAATGCAGTTTGAGCATGAGAAAGTTTTGAGGGAGTTGGAGTTTAAAACCCAAAGTTTGGAGGTTACTCCCTCTGGTGGCAGCATACTGTCAGTACATACAGAAAGTAAAGTGTATATTCCCAAGAATGTGGTGAAAGAG
Organism: Lissotriton vulgaris; assembly: GCF_964263255.1. NCBI lineage: Eukaryota > Metazoa > Chordata > Amphibia > Caudata > Salamandridae > Lissotriton > Lissotriton vulgaris. Next base: position 2,993,253 of record NC_141692.1, on the reverse strand, counting down.
TTTTACAAAAATGATAATATTGGTCAGTGGTTCAGAGCCTATGAGGTAGTCTTGTCTTTCCAACGGGTCCCTGAGAGAGAGGGGGGAGCGGGATTGTGGGGAAGGTTCCTTAGTGAGGGGCAGGACACACTGTTAGACTTGCCTTCTGAAGTCCACAATTCATACAGCCACATGAAGGATGCATTGATGTCTAGATATGTTTGGCACCTGAGCTCTATAGGCAGAGGTTCAGGAAATGCAAAAAGTTAGAAAACAGTACTTGGGTTGAATATATCACTTTCTTTTGCAGAGCATTGGATGTTTGGGTAAAGGGCAGCAAGGTTATTGATTTTCAAGGTCTCTTTGATTTGATTACATTGGAGCACTTGTCTGATAATTGTTTTCCAGAGCTGTGCCAGCATCTGATAGATAGCAAGCTGACTAACCCTAGGAAGCTTGCTGAGGAGGCGGACTGCTGGTTGAGCACCCGGATCCACAAGGGTCAGGTGGGAGACTCAGCCAAAGGTTGGCAGGGTCCCCAGCAGAAGAGTGGGGGGACATGGGTAAACAAAAGGATTCCTGCAAAGGGCCCCAAAGTAATTCCCAAGGGAACCTAGGGAAAGGTTCCCAGCCTCCCCCTGAGAAGAAGCAAGGGGCCCGACAGGTAATGCTGTTCCCCAGGGGCCCCTGAAATGTTACAAGTCTGTTGACTTGGGTCATCAGGTAAATTATACCAGGTGCCCCTTGTTTGGTAAACAAGCACCCACTGGTGCTCCGCCCCGGCTGATGGCTAGTGTAGCCATGGGTGAGGAGATTGTTGTCCAAGGTGGGTGGGGTCTCGCACAGATGACATTAGTCTCTTCAGGAGACTGTGAGATGGTCTTAAAAACTCAGCTGCCCAGGAACACTAAGAAATATGGGCAGCGAGTGACCATCAATGGCCAAAAGGTGGAGGCTCTTAGAGATACAGGAGCCAGTGTGACAGCTGTCAGGTATTACAAGAGCAGATTATCCTGCATGCATTTTGCTGAGTTGTTGCCACAGACAACACAGAGAGTCATTGTGCTATAGCATAAGCTAAAAAATACTTTACTGAAACCCCTCCTTAAAAAAAGTGGATTAGAGAAAACAACTCTTAAAAACTATAGACCCATCGCTAGCTTGCCTTTTTTGGCCAAAGTTGTGGAAAGAGCCATGAACAGCCAATTGGCTGAGTACATAGAACAGAATAATCTCCTGGACGAGTCCCAGTTCGGATTTCGTAAACTCCATGGAACCGAGACCGCTCTTATAAAAGCTGCCGATGATATAAGAACCATCAGGGACCAGGGAGGAACAGCGATCCTGATCCTACTGGATCTCTCGGCAGCCTTCGACACGGTCAATCATACAGTTCTGATTGACCGTGTCGAGGAGATGGGCATTTGCTCACTGGCCAAAGAGCTTTTAGCCTCTTTCCTCTCGAATAGGACGCAGGCAGTGACTTTGGGTGTATTTCAATCCACCGAACTCGCCCTCCCATGCGGCGTTCCGCAAGGCTCATCCCTAAGTCCGACACTTTTTAACATCTATGTGTCGGACTTAGCTAGGGTAATTAAGAACTACCGGATGAGCCTTACATCTTACGCCGACGACACCCAATTGGTGATCGCGATCAAGAACGACGGCGAAGAAGTATCTGCCAGCTTCCAGGAAGGTATGATAGCCATTAAGGATTGGATGGCCGAGAACTGTTTGCGCCTCAATTCCGACAAAACGGAGGTTATGATCTTCGGAAAATTATCCCCACACTGGTCTAATAAGTGGTGGCCAACCTCGCTTGGAGCCCCCCCAGAACCGGTACATAAAGTCAGAAATCTGGGAGTTGTCTTTGATGACAACCTCAGTTTCATTAACCATGCCAACCAGGTAGCCTCCTCTGCTTTTTACAAGCTTAAGATCATCAGGAAAATATTGCCATTTTTACCCGAGAGCACAAGGAAAACAGTGGTGACTTCTTTAGTACTCTCGTCCCTCGACTATTGTAATGGACTCTTTGTAAATGCGCAGGCAAAGGTGGTAGCCAAACTGCAGCTCATTCAAAATGCTGCGGCAAGGCTATCATCCATCAGATAAACACCATCTACATAGGACAATACCTCCTCATCCAGATTCTGTAGTAACTTAGTTACCCTGGCAGAAAACAACCCCGGGCTGTTCTTCTACCACTGGGGGAGTCGACAAAATTGCTGATGGGACCCTAGCGCTGAGAATGCTATCAAATATCTGCTCTCAGGTGCTATATTTTAACAGAAAAATCTATTTGAGATATCCAATAACCAGCATATGTGCTCCTGGTAAGTGAGTGAAACTTCAATGTCCTCATACAGACAACATTCATTCGGTATTTGAACTGTCATCTTGGACATAGTAATGAAATGTTTTTATTTGTGCATCTGCCTCTGGGAATCTAACACATGAAAGGAATACCTCTGTTCTAAATAATTTGTGTGCCTCAATCACAAACCTTACTGACCCACCCCAAGCTGTTAAACTATATGATGCTAGTTTTAGGGTGATTGCGTTTCTAACATTTTTTGAAAGAGGAATTGAGTCTGCATCTTCTTCCTCTGTTGTAAGCAGGTCAGGCACAGTGTCTCCCTGCTCAGTCAGTGGTTTTAGTAGTACTTTTTTTTCAAGGGAACTAAGTTAAGGTGTTATGCACAAATATGAACAATGTATCCTACAAGCTTGATTAAACCAACAGCTAATACATAAGATTTGCCCACCCAGCTGTGGCTGACTTTGTACGCTTCCACTCCAGACACCAGTGGGGAAATGTGAGTAGGGGTCTCTGAGAATTGCACAACTAAACTACTTTGACCGTTAAGTACCCAACCAATGTTGGGTGCCAAGTCGTGTAGTTCCTATAAGACCTATACAGGATCTGCTTGTTTGGACAACATACACTGCGGGCTTGGTGTCCGACTGATTCTAGACACCCCCACCAGGTATGTTGGCCTGTATACCAGCTAGCTCACAGTGCCAATAAAAGCTATTGAACATGACAACCCTGATCCCTCAGAACCGTGGAAACGGTACAGTACTCTTTGCTCAGTCACGCGTGCTCACTTAGCATTTGTCATTCTAGTGTAAAATAGTGTAAAATAGGTGTGCTGAAACAACCACTAGACAAAAACAGATATAAATGATTAAAAGCACTAAAAAGGTGAAAGGATGGTAGGTTTCTACCATTTTGCTATACTCATAAATACAGGCAAGAGTATAAAATACATGACAAAACAATGTATACTCCTAAGATGCTACCCTAACTAGATGTACCTAAATGTAGCTAGCATGTGTGTTGGTGTTAAGCAAAGAATCCCTGTAGGATTAAGTCAACCTCATTACCTAAAGTGAGAGCATGTAGGACCCCTCTTATTCTCGAGCTGGACACCCCACAAGGGATGTCAGACCATTGCGAGCTGGAGTATCTGCATGCAGGAACCTCAGCATCTTGCATCAGTGTGTCGGCATGGACGTTGTGATCTCCTCTGACTATCTCAGCAAGATGTGATATTTATATACCCAGGTGTTCTACCTTGCTTTGCCACTGTCAGACTTAGGATGACTTAGAGAATGAACCTTGCACATAGTTACTATGCAGGAGATGGTAGTCCTCTTGAGTTTCCAAGAATCCAAGGATCCTCATGCATAATGTATGAGGCTATTGTTCAAGAAAAAACACATTCTCTAGGGAGTACTGTAACTAGGTAAAGCCCATCTGCGCCCATCCGTGCCTGGACTGCGCCTCATGCCAGGATCCCTGGTTCGGATGGGAGAGATTTCATGAGGGATTCAGGTAAGGAGCTTTTAGACCTCATTCCTAAGTCATCAAATTCCATTTTCTGCAGGTTTAGTTTCATTTTTGAATTTCCACAACAGCATCAGAGCTGTATTTTTTGGCTTTCAACTCCCGGAGGAGCAGAGGGTAAGGGCATGTCGAACCTCAAACGTGAGGTTTAACGAAAACTTGTCAGGAATTTCTGTGTTGGTAGACCTTTGCTGTGGCCTTATTAATCTTAGATCTCTAGCTAAAGATACATACAAAACGGCAACTGAGGAACCACTTAATTTTAGTCCAGATCAAAATGTGTTTTCATTCTTCTCCCCAATTTCAAGGGAACAGGAAGAAAAACTCATTTTGGAAAATAAATGAGGAACCCCATCGGATCCCTTTCCCTCCTTAGTATTGAAAAGCATAGCAAGCAAAGTATTCACACTTTGGCAGACATTTTAATGCCATTTTTAAATCTGGATTTTTTCCTACTTTATGGAAGGACGCATCTATCCTTCTGTTAAAAACATACTTAATCTGGAAGCGTCCAATCCAAGTAATTATCGTCCCATTTCTAGGCTGCCTCTTCCTGCCAAAAAAAGGTGAGAAAATTATGAATTTACAGTTTACTCAATATGTACAAGACAATGATCTGCTTGATCGTTCTCTTTTCGGATTCCGCCCAAAACATAGCACAGAGACTGTATTATTCAAGTCTACAGAGGATATTAGGGTAGTGATGGATAGAGGTGGTGGTGCTGCCCTAATTCTGCTGGACTTATCAGCAGCATTCAATAACGTTGATCATAAACTTGAGAAATTACGCCTAAAAAAGTAGGTGTAAAAGATTCTGCACTCTCCCTGCTATCCTCCTTCATGACGAACAGAAGACAAACAGTTGCTCTTGACCATTTTAATTTGGCTCCTTATGTATTGCCTTGTGGGGCACCAGAGGGTTTATCTTTAAGTTCATCACTCTTTAACATATTTGAATCGGAACTAGCACCTTAATTCCAGCAATTTAGTTTGTTGGACTTTTTGTGCTGATGGCACACAGATTGTGGTGGCTGCCTACAAAGATGAACCCTCTTCCGCATCCCAGTTTCAAAACTGTATGCTGGAAATCAACAGCTGGATGAATAAGCACTGTCTGAAGCTTAACTCAGACAAAACCAAGATAGCATTTATTGGCAATATCCAACCTACGTGGGATGCCTCTTGGTGGCCCGTAGAGTTGAGGGAACTAACTAAACTGGAAGCCAAAGCTAAAAACTTAGGAATGGTCCTTGATAATGAGATGTCCTATACACATCAAACTAATGGTATTGTTTCTGCCTCCTTTTACTTAATCAAGAAACTAAAGAAAATCCTTCCTCATGTTCCAACTGGATTGTTGTGACTGCACTTGTATTATCAAAGTTGGATTACTGTAATGGCGTGTATCAGAACATGCAAAATCAACATCTAAAAAAGTTGCAGATGATACAAATCGCAGCTGCAAGAATCCTTCTGAATCTTCCTAATTATCAATCAGTCTCTAAACAAATCTGGAAGCTTCATTGGCTTTCAGTAGCCATCCATGTCAAGTTTAAGACCTTATGTTTGGCTTATAAAGCCTTCATTATGAAGGACCCACATTCTTAAAGAATATTTTTAAGTGGTACCAGTCGTGCACCCAGCTTCACTCCACTGTTGCCAGGTTCATGTCTGTCCCCAGGTTTTGCACCTCCAGTTGAGGTGGTAGAAGCCTTAGTTATGGAACGGCTAAACTTTGGTACATGCTTCCAATGCACATTAGGCCGGCAACTCTCTATCATGCTTTAGGAAGAGTCCTAAAGCCTGGTTGTTTAAGAGTTAGGTCAAGACACCCTAGGGGAGTCATGCATTTAATAAATTGAATTAACATAGCACAGCATAACAAGTAAGGGTCTTCTGTGGTTGTTGTGGGTAAATGACAGTCTGCTACACACAATGCAGTAGCCTGCTGTAGGTGCTGGGTGTATGTTACAATATGTTAGGCACAATAAAAGGGTCTGCTGTGGGTGTTGTGGGGTTATGACAGTGTGCTATACACTATGCAGTGGTATGTTGTGGGTGCTATGGGTTAATAACAATCAATGCAATATTCTGATGTGGGTGTTTTATGTATGTTGCAATCTGTTTTGCACAATACAAGGGTCGGTTGTGGGTATATGTGACAGTCTGGTTCACAATGCAATTGTCTGTCATACATATTGTGTACATGTGACCTTCTCTTGCACAATCAATGGTCTTTTGTGCGTGTTGGAATGCACGCAATTCAAGGGGCTATTGTGGATATGTGATAGTCTGTTACACACAATCGAGGGGTTTGGAAAGGATTAAAGCTGGACAGACCATAACTCAAAAGGCTGTAGCTTATGATAGGGGAAAATTGGAGGAAAATATTGCTCAAATGGATAGACAGTTACGTTTAGAAACAGACAAGAGTTATGTAACTCGACCCGATACGGGAGATGAATTAGAAGGATTATTAGAAGCTCATCCGCCTCCTCCTTATGCCCCACAGGGTCTATAACCAGCAGTGCCATTGGTTCCCCAAGCGCCTGCGCCTGCTCCTCCACCGGCGCCCCCACTACCACCAGCACCTCCCATACGAAATCTTGTAGGAGCAATGGCTACTGCCCCATTAGACGGGTCTGTACGGGACACGCTGCTTCCCCCTCCTTCGCTCCGACCCTCTACTTTAGTAGCAATCTGTTATGCACAGTACAAGGGTCTGTTAGGAGTATTTGTAGCAGTATCTTGCACAATGTAACAATCTAAAATCCTAACTTATGATGAAGGTTGATTTTAAATGGCAGCTCTGAAAATGGCACTTTAGAAAGTTTGTATTTCAATGCCATAGCCATTTGGTTCCTGCAGCCTGTCTCTGGCCGCATGGCTGGGTGTAGTTGGCAGTTGGACTTTGTGAATTCTTCCTTTACAGTAACGTACAATGGGAGCTTAGGTGTGACTTGATTGGCCTTCCTAGGCAGGATGGGAGGGAGGACCTGGACACTTTCACCTGAATAGACTGTGTCCTGTCTCTACATAAAGGGGTATATACCCTCTGTAGTTTGTCTGAAGCTAGGGCAGGACAACTGTGTCCTTCAAAGACATGTCTTTGTAGTTCCCCCCACTTCAAAGACACCACAAACTGGACCTCAGACACCACCACTTCAGTGTACTTCTGGACCTGTGGATACTCTGTTGGAATATAAAATTATATAATCATGATTGTCCCACTATGTACCATATAACAGTATATACATATTTATGATCGTGAAGAAAACAATATTGTATGATAGCCTAATGATAGGTTATAAAGGTTCGTTTTGTCCTACTAATCTAGTCAGGACTACTTTGTTTCATCTACTTTCCTTTATCTATGAAGTTTTAGATATTACATGGTATAGCACAGGATGCGAAAACAGGTTAAGTCGCTTAGTCTGCCTTTCTCCCTATTCGAACATGGCTCAGGGAAACCCAAGGTCATACTTGCTCTTCTCATAGGACGCATATATTCTAGCAGGGTCCGTTTCTGTACTCCACGGGTCTAAGATAGACCAGAAGGGCACTTCACTGACCTACCCTTGGAATAGCTTTTAGCTTAGCTATTGACAAATGTGTAAGAACCTTAAGTGGGCGTTCCTGTAGACTAACGGACAACTTGTGTACTTCCTTTTTAGGTGTTAACCAGAATGTGTAAAACGTTTATATACTTTGTGCTATGTGTATTTCGTTAGTCTCCTCTGCGCACCTCTATGGGTCGTGTAGACTGAGGCTCCTCTGTCAGGGATTGTATTTTGATTCAATAAATGATTCGACCTTCTCCATTGCCGACTGCCTTGTTATTCTTTGATTATAGATGTATTAATATATATATCTTTGGACTATTGGTAAGTATAAGTCCGGCCTTAAGAAATTTAGATCCTTCAGTTGGCGACTCCATCGGGACTCAGCGTTAGGGTCGTTCCCTCCTGTAATCAAGAGCAGAAGGGACAGGGAGGAGTTCTGGCCGAGTGGGTGGACAAGAAGTATTTATTTAAAGACCCCGTTAGTAGAGAGTCCGCCCTCTAACCCAGTATCCCTCCTGGCTGCTGGAGACCCTAAGCCGGAGTCCTACGGGCTTAACCCGAGAGAAACACAGACTGTGTCGGTCTGTCTAGAAATCGGCAGTGGAGAAGTCGGGATCGACCTGAGTGCACCAGGTGAGTGAATCTTCTGATTGGAATCAGACACTTGAAGGAAGTGTCCATTTGGAAACTGTTTGTTTGTCGGAGGCCGGGGAAGCCGGACCACGAGGGAATCAGGAAAAAGGGTCTGGCGTTGCGGGCAGGGGCTGCACGGGCAGATACCTTCTGGAAATTGTATTTACTTTGTGAAATTGCACTTGGTACCTTGCGAAACATGGGGTGTTCGCTCGGCCAAACTCACTCAGGAAAAACCCTGGGAGCAGCTGGGTAAGCTAGGGTTCTGGAGCATTGTGCCCCGAAACACCGGCCCAACCAGAATACGACCAGGGGATATCTAAGAAGTGAGTTTGTGGTCTTCCTACCGAGAGGTTTTATTGTGGTTGTTGGAATTCTTTGGACTTTGATTCCCCGAACAGGAGTCGACCTGCTCCGTTTGTATTGAAAGACATGTCATTTGTATTTGATTTTGTATTAGAGCTCATTTCTGAAACCCTGACGCAGTTTTTGCGGCATCTTGTATGAGAACAAAAGTGGAAGAATAAAAGAGAGTGAATGGTGAAGAGGGCGCGCCCGTATGAAAGAAGCGATTGACGAATTTGTAACGTTTATAATCTTGTCGTTAATATGCCTTCTTTTAGTAAACTATGTTTTGGGTGCTGCTGTGGGAGAGGTACTCGGCTGGAAGAAAGACAGCCTGCCCCTCCCGAAGGGAGCCCCAGTTTTGATATGTATGTTAAACATGGTCTTACTCCAATTTTATTTAATACATTATGGAATAGGTATACCAGAGACAATGCCGAATTGCAATGGCCCCTTACAGGGTCGTTTGATGAAAACAAAATAACGTATATGCAAAATAAAATGTTTATGAAGAAAAGTCGCCAGTCTATGTTTTGGAAGGATTAAAGCTGGACAGACCATAACTCAAAAGGCTGTAGCTTATGATAGGGGAAAATTGGAGGAAAATATTGCTCAAATGGATAGACAGTTACGTTTAGAAACAGACAAAAGTTATGTAACTCGACCCGATACGGGAGATGAATTAGAAGGATTATTAGAAGCTCGTCCGGCTCCCCCTTATGCCCCACAGGGTCTATAACCAGCAGTGCCATTGGTTCCCCAAGCGCCTGCGCCTGCTACTCCACCGGCGCCCCCACTACCACCAGCACCTCCCATACGAAATCTTATAGGAGCAATGGCTACTGCCCCATTAGACGGGTCTGTACGGGACGCGCTTCTTCCCCCACCTTCGCTCCGACCCTCTACTTCACCCCTGATTACATTACAACCGGATCGAAGTGTTATAGATCCTCGAGCTTTGGCTACCCTAGACACGACCCCTAAACGTTTGAGATCGGATCTGAGTGACCCACAGGTTTATACCAGATCTGCGCTGGGAATGGAAGAACGAAAAACTATAGTAAATCAGGCGTCCCAATGGATGCGGAATACTATTTATACACTAGAGGATATTTGGAGTACCATGAAGGATTACCGGCCTGTTGCCCAACAATTCGCTTTAGAAAATATGGCGATTCGTTTGATTTCACTGTGGGAACAGTGTTTTGAGGAAGGGTATGCCACAAATTATGAAAGATATAAGAGACAGAGCCCACAAATTCCACCTACAGGCCGATGAAGTATATCAGAACGTGGCAACTCTCTTGCAGTATCGTGAGCGATTGCACCGGAGATGTACTGACTGGGGAAAACAGAATCCTATGAGAGAGGTACACCCTCTTTTTGTCCCAGAATTACCTGAAATTAAGAATTCCGTGGGCAATGTAACTAGAGCTAGGGTGGACGCAAAGCTTCAGGAACAATGGGTTTATATCCTTTGGAAATAAAGCGAGGTCCTTTTATTAAAAGCTCAGCTCCCTGACCCGCGTAAAAATCCCACTGCTTATTACAAAGAACTGGGCGAAGCTGCTAACTCTGCGATCATGACTATAGCAGACATTGAATTGTTCTTTGGTCTCTTGATCCCGGTCGATATTTGGAGACAGATACATGATACGGATCATATTCTCGAGTTAGGAGCAGCGTGGGATCAATTGAAAGATTGGGACAAAGAACGGAAGCCTGGGGAAAAACCCTGAGATGAAATATTGGCAGTACCAGACAAAATAATTACGTATATGCAAACACTCTTGCCTCCTAAAAAGATAGATTGGGAAAAGTTAGCTGCTTGTAAACAGTAGAAGGACGAGAGTGTCTCGGATTTCTTCACTAGATTCGAGAAAACATTTATAGATTTTAGTGGACAGGATTTATCCACGGATGGGGGAATACGATTATTTGTAAATAGATTTGTGACAAATTTTTTTACCGGCAATTATGACACGCCTTCAGGCGGCCGAAAGTACATGGACTACATCCACCCCATCTGTGATCCTTAGTAAGGCTCAGTTTTATGAGCACCGAGAGAATGAAAACAAGCAAAGGACAGAGAAGAAAACGAAAGATTTGAAGACTAGAGTCTTGATGCAACAAGTCAGTCGGAGACAGAATTCAGGACGAAGTGGGCGCGGTTCCTTCCAAAGAAGGTCCCGCAGAGGAAAAGGAGGTCCCCCGAATGTTGGTTTGAATCAATGCTCGTATTGTAAAGAAGAGGGGCATTGGAGAGCAGATTGCCCATTGTTAATGACCAGAAATGTTCCCAGTAGGGGACGAGGCCGGGGCAGGGGAAACATTGACCGAAATAGTATGAGAAGAGAAGATGGTGATTCTCTGAAAAATTATTTCGATAACCCACAGAACAGGCAGTACTATAATGAGAATTTCGTAGATGACAGTTACGATGAACAGGATTATGCATGAGACAGCCAAGGACAGAGAGGGGGCCACATTACAGTACCAATTGACCAAGGGGGACCTTATGTACAGGGGAAACTGTTGGGTGCATCAGGAAAATTCCTAGTGGATACTGGAGCAATGAATAGTTCAGTTGCTCATACCATGGTCCCAGAGGCGGCTCTGTCTGGCCACAAAAATGTATCAGTAGGGTTCTCTGGAATACCAGTAGTGAGCCCCATTTCCAAGCCTCTGCCCTTCACTATAGGACCTATTTCTATACAGTCGCCCTTTTTGTTAACATCTAACTGTGGTGAGAACCTTTTGGGTTTAGATATCTTGAAAAAATTGCATGCTCGAATTTACTGTTCACCGGATGGTGTATATTTGACAATGCAGAAACCTTCTTTGAAAGATTCCCAATATTTTGCAAGGAACGAGCACTTACCCCCTGAATTTTCTACCATTTCTCAGACTTTGTGGGTGACAGGGGACACTGATGTAGGTCTGTTAAAGATAGCCCCCGTGTCCATTACTCTGAAACCTAATGCGCAGCTGCCTCGCATTCCACAATATAAGATTTCACCTAAAGGTGAACGGGCTATGTTAGAAATAATTCGGGATCTTATTCAAAGTCAAAAAGTAACTTTATTTCGATTGAATTTACGATCATAAAAAGTACATTTAAAAACGTATGTTTACAACAGTATAAAAATTAAATTTGCTCATTGATTACTAAAGAAGGCGGGGCATTATTGCTTTGAAACAGTAAAAAATCATTCAAGTTCAAATAAACACTGACACTCTATGCACAAGTATAATATCACAGTAGTCAATTGCCCAAAAATAAAATCTTAGGGGGCAGTGGCCAATAATTGGGAATGAATTTTCAAGCAGGCTTTGAGGTAGCAGGCTACAGTTTTGGCAACACACGGGGTGTCTAAGTATTGAAGTGCCAAAAGAGCCGGTCTGCATCTTCTCAGTCCTAGGTGACGGAGAAGTGGGACCAGCCAGCGTTTCCGCGGGGTCTCGTAAAGACTGCAGAAAAAGGTTACATGCAGGGTTGACTGGCGAGTATGGCCATCACATGGGCAGTTTGTTATTTCCCGTGACCAGTCTGAGGGCTCAGGCAGTGAGACAAGGCGATAAAATGCATCAAACCGAAATCTGGTTAAAACATATCTCTCATAATTTGACAGAAAAAAAGACAGATAAGGTTGAATGCCATAGGAGGATTGAATCATCGTTAAATGTACATTTGACTTTTTACCGAGTTCTGAGCACAGACGTAAGTCGCTTAAGTGGGCGGCACATAGCTTTTTCAAAGTTTTTCTAGGTATATCCATTAGAGATTCAGGGTCAGTGAAATATGCAGTGCAATTCAAATCAATCAAAAATTTAGAAACATATAACAGCCAAGGAATCTTTTTCCAGTGGGACAAGGTGAGACAATCCGATATTAGTGACCTAGTTAGATGACATTGCTCCTGGGTCCATATACGATGCCATAGTAGAATCGGCTGGTATCTAATGATGTCAGTTAGATACTCCCAACCGAGCTCCACATGGGTACCGTAAGTAGGAGCACTACGGGGGAGGGCTAATATATATTTCAAAAAATCGTTTTCTATAATTTGAAGCTCATCTGCAGATGCATAACCCCAAACACCAGCCCCGTATGTAGCCACGCTCATGCATTTAGCTTGGTAGATCTTCAAAATCACAGTAGGGGCGGGCTTGCCCAATTTCCTTGAGAATGAAGTCAACGCTGATGTTGTGCGTTGAAACTGCAATTTCTTGCTGAAAATGGCAGGTTTCCATGACAGATGTTTATCAATAAGAATACCTAGATAAGGGTAGGTGTTGGCAGTTTCTAACCTGGTCTTCTCAATAAAAGGAGATTTGCATTTTTGGGCTTTCTTGCCAATATTCATAACAAAAGTCTTGGACTTATTAACTTTAAGTCCAAGAGAAAGCATGAATTGGCAGTATTTATCTAGTTGAGTCTGGAGTTGGTTAGGTGTCCTTGCTAGGATGACAGAATCGTCTGCATATAATAATGCAGGGATTGGGCGGGAGTTCATGCAGGGGAGGTCTTTACTATCAACTAGCATCGCTTGCTCCAGTCCATTGGTATAGATGTTGAATAGGAATGGAGCAAGGACGCATCCCTGCCTTACGCCTTTTGTGATATTAAAGGATTCAGTAAGCTCCCCTTTGATGCCGTATCTCACACAAGCTTTTCCGTCCGAGTATAACTCTCGGAGGAAATTCAACAGTGCAAGATCTATGCCCAGATTACTCAAGATCGCCCATAACTTGGAATGAATTACGCAATCAAATGCGGAACTCAAATCCACATAAACTAGATAAAGATTACCGCCTTTGGCCCCGGCGTATTTGCCCATAAGCAGAGTCAGGTTTAAGGCCTGTTCCACAGTGCCCAGACCCTCCTGGAACCCAAACTGTAAGTCGGTTAAGATTTTATTCTCTGTGGCCCAGTCCCGTAGTCGCTCCAGAATTAGTCTGCCGGCGACCTTGCCCAGAGAATCCAAGAGGGAGATGGGCCTGTAGCAGGCTGGGTTGTCCCGTTCTCCCTTTTTAAATATGGGTAGGAGCACAGAGGTGGACCAAGAATCAATAAGGCCGATCTGAGTCACTGCGGACATGACCTGCGTAACAATTGGGGACCATAGGTCTATGTTGCTCACAAATATGTCTAGGGGGACCCCGTCAGGACAGGGCGCTTTACCGGTCTTTGAGGAGGACAGCGCTGCGGTCAACTCCATTAGATCGAAGTGGAGGTCGATAGGGTAGATATTGTTACTAGTGACAGCTTCCGCCTCTAGTCTAGGAGCCTCAGATATCAAGGTGTGGTCCCCGAAGATCTGCGAGTAGTGTGCTACCCATTTATCAGCGGGTACTGCCACATCAAGATGCTGTATAGCAGTTGCATCAGCTAGGAAAGGGGCCTTAACTGTTCTCCAAAACAGGGTGGAGTCCTTGCTTAGTGTGCTCTGATGTAGTTGGGCCCAGAGGTTATTTTTTATTTCCCGTTTACGGGATTGTTGTGCCATCTTATAATTTTTTCTTAAGGAGGCAATTAGGGGCTGGTCCCTGGCCTGATTGTGTAGAGCCTTTTTTAGTGCACGCTGAGCTTTGCGGCAACGGGAGTCAAACCACCCTCTGGAGTCCTTAGCGTTATCGCGAGTCTTATGTTGGCGAGTAAGCTCTTGTCTGATGCCTTCTAAGATTTTAACAAAGCTGGAGAGGATCAACTGAGGGGATGATGACGTCTCCAAACAGTGATGGATTAAGGGAAGGGTTTTTTGGATGATCTTACTGGTGATCTCTGAGGGATTGATCATCGACCATTTGACTGTATAGCCATTAATTTTACTCATCTCCAGGGAGTGCTGCGCTAAGAGACTTGTTTTTAAGCAGGCTGAGGATGGGGTATTTAGTGCTATAGTGATGCTATTGGATTAGTGGTCACTTGAGGGATCGGTACCAGTTATAAAGTGCTTCAGTCGGTTGTTTAAGGATTGGGAACATAAGATAAAATCAATAATTGTGGTAAATCCTCTACCGTGAAAAGTCGTCTTGAACGAACTCTACAGCAGGACTCACTAAAATGTTCGCAAATTCAAGTTCTAGTGCAAAAATACAATTGTTTAATGCGTGACCATCAGTACTATGGGCAAAGTGAGCCAGAGGGGCATCGTGCTCGTCTAGAAGCCCACAGATACCTTTGTTGTAATTGTTACACAAATAAACATTGAAATCCCCACCCCACACAACATGGCATTGTAACTGTTGGTTCATGGCTTTTTGATCTTGTAAATATAAAGTGATTTCCGACAGAGATTTTACACAGTCGCCGGGCGAAGAATTGTTGTACATATTGATGAAATAGTAACAAGAGCTATTATCTGGAACTATTTTGAGAATTTGGAAGATTGACGAGACTAACGGAACTTCCATGATCGTAAAAGGAATTAAGTTGGAAATGTAGATGGCTAAGCCGCCCTTGGATCTTCCATGAGCGGACGGTATGGCCGGAAGATGGAATGTTTTGAAGCCCTGGATGTGAATAGGGTCAATTGCCCAAGTTTCTTGAAGGCAAATTAGCTTATATTTATTGGTCACTTCTAGCCAGGGCTGGAGATGGATTTTGTATCTTAGGCCAGCAATGTTCCAGTATATGATTGGAAGGTCCTGGGTTGATGAAAAAATAGGGTTTGGAGACTGAGGTTCAACAGAGGAGTGTGGGGGTTGGGGCAAGGATTGGGTGGTTGAGGCAGAAAAAGAGAGGGTAGGTTTTAGAACACTGAGTTGAGGAATAGTAGGTTGGTGCCTCAGAGTTGGGTCAACAGGAGTAGCTGACAAGGTGTGACACGAATCCTGGTGGGTAGAAGGTGACGGCTGTTGGGTCAAGGATTGCTGGGGAGGACAAGACTCGGGCTGAGTACCATACAGGGATGGCGAAATAGAGCCAACCGTCCGAGTGCTCTTACAGGAGTGTTTGGGGTTGGGCGGAACACTGTTGGGGCTGCTATCTGTAATGGGTGGAGTTGGTGGTCAGTCCACCATATCCAGACAGTCATATCTATTGGATAACGGTGGGCCTCTCCATTTGTTAAAGTGGCCTGGTGGTGGATTGCTAAAACCGTACCCAGACCACTGATCTCGATCTCTGATCCCACCCCATTTTCCCACCCTCGTCCAGGACCACGGAGGACCAGCGTTACGTCGTGTATTCGAGGGATAAAAATACGACAGATTGTGAGTGGCTATCCCTTCGGTAGAGGTATGATCACCCCAGGAGCAAATGTGCTCGACTGTGTTGGGATCTTCAAAGTTTACTATAACGCAGTCGCCCTGGATGTTTTTTGGTACGTTGCCTAACCAAGGCACTCTGCGCACTGTAGTAACTCTGTTGTCCATAAAGATTGGAAGCGGTCTGTTGTTGGACAACCAATATATTACTTTATTTTTTAAAGACCAAACCGGTTCGTCTTGGTTTGGGGAGAGTTCCGGGACCCCAGTCATTATTACTACGTATGGAGAGGCCTCGGGTGGGAGATGGATAGGAGGAGTCCTTCTCTTACGATTTTTCGGAATGGTATTGAATCCAGTAGAGTTGTGGGGTTGGGTGGGGGCTGGAGTGGGGACAATGGAGGTAGGAAGGGAAGAAGGAGGGTTTGGTTGGGTGGGTAGTGTTGGATTGAGATTGGTTGCAGAATGGGACGGTAAGGGGTTGGAGGATTTAGGAGGTGGTTGCGGCTTGTTTGTAGGTGCTGAAGAATGTTTTTGTATAGGCTTCTCAGGGACTTTTTGTTTGGTGGAGTTGGGATTCTGCGCAGAGGTTACAGGCTTTGACGTTTTAGCGTTTGAAGCGTTTGAGGTAGTGGGCCTGCCTTGCGCCAAGCTGGAATCCTTCTTGTTTCCTTTGCTTTGGTTTAGTTCTAGAGACAGTTGAATTAGTTGAGACTGAACCAAGTGTAGAGCCTTTTCTATGGGTTCCAAGTGGGATTTAAATAAGTCTCCAATTCTGGTAAGCAGTAGGCTATCGTTACTATATGTATTAGTTGTGAGGTTACCATTTGCCATGTCTCCTCCATTGTCATAGCTACTGGAGCTAATACAGCTGATATTCGGGTTAACAGAGATAGAATCCACTGTTTGTACGTTTGACAGTGAAGGAGAATGGTGGAGGGTTGAAGGGTTGGGGATTTGCAGGGGAGGATTAGAGGCAGGAGGAGTTACATGGATAGTTGTAGAAGAAGGAATGGTGGCATGGTGGGACTTGGTAGTTGTCTTCTTCTTCAGTTTTTTGGGAATTGCTCCTTCTTGAATGCCCCTAGCCATTGGGGAAGAAGGGGTGTTATCTGGTTGAGTAATAAAAATAACTGGAGATTTTTCAAGAGAGAGATGGGATTCAGAAAGATCTAGAGATGCAGAAAGGTCCACTGTGCAGGGAACGGTGTGCGTTTCTGCATGTACTGTCACTGGAGGGGGTAGATCAACAGAGCGTAGGGGGGTTTTTGCAGTGGCCAGTAAGCCCATTGAAGAGCGTTTGGCAATCATCAGGTCCTGTGAGATCCTCCGGTCTAGTAGGCTTTAGGTTTGGCATCGTTAGCTTTGGTTATAAATTGGTCAATTGGCCCAATGACCTCACCTGCAGATTGAGCCTGCTTTTTAACAGTATTCCTGGTAGTTCTCGGGGACATTGTACCATAAGAATTGTAGCAATAGTAAAGTACAATGAATGCTCTAAGGCCAATAGCAAAAAACTAGCGAGACCTAAATAGATGTAATATCAATGGCTGAATGTATAAGCAAGCTGAAAATATGGTGGCCCAGTCCAGTCCTGCCCGGTCTTGAACGGGCTTAAACGGGCCCGCCCTTGGCCCGGGCTTCGCCCGCGCTTCACCCCGCGCGCGTCCCGCGTTGCGTTTGGGACTGTTCAATTTATGGTGATCCGGTTAGGGGGCGTGGCCTCCGGGGGAAGAGGCACCAGCTGTTCGGTGTAGAGGCTGCTGGTCCTCGCAGTCCCCCGGTGGAGCCAACAGGTAGCCTTAAGGTCTAGTGCACGCTGGGAGCGTGCAGGCTGTCCGCCGATTGCGGAGAAGCTCCCACCAGCGGCGCGACCTTTCCTGTGCAAAGTGGATGTTCAAAGCGCCCTCCGGGAACAGCGTTCAGGTATCCTTCCTTGTGGCAAGTAGAGTTTTTGCAAGTGAGCGGCACCCGCGAAGCGGGTGTCGCGAAAAGTGAATAGGCGGCTGTGGGGGGCGTGGCCTCCGGGGGAAGAGGCACCAGCTGTTCGGTGTAGAGGCTGCTGGTCCTCGCAGTCCCCCGGTGGAGCCAACAGGTAGCCTTAAGGTCTAGTGCACGCTGGGAGCGTGCAGGCTGTCCGCCGATTGCGGAGAAGCTCCCACCAGCGGCACGACCTTTCCTGTGCAAAGTGGATGTTCAAAGCGCCCTCCGGGAACAGCGTTCAGGTATCCTTCCTTGTGGCAAGTAGAGTTTTTGCAAGTGAGCGGCACCTTATTCAAAAGGGGGTGGTGGAAGAAACATCAGCTAATGTCTGTAATAGCCCGATTTTGCCGATTCTGAAGAAGACACCAGTTGATGGTGCTCCAGATTATAAGAATACTTATCGTTTTGTGATTGACCTTCGTGCAGTTAATAAAATAGATGTTCCAGAGTATCCCGTGGTACCGGATATAACAGCTATTTTAACAATGATTCCTCCCAAGGCCAGATATTTTTCGGTAACTTGATCTGAAGAATGCCTTCTTCAGCATCCCAATTCATCCAGATAGTAGGCATATCTTCGGATTCTCATTGGCTGGCCAAAGCTTCAGATTTACACGCGCTCCTCAAGGCTATATTGAAAGTCCCAGTATTTATAGTCAGGCTTTAAAAGCAGTCCTAGATGAATTAATTCTGCCTGCCGGAAATTCTATTATTCAGTATATGGATGATATACTAGTGGCTTCCGATACTAAGGAGGGATGCAAGGAGGCCACAGTAAAATTGTTACAGAATTTGGCTAAGAAAGGGAATAAAGTGTCCCTTTCCAAATTTCAATATTGTCGACAGGAAGTGACCTACTTAGGTCATTTTCTGTCGAAAGCGGGGAGACGATTAACTCCAGAGCGAATATCTGTAATAAATAACATGTCTGTCCCTCGTACACAACGTGATGTTCGTGCTTTTCTTGGCATAAACTCTTACTGTCGCCAGTGGATTCCTAACTATTCCCTTCTCTCTAAACGCTTATTGCAATTGACAACCAAAGATTTGCATGAACCCTTGCCCTGGACGGATGAATGTCAAGAAGCCTTTATGTCTTTAAAGTCTGCTCTTTGTTCTGCACCTGTGTTGGGAACCCCAGATTACCGGAAGCCTTTTTCACTTTATGTGCACGAGGTGGACGGTTGTTCATTATCAGTGTTAACACAGACTTTTGGGGAGAAACAGAGACCTTGTGCGTATTTCTCTTCGATTTTGGATATTGTAGCACAAGCCCTCCTGAGCTGTCTGAGGGCCACTGCTGCAGTAGCACTGGCCATCCGACAGTTGGAAGGAATAGTCCTTAACACTGATCTCACAGTCATAGTACCGCATGCTGTGGATATTCTTTTAAATAGGACCAAAATGCAACACCTCACGAGTGCTAGATTGACAGGATATGAATTGACATTGTTTGCCCCCATATTACAATTAAGAAATGCACTACTTTGAATCCTGCTATGTTATTACTTCTCCCTGACAAAGATGAAAGAGTTGATGTCCATGATTGCGTGTTTAGAACAGAAGAAGAAAAAAAAAAAAGGACGTGTAGATTTAACTGACACCCCTTTACTTGAACCAGATGGAGAATTATACGTTGATGGCTCTTGTTTCAAGTTGCCAGATGGCACTACAACAGCTGCATATGCCATCACCACTCTGAAGACCATAGTGGAAACAGCAAGGATTCCACATCATTCAGCTCAGGCAGCTGAATTAATAGCCTTGTTAAGAGCCTGTGAAATGTGTGAAGGTCTAGAAGTAAATATTTTCACAGACAGCCAGTACGCCTTTGGCATCGCCCATAGTTTTGGGAGACTGTGGAGGGAGCGGGGTTTCTTTACTACTCATGGCCAGAAAATACAGCATGGTCCCTTGATTGATCGATTGTTATTTGCCCTAACATTACCAAAGAAGTTATCCATCATTAAGTGTAGTGCACATACGAAGGTTGTAGACTCGTTTGGAAAAGGGAATGCTTTCGCCATTTCAGTAGCAAAAGAGACTGCTCAGAGTAAAGGAAGTCCTATGTTTTCTAGTGCATCTACCCAATGGCCCATTGAAACATCTCTATTTGATAATACCCTTGAAAGTGTAAAACAATTACAGAAAGAAGCAACTCCAGAAGAAATACAGAAGTGGGAACAGGACATTGGGAAATTAGATGAGAATGGGTGCTGGATAGATCGATCTGAAAAACAGCGATGGTTGCTTCCAAATGCAATGGTATAAGCAGTAGTTATGATGGCACATGGCCCGGCCCATATTAGTGCAAAAGGAATTAGCACAGTACTAGATCCGGTGTGGTATAACACTAATATTGCAAAAACAGCAGCACGCATTGTGAAATATTGTCCGATGTGCTTACGACATAATCCTGGAGGTAGAGAATCTGTTTTGAGTGGCAACTTTGCTCCGCCATCCATACCCTTTGAAGTTCTACAGATAGATTTCATACAAATGGAACGTGTAAAAACTTTAAAATATGTCTAGGTGGTGGTGTGTGCTTTTAGTAAATGGGTTGAAGTCTACCCCACCAAGGATGCAACTGCCATTACCACTGCAAAAGTACTGATCAAAGAGTTCTTTCCTCGATATTGTTTGCCTCGAATTATCTGGTCAGATAATGGACCCCACTTTAATGCTACCCTTGTACAAAGTGTTTGTGATGGTCTGCAGATCAGACAAAAGTTTCATGCCGCTAGACACCCGCAATCTGCGGGACTGGTTGAAAAATATAACGGCATACTGAAACTCAAAATGGCCAAAGTCTGTGCAGACACTAGACTGAAGTGGCCTGATGCCCTCCCAAAATAATAATAATAATAAAACATTTATTAAGCGCATGGCTGCACAACTGTGTATCCCCGCGCTAATTGCTGAAAAATCTCAACCGAGAATCAAGTCAAAGGAAAAGAGAGTGGCAGAGTTATTGAGGGAAGAGGTGGGTTTTCAAGTTAGCTCTGAAAAGAGTTTCAGAGGGTTCCATTCTTAAATGAATCGGAAGAGCGTTCCAATGTTTCACTCCTAGATAACGAAAGGAGCGGCCACCGATTTTTGCTCTGTGGACTCGGGGGAGTTTGAAAAGGGACATTCCTGAGGACCTCAGGTGTCGGGTAGGGTGGTGAATGGTCATGAGGCTCCTTAAGTAGGTGGGACCCTTGTTGTGGGCTATCCTATGGGCATAGCAGAGGCTCTTGAATTTTATTCTCTCCTTTACGGGGAGCCAGTGCAGTTTGGACAATGCTGTTTTGGCAGAAGTTTTTTTAGGAAGGCCTAATACCAAACGGGCTGCTGCATTTTGTACACATTGCAGCTGGTGTAGATGTTTTTGGTTGATGCCTAGAAGGAGGGCATTCCCGTAGTCCAGGTGCGGTGTAATAAGAGCATGCACGATGGTTTTCCTGGCTTTGATAGGCATCAGGTCAATGATTTTTCTGAGAATTCTTAATGTGCCGATGCATTTACCAATGATCTTGTTAACTTGGGATTTTCCTGATAGATCTGAGTCGATCATGATCCCAAGATTCTTGACTTTCTCAACAGGTGGAGGGCATTCGCCGAGAGATGTGGGCCACCACTCTTGAGACCATAGGGAGGTTTTCTTCCCTATCACAAGCACCTCAGTTTTGTCTCCATTAAGCCGGAGGCAATTACTGTCCATCCACACGGCCACAGCGGCCATGCACTCCGAGAAGTTTGAGGCGTACTCCTCGGTATCAGGAGTGAGCTTAAACATAAGCTGAGTGTCATCGGCGTAGCTAACAATGCCAACCCCAAAGTTCTCTATGATCTGAGCCAGGGGTTCCATATAGATGTTGAACAATGTAGGGCTCAAACTCGAGCCCTGTGGAACCCCATGGCTCACGGTCCGAGAGGATGATTTGAAGGGCGGGCAATGAAGCTGGAAAGTTCTGCTGGTGAGGAAAGATTTAATCCACGCCAAAGCACAGTCTTTTACTCCGATATCTGAAAGACGGGACAGCAGCGTGGCATGTAGCACAGTATCGAAAGCTGCGCTTAAGTCAAGCATGACCAACGCTGCTGTTTCACCCTCGTCCACCATCTTGCGGATATATTCCGTGGAATACAAGACAGCTGTCTCCGTGGAGTAATTTGGTCTGAAACCGGATTGAGTGGGGTGAAGGATGTTTTCTTCCTCTAAAAATGCCATAAGTTGGATGTTAACTATTTTTTCTATTATTTTGGCGCATTGAGGCAGTAGAGATATTGGCCTGAGATTTTGGAGTTGAGTGATCGGAACATAGCTCTCTCTGCTATCTCTTCATTCAAGGACGGGCCTGTCCCCTTACGAAATTACTTTTGGCCGTCCTGCAAACGTATGGGGAGTCCCTAGACCTAGATCCTTTAGAGATATTGATTATCCGTTGATGACAGATTACCTTTATGAGTTGACTAAAGATCTGCGTTCTATTCATCAACAGGTATCGGACACATTGCAGGCACTACCGGAGGTTCCTGGACATCGATTGGAGCCTGGCCAGTGGATACTGGTGAAAAACTATCAGCGAACATCGAGTTTGGAGCCCAAGTGGACGGGCCCTTACCAAATATTGTTGGTAACGAGGATGGCGGTGAAAGTACATGGCCGCAAGCGCTGGATCCATGCCAGTCATGTCAAGAGCCTCCCGTTACCACTGCCCTCTGATCGACAGAACAAAGACGGAGTGCCGAGTCAGGAGGGAGAACTGATTTGGAGTTTTGTGCCTTTTTCGGATGCTCAAGAGAAAGAGCGATCAAGTGCTGTGTTGCCTGAAGGGGAAAG
Source organism: Lissotriton vulgaris (assembly GCF_964263255.1). Lineage (NCBI taxonomy): Eukaryota > Metazoa > Chordata > Amphibia > Caudata > Salamandridae > Lissotriton > Lissotriton vulgaris. Next base: position 2,970,860 of record NC_141692.1, on the reverse strand, counting down.
TGAAATAGCTGAGTCAAAAGCAACTACTAATCCCGAGGCAGCACGAGAGGTGACCAGGCCTGTTACCCAAGCTACTGAATTGTTTCTGACCAGGAGCAGCCTGGCCGTTGTCGCTATGATCTGCGGCCCCGAAAACAGCACGGTACCCCACTCGCTAATGAAGGAAGATAGAACGAGACATTGTCATCCAAAATATTGAGTAGAGCGATTGGGGTACTGAGCGAGAGACTGGACTGAACTCGTAGAGAGCTGGGAACTTTGTGTAAAAGCTCTGTTCAAAAAGAAGGACTAGGAAAAGGGCCGCGATTGTGCTTTTGGAATTTGAAACTTTTGCTTTTCCTTTGGATAAACGGATAAGAGCCTGCCTGTGAGGCTCTAAGGGAAGAAAAACGGACACAGGGAGAAGATCCCTCACAGGGAAGAAGAAACCCTCTGGTGGTTGGCGTGCTTTGTGCCAGAAACTGGCAGAAACCGGTCCCCGGTAGCTTGTCTCCTTTCTGGTGAAGAATTGGCTTGGTAGTTTGGTCTGCCCTGTTCCCATCATGCACTGGGACAGGAACAGACTAATTTGCATGTAGCCAGGTTCTGAGCTGGGATGGTGCAGTGAGCTAAAAAACGGTGATGGATCAAGCCCTGATCTCTTGACTGGGTAGGAGTATTCTGCATCATTCAGAAACTCTGTCCATCACCTTTTCCAAAATTGATTTTATCCACACTAAGGGCCCGATGTAGGTAAACGGGATTTTCCGATTTCAAAATACCGAGGCGGGCCGAATCGGTATTCTGAAATCGGAAAACGAGATGTAGGAAAAAAATACCGAATGAAAACCGATTCGGTCGGCATCGGTAATGAGATTCGGTACGTTCCGATTCAGCTCGGTCCGAATCGGAAATTACCGAATCGGCCAACAACGATTCGGAAAATACCGAATCGGCTACCACCGAATCGGATATTTCCGATTCGGCGAATACCGATTCGGTAAAAGCCGATTCGGTAAAAACCGAATCGGCAATCATAGACCCATGGCGAAAAAGCCCATAGGAATGCATTGCATTACCCGATTCGGCTTTTACCGAATCGGATAATACCGATTCGGATTTTACCGATTCAGATTTTACCGAATCGGTAAAAGCAGACTCGGCAATAGGCGATTCAGCCAATGAGGTGGCTCCCCCTCCCCCACCCAAACAGGGAGTGGCAACCCTGGCAGGTGCAGCCAATTAAGAAGTTTCTAGAAGTTTCTGGAAAGCCTGCCTGAGCCCAACACACAGTTAGCAGCAGTGGGAGAAGGAGGTTGCAGACTGAGCAGGAGCAGGAGAATATGGCAGATCAGGCAGGAAGCCAGAAGTCCTCCCAAAAGAGGAAGCCCAAATTCACCACCACAGAACTACAGGTGCTGGTTGAGGAGGTGGTGAGGGTGCACCGCCAGCTCTTTGGCAAGCTGTCCCTCAACGTGCCAGACAGCACCAAGAGGAGATTGTGGGCAGACATCGCCCAGAAGGTCAATGCTGCTGGAGTCACCCCCAGGTCCATTGAGGAACTTAAGAAAAGGTTTTATGACCTCCGCAGCCTCACGAAGAGGAAGCTGGCCGACCTCCAAAGGCAGGCTGGACTCACCGGAGGAGGCAAGAACCCGGCGCCACCCCTCACCGAGCTGGAGGAAATTGTCTCCAGCACCATCGAGAGGGAGAGCATCGTAGGGATCGGGACCCTGGACAGCACTGGCCACAGCTACAGGTAAGAAGCATGCGCATCATGACACACCCTACCAGACACCTCCCCATTAGACACAATGCATAGGCAAACACCAGCACTGTACTGTCACCAACATACAAGAGACAAGCATCATGGTACATGTAGTCAGCAGAAGTTAGCCAAATATGTCAGTGCAGAATCACAAGACAGGAAACAGTGTGACACGGTGTAAGGAGATGCAAGGACAGGTGGAATGCCATAATTGTACTGACTGTAATACATCGGCACTCAGTTTACAAATGCTTCTTTGTACCTAGGGGCACCATCAGGCGGCACCACTGTGGCAGCAGAGGGAGCTTCGACATCACATACTGCAGTGGCAGGGCCGAGCACCAGCCAGCCTGGCCAGGAGGAGGAGGATGAGGATGAGGAAGGAGACACCCCAGGGCTTGGAATGGAGGGAGTCCTGGTGATTGATTTCCAGGCAGTGCACTCCCCAGTACTGCCCAGCTCACCCCCCTTGCAATTTTCACCATACAACTCCCCAACAAGGCAGACCATTCCGCCGACAACAGCTCCTGCCACAACCGTGGCCTTGCCACCCGTCCTACCTGTCCTGGGAGCAGGGGCTCCGGGACCGGCCAGCACCACACCACCACCAGTGGCACCCCAGCCCACTCAGCAGGCCGGAGGCAGCAGTGCCAGACGCCGTGCCACCACCACCACCACCACTGCTGCACCAGCACGGGAGGGCAGTGTGTTCCTGGGCCTGGAGGGCCAGATGGTCAAAATCCAGCGCCAACAGGCCAGATCCACCATGGCCTGCCAACGCCAGCTCCTGCAGCACAACCTGCAGATGGGGGAGTTGGTGAAGGGGTTCCAGGCTGTTGTGGACAGCAACAAGGAGGTGGCAGCAGGGTTGGGCAGGCTGACCACTGCCATCACCCACTCCTCTGCCAGGCAGGAGGAGCATGAGGTTGCGCGCAGGAGGGATGCCCGGGTGCTCAACCGGGCCATGGCCCGCCTTGCAGCGGCGACCGCACAGCTGTGCCATCGTAGCTCAAATCAGGAGTCGGTGCTGAGTCAGCATACGGCTGAGCTGACCAGGGGGATGGCCAGGATCACCACGGCCATGGAGGCCATGTTAATATCAAACGCCGCCTCCAATCCTGCCCTGGACCTGGGTGATGCTGGAGACAGCAGCAGCCGCAGTAGCCCGGCCAGCGCTGCATCAGAGCCAAGGAGGAGCACCAGGCGATCCGCTGATGCTGCAGGCCATTCGGAGGGGGCCGAGGGACACCCCAGTGGGTCTGGAAAGCGGGCCAAAAAATAGGCTGGCAAGGGGGGATGATCATACCAGAACCCTGGACTTTATTTGTTTTGACAGACTCCATTTTTTGATGCACTTCAGTGATGTAACTGTGGTGCACCACTATTAAAAATTTTATTTTCCAAGCAACATTTAGCTGTCTTTGCATCTGTACTCAGTCAGAAATAGTTCTCAGTGATCTCCTCACGTCTGTATCTGCCATCACATGGCGTACACACCCCAGCTGGCTGTGTCAGTGGCACAGCTTCGTCGTCGTCATAGTCCTCGTAGTCAGACAACTCCACCTCAGTGCCCTTCTTGACCGCAAGGTTGTGTAACATTGCACATACAGCTATGATCTTGCAGCAGGTGATGGGGGTATACTGCCTTGCACCTCCACTCTTGTGCAGGCATCTGAATCTACTTTTCCAGATGCCAAAGGTCCGTTCAACAACATTCCTGGTGCGTATGTGGGCACAGTTATACCTCCTTTGGCTGGGTGTGGAGGGGTTGAGGTAGGGGGTGAGTATGAATGAGCGGAGGGCATATGCACTGTCGCCTGGAAGAGAAAGGGGTCACATTAGACACATGCATACATGTATTACACCTACCTACTATGTGTTATGGGGGTCTGATGATGTGGCTCACCTAGGAGGTATCCTTCTCCAAAATCGCCAGCCATCAGCCGTGCATATATGCCGCTCTGTTGGAATATATAGGAGTCATGGGTACTCCCTGGAAATTTTGCTACCAGGTCTGTGATGGTGCACTTGGCATTGCAGATCACCTGCACGTTGATGGTGTGTGTCGATTTCCGATTGCGGTATATGTATTCGGTGTCCGCTGGTGGGCAAATCGGAATATGCGTGCCATCTATGCAACCGATGACTTGGGGAAAGTGTGCCATCTGGTAGAAGTCCGCTTTGGTTTGTAGCAGTTCTGCGTGGGTTGCAGGGAATGAGATGTATTGGTCCATCCTGTCTATCATGGCGTCAAGGAATATGTGGAAGAACCTTGACAGGCTGCTCTGGCTCACCCCTCCTGCTGCTGCTGCTCCACTTTGATAGCTGCCAGACGCTACCAGGTGTAGGCTGCATAGCACCTGGACGTGCGCAGGGATGGCGTGTGCCCTTGGGGTGTGGTGGTCCAAGTATGGCTTAAGGTCCCTGATGAGCTCAAGTATGGTGTCAGAGTCCAGCCTGTATCTCTGTAGGATCTCAGCCTCAGTGAGCATGAACAGGGTTATCCTCTGTCTGTAGACCTGTTCATTTCTTAGCCATTCCCTCAGTCCTTCCTGCTGTAGCCGTAGCCGCCTCGCAATGACATAGAAAGCTGCCATCCTGCAAGTTGCAATGCATTTTGGGACTGTTTATATGGGTTGGAGTTGGTTACCACCTGATTGCAATCCATGGTAAATACCGAGTGAATTCTACCGATTTTGAGCCGATTTCGGTGTTTCTGTGCCTCCCTACATCTCCCCAACTGTCGGAATCGGGGAATTTCCCGATCGGAGATTTATACGAATCGGCATGTTTTCCGATTCGGATCATGTCCGAATCGGTATTTTTTCCGATTCGGTACATGGACCGAATCGGTGATTTTCCGATTCGGTGTCACTAACGATTCGGTAGTGGGACCGAATCGGTGATTTTCCGATTCGGTGTCACTAACGAATCGGTAGTGGGACCGAATCGGTGATTTTCCGATTCGGTGTCACTAACGATTCGGTACATGGACCGATTCGGTCTTTGTAACCGAATCGGTGTTTTTCCGATTCGTTACATATCCGATTTTCGGTATGTTCGTATCGGATTCTTTCACATTCAGTACACATTCCGAATCGGTTTTCTATCCGATTCGTTCTGTTTTTGGTTCCCTACATCTCGATGGCTGTTTACCGATCGGTAAGGGCCAAAAATCGGTATTTTCGGCCGATACCGATCGGTAAAGCCCTACCTACATCGGGCCCTAAGTGTGGGAGGGTATACTCAGACGTGAGTCCCTAGCTCAGTGCACCATCAGGATTCAAGCAAGCCGTGCCGATGATGGCTGAAATGCCAGAAACCGGTCCCCGGTAGCTTGTCTCCTTTCTGGTGAAGAATTGGCTTGGTAGTTTGGTCTGCCCTGTTCCCATCATGCACTGGGACAGGAACAGACTAATTTGCAGGTAGCCAGGTTCTGAGCTGGGATAGTGCAGTAAGCTAAAAAACGGTGATGGATCAAGCCCTGATCTCTTGACTGGGTAGGAGTATTCTGCATCATTCAGAAACTCTGTCCATCACCTTTTCCAAAATTGGCGTGCTTTGTGGATACATAGATTAGTTTTGGACTTTTAGCAAGGGACCGAGATAGATTTGGACTTTTAGAGAGTATGTTTCCCTTCGGTCGAATTATGATGGAAGATGAAAGACCACTGGCCCCTCGGCGCCAGATTTGTGATATGCAATTGTTTTCTGGATGGCCCACCAGAATGAAGGTGGCATTCGTTATTCTAATTTCTTTGATTACCGTAATTATGATGTGTGTGTTTGTATATTTAGAATTTAAATATCCAGTTCGTAAATTATTGAAGACTACTCCAGCTCCCGAGGAACATCAATTTTATTCTCCACCCCCACATAAGGCTAGACATAGGGAAACTTATTCGAAAAATGTATTCATAGAAATGTTACACCAGATTCACAGTACCACCAACAAAACAAATTGCTGGGTTTGTGGGTTATTGCCATCCGTTATGCATCAACATGAATTATTTATATCTTTCCCTCTATCGTATTTAGCTAGTTGTGAGGCATGGTGGCAACTGTTATCATTGATGTATTCCCATTATGTTGTGAATCCCAAAATATATTCTGAAAGAGACTATGATGCTATTTTAAAATATATAGAGAGACACCAAGGATTTGATGCAGAAGGAGATAAAGGTCGGGGTTCTCTAGATAAAAGGCTTGCATAAATGTATATACAGATTCTAAAAATGATACCTTGTTACAAGAAGAGATGCAAGACTTTGAGCTTTTTAATTCCACGTTGTATTTTCAACATTTAAGGAACGCAATGTTACAAATGACAGAGCACTGCCACTCCCCATTATAAATTCCACTTCTTTGTTTTGTATTAGGGGGCGAGGTCACATTAAGGTAGGGAGTAGTACCTGTAATCACACCTACATGTTGCAAACTGATAGTACTCCTCCGATGATCACTCCCCCTAATGTGTATTTCGTTTGTGGGGAAAATGCTTATACTTGGCTTCCCCGGGGATGAGCAGGACGGTGTTATCTGTCTTTCCTTTACCCTCCTGTTTATGTTGCCCCTTCCAATTACCATAAGACTCATCAGCTGATGAAAAGAGATTTAGAAACCAATAGGACTATAAGGAGCTATAATACTGAAAAGACTGACCAGACAGATACTTCACTACAACAGTTTGAAGATATTTCCAAGGGACTGGTTCCATTTTGGGGACCAATCTTCAACAGTCATAACATAAGGCGACTGCCTAGAATTGTGGAAAATGTGGTCCAAACAACGACTGAAATATTAGCTAATATCACTGTAGAGCTTCAGGCTATGAGACTTGTTTCTCTTCAAAATAGGATGGTGTTGGACGTCAACCTGGCAGATAGGGGCAGAGCTTGTCGTGTGATCGGCAGCTCTTGTTGTGTCTACATACCTGATTCGGCCCCTACTATAAATCTCGCTATTAAAAAATTGCACCTATTAGCTAATGAACTACATGAAGAAAATGGTACCTGATCCCTTAGTGGGTGGTTCTAGAGTCTTTTAGCTACATGGGTATGGAAGGTATTTATGATTTTAGTAGGAATATTTGGAATAATTTTCACTTGCTGCTTATGCCTTCATTGTGGCCCAGCATGTTGTACTTTTTGTGCGACCAAAATAATGTCTTCTTTGACCCAGGCCTGACAATAAAAGATAGAAAAACAAATGATCCAGAAGGAAGTAGCAGATCTTATGCAGATAGATGAAGGGGTATTCGTAGAGTAGAGTAGGGTAGTTATATTGGCCATAGTGGGCCAAAAGGGCCGTCTGTTGGAATATAAAATTATATAATCATGATTGTCCCACTATGTACCATATAACCGTATATACATATTCATGATCGTGAATAAAACAATATTGTATGATAGCCTAATGATAGGTTATAAAGGTTCGTTTTGTCCTACTAATGTAGTCAGGACTACTTTGTTTCATCTACTTTCCTTTATCTATTAAGTTTTAGATATTACATGGTATAGCACAGGATGCGAAAACAGGTTAAGCCGCTTAGTCTGCCTTTCTCCCTATTCGAACATGGCTCAGGGAAACCCAAGGTCATACTTGCTCTTCTCATAGGACGCATATATTCTAGCAGGGTCCGTTTCTGTACTCCACGGGTCTAAGATAGACCAGAAGGGCACCTCACTGACCTACCCTTGGATTAGATTTTAGCTTAGCTATTGACGAATGTGTAAGAACCTTAAGTGGGCGTTCCTATAGACTAACGTACAACTTGTGTACTTCCTTTTTAGGTGTTAACCAGAATGTGTAAAACGTGTATATATACTTTGTGCTATGTGTATTTCGTTGGTCTTCTCTGCGCACCTCTATGGGTCGTGTAGACCGAGGCTCCCCTGTCAGGGCTTGTATTTTGATTCAATAAATGATTCGACCTTCTCCATTGCCGACTGCCTTGTTATTCTTTGATTATAGATATATTAATATAAATATCTTTGGACTATTGGTAAGTATAAGTCTGGCCTTAAGAAATTTAGATCCTTCAACTCTGTCAGGAATAATGGCTGCTCTGCTTCTGAGGACTACCACTCTGCTGGACAGCACTCTGCTGCACTTCTGCGTTGCTGTGCTGACCTGCTGATGTCTTTCTAGGTGAGAAGGACTGGACCCACATCTCCCTTCAACCCAGAACCCAGAGTGATTCCAAGGGCTGGTTGGCTAGACTTCCTTATCTGAAGTCCCAGCAACATAAACGACTTCCAACCACTCTACCTCTTCACATGGACTCTACCGTCTGTGAGTTTGGCCTGCCAAGTTGTTCCACTACCCCAGTCCTGGGCCCTTTGAACTGGGAATAAGGTGCTTGTCAGCTGTACCGACACATTGACTCTGCAGAGCAGCGAATCCTCAAGCAAAACTGACAAATCTCCACTACAGGTCAGCATAGTCCAGTCATCTTTAGTACTGCTATTGTGCAATGCCTTTCCCTGTGCATCTTCTTATATCCCTCATCAACAGCAGACTCGATGACAATGCCAAAAGCTGCGTATTGCAGCTTCAGAGATCATCGGAACCAATGCATCATGTTGACTAAACTGTGCAATGCGTCCTAGTAACTGTCTTTCCCTTCACAAGCCCTGTAAATGGGATTCTCGATGTTGTCAAAACAGAACCTCTCACCGTAGCCTTGCTGCATCTTTGAACCGATGAATCGCAACAGCTGCGTGATGTATCTTCTACACGTATCCATACAACATTCCGCAACTGGGATTTAAGGTACTTTGTTCAGCATACCTAACTGGGGCACTGTAACCAGCCCACGCTCCATCACAGTAAGCCTGCATTTTGTGACTGTGTCCTGGTCCAGAGCGACAAGATATCTAGAAAATCGCTTCTTGTTTCTGGGCGCTATTTTTACTTAAAGCTTTAGAATTCTATATCTCTGGTTCTACTGATTGGCTTTTTGTCATTTGGTCTTGTTTGATTCATTAAAAGCTACTCAAAGTTTCTAACTCTGTTACAGGCTTGTTGTTGTGGTGTGTTTTCAATGTGTAACTGTTTCAAGTGTTGCATAAACACTTTATAAATTGCTTCTAAGTGTAGGAAGCCTTCTATTCATGTGATATATTATTAATCTGATATATTGTGCAAAGAGTCCAACGGTTCCCTAAAAAGTGTATAGTGCTTGCTATGCAATCCCAAAGTGCTCTGCTAGGGGGTAGTGTGGTCGAGCAGCATTAGGCGTAACACACAGGAGTGTAAGACATTTGCAAATACACACAATGATTAATAAATGATAACATGAATCAAGAAGGAGATCCACACCAATTTATAAACATAGCAAGTATTTTTATATATGTTTAGGTACCAAAATTAATATGATCAGGCAAGTGAATTTCCGCAATACAGTAGAAAAGAGGTGCAGAAAAAAATTCTTAATTACTTTCAAGTTTTAACTGTGGTGGTCAATGCAGAAGACACATTGGTAACCTGTGTCACCGTCAAACAATGTATATTGCCAGCAATGGGTGAAATGGGTTGACAGTCAGGACCGTCAATCAAAGACCATTGAGGTGCGCTTTTGCAAGTTATGTGCCAACAGGTACATGGGTTCAGGTTTGGTTTATATTATTTTGGAGCAGAGATATGTGGGGTACCAGGACCTAAGTGAAAAAAAACACTTCTTACTTACCTTGCTCAGGAACTCTAAATGCAGAGACACATGGAAATGTCTGTCCCAAGGGGTCAAAGATGCACCTCGGTCCATGTGTCAACGAATGACAATCAGGTTAAGACAGTTTCGGCCACACATTCAATTCTCATGTCCTGCCATCCCATCATTCCTGGGTAATTTGCCAACATCCTTCTGGGGTCTATTTTAATCATGTCTTTATTTTCTTGCTACTAATCATGTTCCAATATTTGTTCTTGGCAATGCTTATTTGCTTCAACATTTGTTCTTGGCACTGCTTGTTTTGCTTTCCTGGTATTATACTGAGATTGTGTATGCCGTTGTCAGGGAACACAATGTCACGCTTGAGATTAGTGAAGGCAAACATAGGAACCACACCCGGCTTCTACTATAAATAACCACACAGCAGGACATAAATCAAAGCCTTAAAGACAGCTTGTTCAGGACATTGTGAAACAAACTTCTCCTGTGCTGTTTAATGGTGTTGATTTTTATTTCACAAGCAGATTTGGGTAACTTTTAATGAGACTTTTCAGTGAAAGCAGTTTCTACATTTCCTTTGGACTCTGTTATGTTTCTGTGGAATCCTGATGAACCTTGACCCTTGTGTTTGACAAGTGGCTTGTTATTTAGGAATATATCTTACATGATCGGAGGGCCTTTTTAGGCGGGCTCAATTTAGTTAAGCTTTTGAAGTCATTGCATATATTCATTGTATTTTTGTATTTCCCTTTAACAGTCAATATTTATTTAAGATTTAGGAAGCATAATTTATCCTCACAGTCAGTTCCAAGAAACAGAGAGATTTACTGTGCAACAACAGTCATTATTAAGGTAATCCGAGGTGCAGCGCAGCCTTCTTTTGAAGTTAGTAGTGTTAATTGATGTATAAGAATATTCCATTTATTGTTTACGTTGTTTACAGATAGACGATACAAACACAACACCTGCTCACAAGAACTAGGATCCTGGCTGGACCAGGTGGCAGATGATTGCGGTGTCTTCTCTTTTTTCTCTTGTCTTCCCAATCCCCTTCCCTTTTGGGACAAATGCCAAGCCGGCTGTTCTTCCAGTAACTTTGAGAATTGTTCCAATAGGATAGGAGATCCAGCATTGCCCTGCAAATCTTCCTGGACATTCAGGGGAGTGGCTGGAATCTATTCTGACAAATGGGACCTCATAGGCTGGATGGTAATGGGAGTGAGATAGGGGCTCAAAACATCAGTGAGAAACAGTTACCACTCTTGGAGAGCTGTTGTCACTTCTTTAAGGGTCATCACCTCATCCGAACCAGTGGTGGGCACATTGTTGCTGCTTCAGACTTCCACCAATCCAAAGGAGTTCATGGTTCTTTGTCAAAGGAAGGCTGGCCTCCAGCGTTTTTGGAATACAGCTGCAGAATGAGATGACTTTGGTGTAGGAGTCAGAGACAATAGGCAGGCCGGGAGGGTTGGTGCCAGGTCAGTCACATGTCCTCTTCTCCTTGCTTTATGCAGCACTTCAGTGTCTTTCTTCTTCTTCAGTTAGCAAGAAAAGAACGCCAACCACCGTACATGTCACAAGGCCAAAGGTAAGATAATATTCCTCGGCCGCCCTCAGACATGGAATTGAGGCTGGCGGGAGATGCTTTCTGGGATAACCGAGAAGGGAAAGATGTTGGTGGCCTGCCGATCCCCTCGTCCAACTCCATCAAGGCATATTTCGTCCTGTGGGACCAAATGTTTTCTAACGGAAACCGCCACCTTGGACCCTGGAATATATAGGCATAATCGCCGGACCCGGGGAAAAAAAAATAAAAAACCCCGGGAATGATGACTGACAGATCTACCTCCACTAAACCAACAGGTTCCAAAAGGTGAGGTTACGTTTACTGCAGGGTCAGGCCAAGTCCACCTTTGATGTATCATATGGGGACGTTAGCCAGCCTGAGTGTGATGGTGCCTTAGAGTCGACCCAAAATTTCCAAATCTGCCGTCTCGCAAGAAGGATTGCATAGAACAGGAAGGTTTTAGCCGGTCCAATAACATTGTCATCCGAACCAAAAATTATCAATGGTAGTGTAAGAGATTGATGCCCCCTTATAAATCCCTTCTGGTCTTGATGGTTTATTGAGCCGATCTCGCTCCCCAGTCGTGCCTACAGAATGGCTGAAAAGATCTTATAGTCATTATTTAGGAGCGAGATCAGCCGGTAGGACCCACAGTCCGTCGGGTCCTTGCCAGGTTTAGGGATTAGCACTATGGTCGCCTCACTCCATAACTCAGGTGGTATTGAGCCATTTAAAAAGATGCAGTTGAAGAGGGCAGTCAACGTTGGAACTATGGCAGGACCTATTACCCGGTACAACTACCCTGGTAAGCCGTCTGGGCCTGCCGCTTTACCTCGCTTCAGTTGCCCAATAGCCTTACTAACTTCGGCTTCCGAAATTTCCTTGTCAAGGCGGTCGCTCTGATCGCTTGTTAGCATAGGCAGTTGAACCTTTCCTAACCAGGAGTCCCTAGCCGTGGGGTTGTCCGTGATCTCCTCCCTATAGATGGTCTGGAAGAACTCCTGGAAAGCGCTTCCAATTTCCGAGTTAGAGGTCCGGGCTATTGATTCTCCTTCCCGTTTTATTTCCCTGATGCGTTTTTTAGCTTGGTCCGTTTTAATCTTCCAGGCTAGAACCTTACCTGCTGCCTCTCCATATTCAAAATTTGAGAGTTTACTTGCCCCCCACCACTTTGCGACCATTCCCTGTAATACACTTTCCAGATTTTTTTTCAGTTTGGCCCGGTTCTCTTGATCTTCTGTGGATCCTCCAGAAGGGGCCCACCTCTGATCTATAGTTTGATGTTCCTGCTCTAGATTTTTGATTTCCTCCCTGTATACCTTCCCTCTATGGGATGCTCTGTTGGTTATGCACCCTCTTAAATAAGCTTTAAGAGCATCTTGCTATGCTAGCCGAGTTTAGATTGATTTCAAGGAATGAAGTAGACTCAGCTAGCAGAAAGCTCTTCTCTACCTCCTCAAGCAGGATCGTCCGGTCAAAAGACCAAGAGGTATGTCTGATCTGTTGGGAATGTGTCAGAGTAAAGAGGATAGCTGAGTGATCAGATAAGTGGGAGGGGAGGTAAACCAACTACTTCAATGTCTCTCTGAGATTATAGCTGAAGAGAGCATAGTCAATCCTCAACTTATGTTTGTACTTGAAATTCTGAAAAGAGACCCCCAGTGTGCTGCCCGCCCTCTCCCTCCATTCATCCGCTAAACCCACGGTTGACATTGTTGATAAAAAGATAAGCCTTGATTTGGAAGGCGTCAAAGCTCTTGAGTTCGGGGATTTGTCAAGCCTGGGGATTCAGAACTATATTAAAATCTCCAGCCCAAATTATCGGGTCATGAGAGGTGATCAAGGAACTCTGAATCTTGGTTAAATAGGATGGGTCGTCATGGTTCGGGCCATAGTAGCCCACTAAAGTATATGGGTGGCCATCTAAGACTATTCTAGTCAAAAGCCATCTCCCACTGAGGTCCTCGTCGTAATCCATGATCTGTGCCTTAGCTAGCCTCTTAAAAATGACGAGGATCCCTCGAATATTGGCATTGTGGTTCGTACAGATGAATTTGTCCACCCACCTCTGCTTTTTCAACATTTCATTCACCTCATGCTTAAGCAAATGTGTCTCCTGTATGACGATGACCTGCGCGGGGGAATCTCTTAGGTACTGTAAGTTTCTATGCCTCCTTCCCCTCACACGCAGGCCATTGACTTTCCAGGATAAAAATTGAACCACGGTCATACCCCTTTCCTACTCCCACCCATCCACCCCCAATAAAATGAAGACCTCTTGAATGTAAGAAGAAAAAACCCTTGACCTAATGGAGATTGCTCAGGTGACGTTTAGAAAGATCATTGCTAAAAAGAGAGTTGACGAGGACAGGTTTATAAGGACATTTTAACTTTTTCCCCCCTCCCCTCTGTGACCCTCCCCCCCTCCCTCCTCCCCTAGAAAACCCTACTTCATTTACACTGGCCAGATGTGTAGCCAGGTTTGCGTCGTTGGACGAACCCGCCCCTCTCACCCCACCACAACTGTGTACAAAAAACGGTTAAAATACAAGCATAATAAGAGTTACTGTCTCCCAAAAAGAGGAAAGGGCATGAGGAAGGCAAGAGGGAAATATATTTCGTGTCTCACCCCTTTTTATATTTATTATGGTTCTTTTTTTTTTCCTTTACCCTTGTTCTACTTTTTTTTTTAGAAGGAACCCCTTATTTTTTATTTATTTATTATTTTTATAAAAAAAATTTCTTTTCCCTTTCCTTCTCCTTCCCCTTCATTCCATTTCTTTCTCCCCTTCCCTCGCCTTTGAATTACACCTATGTTTAACTCTATTTATCTATGTTTTTTTTCCCTTATTTAAACCCCTTAGGTTATCCTTATTTAGATTTAATCTTTCCCGTTATTTACTCTATTTTCAAGAGTATATATGCGGGCAACTTTAAGATGCCTCCCTGGAAGGGGAAAGATCTATACTCAATATGTGGGGAGATCTACCTCAAGGTAACCTCAAGAACAAAAAGAAAGGTGGCAAGATACCCTGGTCACTTTGGAACCTTAGAACCCCCCCTGTGAGTGTGAGTGCACCGTGATAGACGCTATTAGTTTGTCGGCTTCCAGAGGGGAGCGGATGTTATACATTTTATTATTGTACATCTCCCTCAGAAAAGCAGGAAACCTCATCTGTACCGTCGCCCCCGCAGCCCTAAATTTCTCAATTTTTTGACCGAACTCCCACTGTCTGTCTAAGGTGGTTTTGGAGAGATCGGACCTAACCTCGAACGAGAAGTCGAGGGCCTTTAGCAACTTAGCCTTCAGTGCCAGGTTGAGGATTTTCTCCTTAAGTATATATGTTAGGAAATTCAGCAAGATCTTTCTAGGTTTCACTCTCCCGGGGTTGAGGTGGAAGGGATCTCTGTTGATTCTCTGTATATCTCTCTACAAAGTTTCCACCGTTTCCTCAAGGTTGAGAGCGTTCTTTAGTAATGCCACTGTAGTAGTACGAAACGCCCAAGTGATTTACAAGGTCCTTTATTGCTAAGTAAAACACAACTACATGCCGTCAGCTTGTCAACCTGGAAGCCGGCTCGCTATGTCAACATTCGATAGCGAGCGCCGGGCTGTCCAGGGGAATGTACCAACATGTGATAGGAAGGGGGGGGGAAAGGGGAAGCATGAAATAAGGGTTGTGCATTAACTGTAGTTACAACACATCATCCCCCTAAGGGAAAAAATAAGTCACGGACTGTGTATCTAGCATTGGGTGTTCCTAGACTCCTAAAGCTTTAGTGTAGGTGTCTATCTCATTATGTACTGTTTGTGCCACTGGGGAGATGTCCTAAGTCTGTCACTCCTTCTGTCTGGTCTGATGTTTTCCCTGACGTCTTTACCTCCCGCTCTTCTCGTTACTTCCCTGGGCTCTTTCCCCTTCTGCTGGAACCACTCGATCATGACTCCATAGTCTTCCATCGTTCACAACCACAGAGTTCCTGTTAGGCCGCTGGATGGTCTGGGGGCATAGAACTTGTCACCTCCTCTCCACAGTCTCTCTGGTTTTTTAACATAGACTCTTTGTCCTTCCTGAAATTCTCTCTCCTTCACTCCCCACTTCTTATCGTACCATTCCTTGTATTTCTGTTGACTCTCTTCAATTCTTCTCTTGATCTCTTTGTGATCGGTCTCCTTTGTTTGTTTTCTCCCCATCCAACCTGGGGTGAGTTTCGTGCCTGCTTTTCTTCCCCTCAGCAACTCAAAGGGCGTGCATCCTGTGGTGGACTTCGGCGTGGTGTGGTATGCCCACAACATGTCCCTTATGGCTTCTTCAATGTTCTCCCCCGCTTGGTTGGCCAACTGTATGCACTCCTTCAACATGCGGTTCACTCTTTCCACCTTCCCATTTGCTTTAGGACAATACAGTGGTGTGCGAATATGGGTCACTGAACAGTCTTTGAGAAAATCCTTCATCTCTTCTGAGATCAGTTGTATGCCATTGTCCGTCACCAGTGTTGAGGGTATGCCTTCTAGAGTGAACACCTCTTTAAGGAAATCAACAATAACTTTGGTGCTCACATTGTGAACAGTCTTACAGGTTATCCAGCTTGAGAAGTAGTCTACTAGAACCAACAAGTACCAGTCTTGAGGCCCTTTGCCATGGATGGGACCCGCTATGTCGAAGCCTAACTTGTTCCACGGCACCTCCGGTACTTCAACAGGTGACAGAGGTGCTTTCCTCGTGATCTTGGATTTGTCACTCAGGCCACATGCGTAGCAATCACGCACCTTGTCCTCCATTTCTCGGTCCATGGTAGGAAACCAGTAGTCTGCACGAAGTCTGGCTTTGCACAAACTTCTGCCTAGATGTCCCTCGTGGGCGAGATCCACTACTCTACTTCTTAAGGCTCCTGGTGGGACTAATTTCCCTGATTTCAGTATGAAATCACCTTCCACCGATAGGTCCTCCCTCATGTTCCAATATGGCTGGACCTCTGTCTCTATGTCCTTGCATTTCTTGGGCCATCCCGACAGTATGTGCTTCTTCACTTTCTTCAACACTTCATCTCGTTCCATCTGGGTTTCCCATGACATCTTTTCCACTGCCGCTAGACGCACCTCCAGGATTGAGCTACCCTTCACTTCTTCTTCTTCTTCTCCATCTGTGGGTGCTCTCGATAGGAAGTCAGCAACTCTATTTTGATGTCCAGGTATGTAGGATACTCTGAAGTTGTAGGCTTGTAGACCCACTGCCCATTTTGCTATTCGAGGCGTCATGCTTTCCATGTCCTTCTTGGTGAACAGGGAGACCAAAGGTTTATGGTCGGTCTGTATTTCAAATGGAATCCCCCAGATGAAAAACTTGTAGTGACCAATGGCCCAATAGACGGCAAGCGCCTCCTTCTCTATGGTCGAGTAATTTTTCTCAGACAGTGTGAGGGTTCTTGACGCGAAGGCTATCACGTTTATCTTGTTGCCTTCTCTCTGCGCCAGAGTTGCCCCGATGCCTCTGTTGCTGGCATCCGTAGAGATGATGGTTTCACCATTAGGATCAAACTTCCCTATAAACGGGGCCTCGATAATTGCCCTCTTTATGCACTTCATAGACATTTCCTGTTCTTTTCCCCATTCAAAAACACTGTCCTTCTTTATCAAGTCTCTTAGCGGCTGCGAAACCTTTGCAAAATCCTTAATGAATTTGGCCATATATTCTGCAAGACCTAGGAAGGATAGAATGTACTCTTTACTCTTGGGGGTGGGAGCATCCTCCACTGCCTTCCCCAGGTCATGTTTTGGCTTGATGCCGTCTTCTGACAGGGTGTGTCCCAGGTAGTCCACCGAACCTACTCCTAGTTTGCATTTGGAGGGCTTCGTGGTGAAGCCTACCTCTTTCAATTTTTCCAGCACCCTTCTAGCCAATTCATTGTGTTCTTCTTCGCAACTTCCAAAGATCAGTATATCCTCTTGGAAACAGATAGTGTTCCTACAGTCTTTTAACACATGTTGCATTACTCTTTGGAAGGCAGCAGCTGCCGATGCCAAACCAAATGGCATTCTCTGAAACTTGAAATTTCCAAAAGGTGTGGTGAACGCTGTTAGTATTTGGGAATCCGGGTGAAGCTTGATTTGGTAATAGGCAGAGGATAGGTCCAGCACGCTAAAATATTTGGCCCCCCTTATCGTGCTTAGCATTTCCCCTATCCGGGGAAGGGGAAACCTGTCCACAAGGATATTAGCATTCAGGTCCCTAAGGTCCACACAGAGTCTTATGCTGTTCCCTTTATCTTTGGCCATGATGACAATCGGGGCCAACCATGCTGAACTCTCGATTTCTGTGATGACTCCCTCACTAACTAGTGAAAGTTCTTGCTGGAGGGGCTCTCTCATGCGCAAAGGTATAGACCTGGTCTTGTGCACCACTGGTACCGCCCCCTCCTTTAGCACTATCTGGTGCATGTAATTCTTGAATACACCCAATCTGTCACTGAACACTTCCTTGAACTCTTTGGTGAGATCCTCTGATATTCCTACGGGGTCAATCAACAACACCTGCTCCTTGTTGTTTGGATCCAGAGTGATCCCCAACTGCTTCTGATGCTTCTGATGTTTCCAGCTCAGTAGGGTCGAGCCTCTCGTGGACACATACACCTTTCCTACTGTGTGCCTATCCTTAAATGAGATTCTCATGGTCGCCATGCCCTCAAGGGAGATCTTCCCTTCGTTGTAACCCTTGGGACTAATGTCTGGTGGCAACAATTTTACTGGATGATTAGCAAACTTATCTTCAAACACTTTCTTGTCTACTAAAGTATATGGGGAACATGAGTCTGCATACATGCTAAACATCACTCCATCAAGTAAGACTTCACATTTGGGGTAAACATCATCACTGTTCTCTTCCTCGTCACCCACTTGAAAGACATAAGACTTTTCCCTTTCCTCTTCCTGGGGTGACTCCTCAATGACATGCACTGCTTTGCCTGGAGCTTTGCACACTTTAGAATAATGCCCCCACCTGTTACACTTTCTACACTGTACATTCCTTGCAGGACATTTCCAATTATTAGCTAAGTGATTGGGACTACCACATTTATAACAAACCGTGGTACTGGGCTTGCTGCGGTTAACCTCTTTGCTCTTGTCCCCTACTTTACAGACCGTTTCACTCTCTGTGCTAGATTTACTTTCAGCCCTCTCTCTGTTGGTCCCATCTGGTGTTCTCATTTCCCTCATGCAACGTGCAGTGTGCTCTAAGCCCTTAGCTATGTTTATAGCTTCCTCAAGATTGGGGTTCTTGGTTAGTAATTCTTCTTGTGTCTTGGTGTCATTGGTGCACCTCACCAGTTGGTCTCTTATTAAAGAGTCTGTGAGTTGACCAAACTCACATGTGGCTGACAAACCTCTCAATACTGCTATATAATTGCTCACTTTCTCCTCCCGCTTCTGCACTCTCTTGAAGAACTTATGCCTTTCCATCACCACATTTATTTTCTCCTTAAAGTGAGCCGCTAATTCCCTCAACGTGCTTTCATAAACATTGACACCTTCCTCCACCGCCTCTTGCTCATCCTCAATCAATCTCCCTGTGACATCTTCATATATTTTCCTCCCATGTGTACCTAAATTGTGCAGTAATATATGTTGTTTACGTACATTAGTGTAGTTAATACCCCCAATGGCTATTAAATAAGACTTGAATATGCCTTCCCACCTTCTCCATGGAATGACCGGTTCCCCTAACTCATTAAGGAAGGGTGGGGGTTGACTCATTCCTGCACCTGCCATTGCCATATAACACTGGAAATACTTGAAGTTCTGACTTTCTTTAAAGGGGAGAAAGAAAAATTGCAGGAAGAGTTAACTTGCAGCCCCTATCTGCAGTAGTTCAGATCTAAGAGATTTACACTTGTATACACCTATGAGCTTCACTATTTCTCCCTTGCCTCGCAATATCTGTACCACAAGAAGAAATATCATCAACATAAGGGTTTATGCAGTCCCCTTTCTGCTTCCACAGGTTAATGTTCTGTGTCCAATTGGAACACCAGCCTTCCACCAAACAGGCGGGAACTTCCTGTGGAGAAGCTTCCCCTCAGCAAATTGTTCCTGTCAGGACGGAGCCGTTTCTCACACAGCGCTGTAGACTCGGAGCGTGCCCCCACTCAGGACAACAAACTCTCTCCCCACTCGTCTCTGCCAAGTGCACTCGCTGCAGCGGAAACCAAACGTCGACTTCTAGAATCCTCGACAAAGATCTTCTGAAAGAACTGCCGGTAAGCGCACTGCCTCGCGCCAACGTTAGTCGGCGCTCCGTTGTCTAGTGCGCACCTTTCGTTTTGCGGTCTGAGTGTCAGGCTCGCGCTCTTTAGGAGTTAGTTAACTGCGCAGGGGCTGAAGCTGAGAGGGAAAATCAGAAACGCCGTGCAGCATTTAGGCGAGAGGTTCGTTCCGCCGACCCCCTTAATTTGATTGCCTAAACAGGATTACTTTCGCCACAACGGTGACAATGGCGCGATTTCTCGTACACTTCACTCCCTCAGTTCGCCACTTGCGCCGTGCCCGGCACTCGTTCGTGATAATTTGCACATCGGCACCATCAGTTCAATCTCCGCTCCTGTCACAGATACGCGTCATGCAGTCAACTCAATGCCCGACCTGGCACCCGAGTGAGTCACCCACACACCACAGCTGTTTGCTCTATGAAAAGTCTCTGTACACGGTTTGCCTTAACTGCCGTATATCCTTACTTGTTTACTTTGACTGCTGACATGACGTTCAGTATCGGACACTCGCTTCTTACTTGACTCCGCTTCACTGGCTCCTTTATTTCTTTCCTTTTCATTTACTTTTTCTCGCGTTGACAAGCATGCAAATCAATCCAGGGAAACGGCATGGACTGACCCTGGCTCAGTTTCCGCCTCCTCGTCGCCACAAAATGTAGTAGTACGAAACGCCCAAGTGATTTACAAGGTCCTTTATTGCTAAGTAAAACACAACTACATGCCGTCAGCTTGTCAACCTGGAAGCCGGCTCGCTATGTCAACATTCGATAGCGAGCGCCGGGCTGTCCAGGGGAATGTACCAACATGTGATAGGAAGGGGGGGGGGAAGGGGAAGCATGAAATAAGGGTTGTACATTAACTGTAGTTACAACAGCCACCACATAAGCCTTAATGTCTCCACCCTCCTTCCACTCCGGAATTTTCAAGAGGTTATTTCTTACGGAATAGTTCTCCAGAGATTCAACCCTTTCCTTCATCACATCCCCCTCTCTCCTTAGGGAATGGATCTTAGTCTCTGCTGACTCCAGACTCTCTGTTCTTTCAAAAAGCCCATCCACCTTTCTCTCAAGAGTATCACAGACTGCCCTGATCTCGTTCTGGTTTGTCTTAGATTCCGCAAAACCGTTCCTTATTTCGTCTCTCATGGTATACAACAGTACCTCCAGTGGGCTACCACCCCCCTTTTCTCCACCCAGCTCACCGACCCTCTAGTCTCCCGTGGCCCCCTCAATGACCTCCTAACTAGGGTTAGGCTCCCTGAGCTCCCCAAGCTCTACTGCTAATTTTGGCTCTGGGGTGAGTGTTGTGACAGCTGGGCTAATAGAGTCGGTCGCTGTGACCACCGGAGCCATTGTATCCTCAAACATGATTCCCAGAGGGGTGCCGTCTGTGCTTTGTGTGATGTCCAGAACTTGGGGCAGTGCTTTGAAGTAGGATCACAACGATGGTGTAATAATCGTAACACTGCCAAGAGACCGGTTAGATTTACTTTTCCCCTTTGACTGTGATCCAGAACTGGCTTTAGGGTGCGATTCTCCCCCACTGAAAAAAGTCCCTTGCTTCACCCCTGGTCTATCACAGATGTTACCACCCGCTACCTTAACCTCAGCCTCTGCCTCAGCCCCGGCCTCCCCCTCTACTTCTGCCTCACTTCCTCTGTCCACGCCACCGTCTGGGATGCAATGGGGGGGTATCTTACAGCCCTCCCCTTGCCCCCCCACGGGGGTGATATTCCGGGAGCCTTCCCCCGCCTTCTGCCCTTAGCTCCTCTTCTCCCTAATGTGCTGCTGGCAACTTTTGGGGGCTTCAGACACTCTGCTTCCTCACAACTCTCCAAATCCTTTGGGTCACCAGCCCGCCCCCCCTCCTTACTGCACAGTACGTTGTTGCTGGACGCTGCGTGGGATCCACAGGCAATCTCGGCCGCTTTTTCTCTCTGCTTGGGCTTTCCTCCTGTAGCCTCAGACTCCGTTAGTCCCGTTTGTCTTGAGCGGGTACTTGCAAAAATTGGATGTACCCTCACCCGTCTTTCTCCTCTCTCACCTCCTGCTCTCAGAATCCCGCGAGCCGCCACCCTGCAGCCGCGCCGTAGCTCCACAGCTGCCTGTCTCCACCTCAGAAGCGAGGCAGGGGAGGTTCCAAACCTACGACCTGACACATCAGTGCCGAGCACAGAGAGCCGTCTTTTTTTTTTTTATCGTATACAGCCCGTTTGTCCGAAAATCACCATGGGCACATAAATCAGTCCTTGATCCCCATGCCGAGTGGTTTTGCGCAGTCTTCGGTGCCGGTAAACTCCCAGTCATGGTGCAGTATGATGTGGTGGGAGAGAGTCGATCCCCGACGCGCGCGGCGCCCTAACCAGCGGCCGCCATGTTTTCTCCTACTTTTGTTCTTACTAAAGTATAGAGAACAAAGCTGCTCAAAGCTTTTATGTAATGGGGATGTGTAGTCTGGAAGTAATAAAAGGATGACATTTGAAATGTCATGGGTCCATTGTTGATCGTTGATTTTCTTTTCTCTGTTAAATTTACACATCACCCAAGGAATATAACTAGTGTATTATCCTTCAACCAAATACTTAGAGCATTCTTGCCACATCTAGCATAGTGTTCTAATGTTCTTGCAGGTTCATCAGCATCTCTCCAAACCACCATCATGGGCAATTTTTTAGGTAATGCTATGGAACTCGACCGTTTTTAAGCACTTGGAGAATGAGTCCAATCAAATTGCATAATTGATTGTATCTTATTCTGACTATGATTTTGTACAGTAGCAATAACATTTGAAACTATATTATCTAACAAATATATATAAGATGACAATGTATTATTACTGGTGTAGAAAACAGCTAGCACTTTAACAAAATTATCTTGATCAATTTGGTATAAACCTACTGCAGCTTCTATTTTCGACAATTTTCAAACTTCATTGTAAGCAGCATAAACAAATAGCATTGAATGAGGTGATCTGAGACCCAAAAGAAAGTCAGATAAATTCTCAAGAAGAGAGACAGATACTATTTAACTGCGGACAACAAATAAAAATGCACAACCACTGTTGATACAATTTACCCACAGAATAAGTTGTTCCAGTGTGTGTATGTGTAGTGTATGAATAACGAGGATCGGGTATATTTATTTTGAAACCAAGGGTGTTGTTTAAAAACAAAAATGACAAGAATCAGCATGTAATGCCAATAACAGCCATCCACCTGGATCTATGATAGGGCCTATATGAGGTACATTTTTAAAACCATTGCATACATTAAATAGACATTAAAATCTGAACGCATTTTGCTAATACAAAGAATTAAACAATGTTAAGATGATCCGATTTGAGTTATACGTAAAACAATATCAAAACTGTCTCGCAAGTGTTCATTCCTTCGACACAGTTGATGCCTAATCAAATTAAAAATCAATATTGTAAGGGTTATTTTTAATGAGCTATCAACCCACCAAGTTCCTTCACAGAGTTTTTTGCTCTTTAGACTTTTTTAGGTGGTGCTTCTAACCACTAAAAGTGTTCCTGGGCTACATATAACAGCATCAATTCATCAATTCACGCCTGCTTATAACATCATGATGCCATTGTAAAGAGTTTTAATGTGGTATGGCGGAGCTGACTCAAGTAATGCCCAACTCCATTATGTGAAGCTAGTTCATAACCAGTGGAGATAGATTTTTAAATCTCGGTGCAGTAAGATCAAAAAATTTTGTACGGCAACAATTTAGCTATACTAAATTTTGATTTAAACACGGCATTACCGCCTGTCTGCAGGACCTGACTCCATGCTGGTTGGTGAATGGTTTTAGTAGGGTTTTCCTTATATCCTTTAGGTTGTTACAAATGCAAATTATATGGATAAGGTCCTCCATGCCGCAAGCAAAGATGGCATGGCTGATCTCCTCCTCTTTTTTCCGAAGGCAGTAAAAATGGATTGATCGAGCCAAATCCCAACCAAACTTTTAAAATGTTTTCTTTAGTTGCTATCTTTGTTCCTGCTTTGAAGTAGGGTTGGGGTTTGAGGACTTCATAGTCATTGAGGACAGCCCAGTGGTGAGCTCATTTAGACAGCGCTTTATTATCCTATATGGCTGCTATTACTCTTGCTGTCTTTGTGACTATTTTTTTTAATACTGAGTAAGCCGTTGAGGTATTCCAGAGGTCTGTCAGACCTAGAGTCTTGATGGTTTGCAATAGTTACTTATTGGCTGGCGATTTTCCAGTAAGGAACAGCTCTACCCAGAGATAGTTGTTCAGGGACCCTTCTTCAGCAGCTCTAATTGTATGCCAGCATTTTATGTAAGCTCCCCTTCTTTCTGTCACCTGATTTTGGAGCCCAAAGTCCAAACCTATTTGGGCCAGAGAAACATAATTGGGGAGCTGGAATATCGCTCGATAGGAGTTTGCTATTATGCTGTCTAGAGTTGTTGCAGCTTTTCCTCTTAATGCTTCAATCTAATAGATGATTGTGGGCTGTAATTTGGCTCACAGAACTTTTAAAAAAGGATCTAGCGTTAGGTCCAGCAGCATTTTCTTCAAGGGTTTTAGTGCTAGGTAGCTTACAATTCCCTTCCTTCGCAGGGATTCCATCTGTGGGTTGAAGCAATTGATTTGATCTAAAAGTATATCCAAGTAAACTTATTACTTGATTTAGGTGAATCCCATCAAAGAACCAGCTATGATTTGTTTTCTTGTGGTATTTACAGTCATAATTTTGGTGTATTTAAAATGTATTTTTAAAGCATTCTATTGTGGAAATGTATGAGTCACGTCCAGCTGATCAAGACTAAGGCATCAGCGTATAACATGTTTGTCAGTGTCATGTCTCCTAGCTTCAGAACATGTGATGAACAACTGTCCAGTTCCCCCGATAAATCTGCCAGAAAAAGACTACAAAGCAGTGGCTCTAAGACGCATCCTTGTTTTAAACCCTGTGTAGTGGGAATTCTGTTTGAGAGGTGCGTCCAGTGCCTAGCTTTATTCTGATACATGTGTTGGTGTGCAGATGCCTAAGTTGATCTAAGAGAGGAGTTGGGATCCCCCAACTATCCAGTTTATACCAATTCCATACTGAATTTTTCAGAATCTTTTTATTGGAATATTTTAACATGCCACTTCTCTGTTTTGACTTTTAAAATCACCTAACGTCATCCCATAAAGAAAGAATCAGAGGCATTGTCAGACCAAGATCTTAAAACGTTTCAGGACCAGTATCTATAAGATTTGCTCAAAAAAGATACTTCACAGCAAATACCAAAATAGCTATTCTCAGAAAATTGGGTTTTGTTACCAATGTATAGAGAACAGAGCTGCTTGAAGCTTTTAAGTAATGGGGATGTAATAAAAGGATGCCATTTGAAATTTAATGGTTCCATTGTTGATTTTCTCTTCTCTGTTAATTTTGCACATCAACCTAGAAATAGAATTAGTGTATTATCCTTCAATCCAAATACTTAGAACCATTCTGGCCACATCTAACATAGTGTTCTAATCTTCTTGCAGGTTCATCAGCACCTCTCTGAACCACAATCATGGGAAACTGTTTAGGTAATGCCATGTTACTCAACCGTTTTTAAGCATTTGGAGAGTCTAACCACATAGCATAATTGAGTGTATCTTATTGTGACTATGATTTTGTACAATAGCAATAACAGATGAAACTATGTTATCAAACAAATATATATATAATATGACAATATATTATAACTGTTGTAGACAACATTTAACACTTTAACTAAATTATCTTGGTCAATGTGGTGTAAACCTACTGTAGCTTCTATTTGTGACTATTTCCAAACTTCATTGTAAGCAGCATAAACAAGTAGCATTGAATGAGGTGATCTGAGACTCAAAAGAAAGTCAGATAAATTCTCGAGAAGAAAAACAGATACTGTTTAAATGCAGACAACATAGAATGCCCCAACTACTGTTGATACAATTTTTTGTTGCAAAACAATTGGTGTTAGTGTTCCCCTAAAAGGGAGAAACGTCTGCACATTCGTTAACAATTCGCTAACATCTATGTAATACGTGAATTGTATACATTTGTAATTTATATTTACCACAAAAAAGCGGGTGCTTAGATAGCCTGATACACACTTACCACCAGAAGTGTTACTTAGCACACAAGGTGCATAAAATACTAGACAAAGAAAAGGCTCAATCAGCACACCAAGTTGTGGTCATAAATATGTCAATTCTAGACAGTACTAGACATCCATTAAGGGAACACGAATCATAATCATTCAATGAGGATGCCTGGATCTAGTAAAAACAATGTCCATTCATTATATTTCGTGTGGATATAAAGATCCAAGACAAGGAGTATTCTTGAGATTCTTTATTCAAGAGTTCATATAAAAAAAAACTTCTCAGCTCACACCGCCGACACGTGTTTCATCTCAATCCTGAGACTTTTTCAAGGCAGATATCAATTACGAATCTTTCCGTAATACGCAGCAGGTAAAGCTATCCGTTGAGGCGACAGACCACAGTAGTATTATGATATGCCCCACAAACAAAAGCCGGATGTGACTTAATAATCACACTCTCAATATAAGTAAATATTGTGACGAGGATTTCTTCACGGAAAGTGGTTACTTCAAATATTCATGTGGCACAGGAGTATCGCGTAAGAACACGGCATATATAATGTAGTGTGCCCTCTTCAGGAAATTAATTAGAGATGTTCTCCCAGTTTGCTCAATATTTGCAACGAGTGTAGAAGGTTTGTCAAGACGAACCAGAGCCGCATCATAACACATTCTCGGTATTGTGGGGTGCCCTTTTGGAATACTAATGGGGATGCGGTCCTTGTGTGTACAGAATTTCGTATTGACCGTGTAATAACACGGTGTAGCCAATGAAGACTCCCCTCTTCTTATACTGTCGGATTGGTCCTTATGTAGTTATCACAGACCCTGATAAGACTTTGAGGAATCGCGTAACCCCGGAACGAAACGCATACAATTTACCCACAGAATAGGTTGTTACAGTGTGTGCATGTGTAGTTTATAAATACAGAGGATCTGGTCTATTTATTTTGAAGCCCGCAAAGTTGTTTAAAAAACGTGAATTACAAGAATCTGCATGTAATGCCCATAACAAATCTCCACCTGGAGCTATGATAGACAAATTAAATGTGCTGTTCGAAATCATGTTATTTAATTGTTGCTCAGTATAATTTTTAAGATTGCCAATCATCAAAAGGTGATAATGATTGCATATTGGCACTTCTACATGTCTTTCCTTTCATCTCTTCTACCTCTTCTGCATCACTTTCCTTTTATCTCTTACTAGCAGCCCGTCCCGACGTTGTCCAGGTATGAATTGCTGCCGGCCAGTAGTATATTGTTTTGTAGGATTTAGTTTTTATAGCATTTCTTATCTGTGACAGGGCTGTGAAATGCTCTGATTCACAGTGCGCAATCAGTAGTGTGTGAACACGAGTTTCCCTACTTTATTTTTCCTTGCAATATTATATAGCGCAAACTCGACAACATGGCATGAGCACAATTTACATTACAGAAGAACACATTCATTTGTGGTAGGCACGGGGAGACAAAGCGATTTGCCTGGAATCAGAGGATGTTGAGCTGATGCAGAGATTCGAACTTAGCTCCCCAGCTTTAAAGTTCGCAGTTCTAGAACTTGTGGCGGGAGGTGTGTCTAAAAGTGTATGTCGGTGTTGGCCATCAATGAGAGAGACCTGTGCATTTTTCAAATCGGTGGTGAGAAAATATGAGTATGTTGCTGGAGATGTGGGCCGCCGTGCCACCAATGTACTTACCCAGGGAGGGTAAACACCCATTATTCCGCAACTTTCTTTCCGCATACCATTACTCCGCATACTTTCATTACGAAAGTACCATGACTCCGGAATGCCTTTATAACGCATGGCATTACATTTTATATGCTTTTACCACGCATACATTTACAACAAAATTTTAATTTGTTGTAAATGCATGAATGGTAAAAGCACGTTTTTTTTAATGTTGGATAAGGTAAGTATGGGTATCGGGGTAAATGTTTTGGGGTACTGAGGTATATGTTTTGGGGTGTTTGGGTATTTTAAGGGTACAGATATAGTTTTGGGTTATGGGGTACAGGGGTAGTTTTAGGGTTCAGGGCTAGGTTTGGGTTTTGGGGTACAAGGGTATTTTAAGGGTTCAGTGCTAGGTTCGGGTTTTGGGGTACAGGGGTATTTTTAGGGTTCAGGGCTAGGTTTGGTTTTTGGGGTACAGGGGTATTTTTGCCTGTCTTTCCTTTCATCTCCTCCACCTCTTTTGCACGTCTTTCCTTTCATCTCTTCCACCTCTTCTGCATGTCTTTCCTTTCATCTCTTCCATCTCTTCTGCCTGTCTTTCCTTTCATCTCCTCCACCTCTTCTGCCTGTCCTTCCTTTCCTCTCCTCCACCTCTTCTGCATGTCTTTCTTTCCTCTCTTCCATATCTTCTGCCTGTCTTTCCTTTCATCTCCTCCACCTCTTCTGCCTGTCCTTCCTTTCATCTCCTCCACCTCTTCTGCATGTCTTTCTTCCACCTCTTCTGCATGTCTTTCCTTTCATCTCTTCCATCTCTTCTGCCTGTCTTTCCTTTCATCTCCTCCACCTCTTCTGCATGTCTTTCTTCCTCCTCTTCTGCTTGTCTTTCCTTTCATCTCCTCCACCTCTTCTGCATGTCTTTCTTTCCTCTCTTCCATCTCTTCTGCCTGTCTTTCCTTTCATCTCCTCCACCTCTTTTGCATGTCTTTCCTTTTATCTCTTCCTCCTCTTCTGCATGTCTTTCTTCCACCTCTTCTGCATGTCTTTCTTCCTCCTCTTCTGCCTGTCTTTCCTTTCCTCTCTTCCATCTCTTCTGCCTGTCTTTCCTTTCATCTCCTCCACCTCTTCTGCATGTCTTTCTTCCACCTCTTCTGCATGTCTTTCCTTTTATCTCTTTCACCTCTTCTGCACGTCTTTCCTTTCATCTCCTCCACCTCTTCTGCATGTCTTTCTTCCTCCTCTTCTGCATGTCTTTCCTTTCATCTCTTTCATCTCTTCTGCCTGTCTTTCCTTTCCTCTCTTCCACCTCTTCTGCATGTCTTTCCTTTCATCTCTTCCGCCTCTTCTGCATGTCTTTCCTTTCATCTCTTTCATCTCTTCTGCCTGTCTTTCCTTTCCTCTCTTCCATCTCTTCTGCCTGTCTTTCCTTTCATCTCTTCCGCCTCTTCTGCATCTCTTTCTTCCACCTCTTCTGCATGTCTTTCCTTTTATCTCTTTCACCTCTTCTGCACGTCTTTCCTTTCATCTCCTCCACCTCTTCTGCATGTCTTTCTTCCTCCTCTTCTGCATGTCTTTCCTTTTATCTCTTTCACCTCTTCTGCACGTCTTTCCTTTCATCTCCTCCACCTCTTCTGCATGTCTTTCTTCCTCCTCTTCTGCATGTCTTTCCTTTCATCTCTTCCATCTCTTCTGCCTGTCTTTCCTTTCCTCTCTTCCATCTCTTCTGCCTGACTTTCCTTTCATCTCCTCCACCTCTTCTGCATGTCTTTCCTTTCATCTCCTCCACCTCTTCTGCATGTCTTTCTTCCTCCTCTTCTGCATGTCTTTCTTCCACCTCTTCTGCATGTCTTTCCTTTCATCTCTTCCACCTCTTCTGCCTGTCTTTCCTTTCATCTCCTCCACCTCTTCTGCATGTCTTTCTTCCACCTCTTCTGCATGTCTTTCCTTTCATCTCTTCCACCTCTTCTGCCTGTCTTTCTTTTCCTCTCCTCCACCTCTTCTGCATGTCTTTCTTTCATCTCTTCCTCCTTTTCTGCCTGTCTTTCCTTTCATCTCCTCCACCTCTTCTGCCTGTCTTTCCTTTCATCTCCTCCACCTCTTCTGCATCTTTCCTTTCATCTCTTCCGCCTCTTCTGCCTGTCTTTCCTTTCCTCTCCTCCACCTCTTCTGCATGTCTTTCTTTCATCTCTTCCTCCTTTTCTGCCTGTCTTTCCTTTCATCTCCTCCACCTCTTCTGCCTGTCTTTCCTTTCATCTCCTCCACCTCTTCTGCATGTCTTTCTTCCTCCTCTTCTGCCTGTCTTTCCTCTCATCTCTTCCTTCTCTTCTGCATGTCTTTCCTTTCATCTCTTCTACCTCTTCTGTTTGTTTATCCTTTCCTCTCTTCCATCTCTTCTGCCTGTCTTTCCTTTCATCTCCTCCACCTCTTCTGCATGTCTTTCTTCCTCCTCTTCTGCCTGTCTTTCCTCTCATCTCTTCCTTCTCTTCTGCATGTCTTTCCTTTCATCTCTTCTACCTCTTCTGTTTGTTTATCCTTTCCTCTCTTCCTCCTCTTCTGCCTGTCTTTCCTTTTATCTCTTCAACCTCTTCTGCATGTCTTTCCTTTTATCTCTTTCACCTCTTCTGCACGTCTTTCCTTTCATCTCCTCCACCTCTTCTGCGTGTCTTTCTTCCTCCTCTTCTGCATGTCTTTCCTTTCATCTCTTCCACCTCTTCTGCCTGTCTTTCCTTTCATCTCTTCCACCTCTTCTGCCTGTCTTTCCTTTCATCTCCTCCACCTCTTCTGCATGTCTTTCCTTTTATCTCTTCCTCCTCTTCTGCATGTCTTTCCTTTCATCTCCTCCACCTCTTCTGCATGTCTTTCCTTTTATCTCTTCCATCTCTTCTGCATATCTTTCTTCCACCTCTTCCACCTCTTCTGCATGTCTTTCCTTTAAACTCTTCCACCTCTTCTGCATGTCTTTCTTTCATCTCTTTCACCTCTTCTGCATGTCTTTCCTTTCATCTCTTCCATCTCTTCTGCATGTCTTTCCTTTCATCTCTTCCACCTCTTCTGCATGTCTTTCCTTTCATCTCTTCCACCTCTTCTGCATGTCTTTCCTTTCATCTCTTCCGCCTCTTCTGCATGTCTTTCCTTTCATCTCTTCTGCCTCTTCTGCCTGTCTTTCCTTTCATCTCCTCCACCTCTTCTGCATGTCTTTCTTCCTCCTCTTCTGCATGTCTTTCCTTTCATCTCTTCCATCTCTTCTGCCTGTCTTTCCTTTCCTCTCTTCCATCTCTTCTGCCTGTCTTTCCTTTCATCTCCTCCACCTCTTTTGCATGTCTTTCCTTTTATCTCTTCCTCCTCTTCTGCATGTCTTTCTTCCACCTCTTCTGCATGTCTTTCCTTTCATCTCTTCCTCCTATTCTGCATGTCTTTCCTTTCATCTCTTCCACCTCTTCTGCCTGTCTTTCCTTTCATCTCCCCCACCTCTTCTGCCTGTCTTTCCTTTCATCTCTTCCACCTCTTCTGCCTGTCTTTCCTTTCATCTCCTCCACCTCTTCTGCATGTCTTTCTTCCACCTCTTCTGCACGTCTTTCCTTTCATCTCCTCCACCTCTTCTGCATGTCTTTCCTTTTATCTCTTCCTCCTCTTCTGCATGTCTTTCTTCCACCTCTTCTGCCTGTCTTTCCTTTCCTCTCTTCCATCTTTTCTGCCTGTCTTTCCTTTCCTCTCTTCCACCTCTTCTGCCTGTCTTTCCTTTCCTCTCTTCCACCTCTTCTGCACGTCTTTCCTTTCATCTCCTCCACCTCTTCTGCATGTCTTTCTTCCTCCTCTTCTGCATGTCTTTCCTTTCATCTCTTTCATCTCTTCTGCCTGTCTTTCCTTTCCTCTCTTCCACCTCTTCTGCATGTCTTTCCTTTCATCTCTTCCGCCTCTTCTGCATGTCTTTCCTTTCATCTCTTCAGCCTCTTCTGCCTGTCTTTCCTTTCATCTCTTTCACCTCTTCTGCATGTCTTTCCTTTCATCTCTTCCATCTCTTCTGCCTGTCTTTCTTCCACCTCTTCTGCCTGTCTTTCCTTTCCTCTCTTCCATCTCTTCTGCCTGTCTTTCCTTTCATCTCCTCCACCTCTTCTGCATGTCTTTCTTCCTCCTCTTCTGCATGTCTTTCCTTTTATCTCTTTCACCTCTTCTGCACGTCTTTCCTTTCATCTCCTCCACCTCTTCTGCATGTCTTTCTTCCTCCTCTTCTGCCTGTCTTTCCTTTCCTCTCTTCCACCTCTTCTGCATGTCTTTCCTTTCATCTCTTCCGCCTCTTCTGCATGTCTTTCCTTTCATCTCTTCAGCCTCTTCTGCATGTCTTTCCTTTCCTCTCTTCCATCTCTTCTGCCTGTCTTTCCTTTCATCTCCTCCACCTCTTCTGCATGTCTTTCTTCCACCTCTTCTGCATGTCTTTCTTTCATCTCTTCCTCCTTTTCTGCCTGTCTTTCCTTTCATCTCCTCCACCTCTTCTGCCTGTCTTTCCTTTCATCTCTTCCACCTCTTCTGCATGTCTTTCCTTTTATCTCTTCCTCCTCTTCTGCCTGTCTTTCTTCCACCTCTTCTGCATGTCTTTCCTTTCATCTCTTCCACCTCTTCTGCCTGTCTTTCCTTTCCTCTCCTCCACCTCTTCTGCATGTCTTTCTTTCATCTCTTCCTCCTTTTCTGCCTGTCTTTCCTTTCATCTCCTCCACCTCTTCTGCCTGTCTTTCCTTTCATCTCCTCCACCTCTTCTGCATGTCTTTCTTTCATCTCTTCCTCCTTTTCTGCCTGTCTTTCCTTTCATCTCCTCCACCTCTTCTGCCTGTCTTTCCTTTCATCTCTTCCACCTCTTCTGCCTGTCTTTCCTTTCCTCTCCTCCACCTCTTCTGCATGTCTTTCTTTCATCTCTTCCTCCTTTTCTGCCTGTCTTTCCTTTCATCTCCTCCACCTCTTCTGCCTGTCTTTCCTTTCATCTCCTCCACCTCTTCTGCATGTCTTTCTTTCATCTCTTCCTCCTTTTCTGCCTGTCTTTCCTTTCATCTCCTCCACCTCTTCTGCCTGTCTTTCCTTTCATCTCTTCCACCTCTTCTGCCTGTCTTTCCTTTCCTCTCCTCCACCTCTTCTGCATGTCTTTCTTTCATCTCTTCCTCCTTTTCTGCCTGTCTTTCCTTTCATCTCCTCCACCTCTTCTGCCTGTCTTTCCTTTCATCTCCTCCACCTCTTCTGCATGTCTTCCTTTCATCTCTTCCTCCTTTTCTGCCTGTCTTTCCTTTCATCTCCTCCACCTCTTCTGCCTGTCTTTCCTTTCATCTCCTCCACCTCTTCTGCATCTTTCCTTTCCTTTCCTCCACCTCTTCTGCATGTCTTTCTTTCCTCTCTTCCATCTCTTCTGCACGTCTTTCCTTTCATCTCCTCCACCTCTTCTGCCTGTCTTTCCTTTCATCTCTTCCACCTCTTCTGCATGTCTTTCCTTTCATCTCTTCCACCTCTTCTGCATGTCTTTCCTTTTATCTCTTCCACCTCTTCTGCCTGTCTTTCCTTTTATCTCTTCCTCCTTTTCTGCCTGTCTTTCCTTTCATCTCCTCCACCTCTTCTGCATGTCTTTCCTTTTATCTCTTTCACCTCTTCTGCCTGTCTTTCCTTTCATCTCCTCCACCGCTTCTGCATGTCTTTCTTCCACCTCTTCTGCCTGTCTTTCCTTTCATCTCTTCCACCTCTTCTGCATGTCTTTCCTTTTATCTCTTCCTCCTCTTCTGCATGTCTTTCCTTTTATCTCTTCCTCCTCTTCTGCATGTCTTTCTTCCACCTCTTCTGCATGTCTTTCTTCCTCCTCTTCTGCCTGTCTTTCCTTTCCTCTCTTCCATCTCTTCTGCACGTCTTTCCTTTCATCTCCTCCACCTCTTCTGCATGTCTTTCCTTTCATCTCTTCCGCCTCTTCTGCATGTCTTTCCTTTCATCTCTTCTGCCTCTTCTGCATGTCTTTCCTTTCCTCTCTTCCACCTCTTCTGCCTGTCTTTCCTTTCATCTCCTCCACCTCTTCTGCATGTCTTTCTTCCTCCTCTTCTGCATGTCTTTCCTTTCATCTCTTCCATCTCTTCTGCCTGTCTTTCCTTTCCTCTCTTCCATCTCTTCTGCCTGTCTTTCCTTTCATCTCCTCCACCTCTTCTGCATGTCTTTCCTTTTATCTCTTCCTCCTCTTCTGCATGTCTTTCCTTTCATCTCTTCCACCTCTTCTGCCTGTCTTTCCTTTCATCTCCTCCACCTCTTCTGCCTGTCTTTCCTTTCATCTCTTCCACCTCTTCTGCCTGTCTTTCCTTTCATCTCCTCCACCTCTTCTGCATGTCTTTCTTCCACCTCTTCTGCATGTCTTTCCTTTCATCTCTTCCACCTCTTCTGCCTGTCTTTCCTTTCCTCTCCTCCACCTCTTCTGCATGTCTTTCTTCCACCTCTTCTGCATGTCTTTCCTTTCATCTCCTCCACCTCTTCTGCATGTCTTTCTTCCACCTCTTCTGCATGTCTTTCCTTTCATCTCTTCCACCTCTTCTGCATGTCTTTCTTTCCTATCTTCGATCTCTTCTGCCTGTCTTTCCTTTCATCTCCTCCACCTCTTCTGCCTGTCCTTCCTTTCCTCTCCTCCACCTCTTCTGCATGTCTTTCTTTCCTCTCTTCCATCTCTTCTGCCTGTCTTTCCTTTCATCTCCTCCACCTCTTCTGCCTGTCTTTCCTTTCATCTCCTCCACCTCTTCTGCATGTCTTTCTTCCACCTCTTCTGCATGTCTTTCCTTTCATCTCTTCCACCTCTTCTGCCTGTCTTTCCTTTCCTCTCCTCCACCTCTTCTGCATGTCGTTCTTTCATCTCTTCCTCCTTTTCTGCCTGTCTTTCCTTTCATCTCTTCCACCTCTTCTGCCTGTCTTTCCTTTCATCTCCTCCACCTCTTCTGCATGTCTTTCTTCCACCTCTTCTGCATGTCTTTCCTTTCATCTCTTCCACCTCTTCTGCCTGTCTTTCCTTTCCTCTCCTCCACCTCTTCTGCATGCCGTTCTTTCATCTCTTCCTCCTTTTCTGCCTGTCTTTCCTTTCATCTCTTCCACCTCTTCTGCCTGTCTTTCCTTTCATCTCTTCCACCTCTTCTGCCTGTCTTTCCTTTTATCTCTTCCTCCTCTTCTGCATGTCTTTCTTTCATCTCTTCTGCATGTCTTTCTTCCACCTCTTCTGCATGTCTTTCCTTTCATCTCCTCCACCTCTTCTGCATGTCTTTCTTCCTCCTCTTCTGAATGTCTTTCTTTTCATCTCTTCCATCTCTTCTGCCTGTCTTTCCTTTCCTCTCTTCCACCTCTTCTGCATGTCTTTCCTTTCATCTCTTCCGCCTCTTCTGCATGTCTTTCCTTTCCTTTCTTCCACCTCTTCTGCCTGTCTTTCCTTTCATCTCCTCCACCTCTTCTGCCTGTCTTTCCTTTCATCTCTTCCACCTCTTCTGCCTGTCTTTCCTTTCATCTCCTCCACCTCTTCTGCATGTCTTTCCTTTCATCTCCTCCACCTCTTCTGCATGTCTTTCCTTTTATCTCTTCCTCCTCTTCTGCATGTCTTTCTTTCATCTCTTCTGCATGTCTTTCCTTTTATCTCTTCCACCTCTTCTGCCTGTCTTTCCTTTCATCTCCTCCACCTCTTCTGCCTGTCTTTCCTTTCATCTCCTCCACCTCTTCTGCATGTCTTTCTTCCTCCTCTTCTGCTTGTCTTTCCTTTCCTCTCCTCCACCTCTTCTGCATGTCTTTCTTCCACCTCTTCTGCATGTCTTTCCTTTCCTTTCTTCCTCCTCTTCTGCATGTCTTTCTTCCTCCTCTTCTGCTTGTCTTTCCTTTCATCTCCTCCACCTCTTCTGCATGTCTTTCTTTCATCTCTTCCATCTCTTCTGCCTGTCTTTCCTTTCATCTCTTCCACCTCTTCTGCATGTCTTTCCTTTCATCTCTTCCACCTCTTCTGCATGTCTTTCCTTTTATCTCTTCCTCCTCTTCTGCATGTCTTTCTTCCACCTCTTCTGCATGTCTTTCCTTTCATCTCTTCCATCTCTTCTGCCTGTCTTTCCTTTCATCTCCTCCACCTCTTCTGCATGTCTTTCCTTTTATCTCTTCCTCCTCTTCTGCATGTCTTTCTTCCACCTCTTCTGCACGTCTTTCCTTTCATCTCTTCCACCTCTTCTGCATGTCTTTCCTTTCATCTCTTCCATCTCTTCTGCCTGTCTTTCCTTTCATCTCCTCCACCTCTTCTGCCTGTCTTTCCTTTCATCTCCTCCACCTCTTCTGCATGTCTTTCTTCCACCTCTTCTGCCTGTCTTTCCTTTTATCTCTTCCATCTCTTCTGCCTGTCTTTCCTTTCATCTCCTCCACCTCTTCTGCCTGTCTTTCCTTTCATCTCCTCCACCTCTTCTGCCTGTCTTTCCTTTTATCTCTTCCTCCTCTTCTGCATGTCTTTCTTCCACCTCTTCTGCATGTCTTTCCTTTCATCTCTTCCATCTCTTCTGCCTGTCTTTCCTTTCATCTCCTCCACCTCTTCTGCCTGTCTTTCCTTTTATCTCTTCCTCCTCTTCTGCATGTCTTTCTTCCACCTCTTCTGCCTGTCTTTCCTTTTATCTCTTCCTCCTCTTCTGCATGTCTTTCTTCCACCTCTTCTGCATGTCTTTCCTTTTATCGCTTTCACCTCTTCTGCATGTCTTTCTTCCACCTCTTCTGCCTGTCTTTCCTTTTATCTCTTCCTCCTCCTCTGCATGTCTTTCTTCCACCTCTTCTGCCTGTCTTTCCTTTTATCTCTTCCTCCTCTTCTGCATGTCTTTCTTCCACCTCTTCTGCACGTCTTTCCTTTCATCTCCTCCACCTCTTTCTGCTTGTCTTTCCTTTCATCTCTTCCATCTCTTCTGCCTGTCTTTCCTTTCCTCTCTACCACCTCTTCTGCATGTCTTTCCTTTCATCTCTTCCGCCTCTTCTGCATGTCTTTCTTCCACCTCTTCTGCATGTCTTTCCTTTCATCTCTTCTGCCTCTTCTGCATGTCTTTCCTTTCCTTTCTTCCACCTCTTCTGCATGTCTTTCCTTTTATCTCTTCCACCTCTTCTGCATGTCTTTCTTCCACCTCTTCTGCCTGTCTTTCCTTTCATCTCTTCCACCTCTTCTGCATGTCTTTCCTTTCATCTCTTCCACCTCTTCTGCATGTCTTTCCTTTTATCTCTTCCACCTCTTCTGCCTGTCTTTCCTTTTATCTCTTCCTCCTTTTCTGCCTGTCTTTCCTTTCATCTCCTCCACCTCTTCTGCATGTCTTTCCTTTTATCTCTTTCACCTCTTCTGCCTGTCTTTCCTTTCATCTCCTCCACCGCTTCTGCATGTCTTTCTTCCACCTCTTCTGCCTGTCTTTCCTTTCATCTCTTCCACCTCTTCTGCATGTCTTTCCTTTTATCTCTTCCTCCTCTTCTGCATGTCTTTCCTTTTATCTCTTCCTCCTCTTCTGCATGTCTTTCTTCCACCTCTTCTGCATGTCTTTCTTCCTCCTCTTCTGCCTGTCTTTCCTTTCCTCTCTTCCATCTCTTCTGCACGTCTTTCCTTTCATCTCCTCCACCTCTTCTGCATGTCTTTCCTTTCATCTCTTCCGCCTCTTCTGCATGTCTTTCCTTTCATCTCTTCTGCCTCTTCTGCATGTCTTTCCTTTCCTCTCTTCCACCTCTTCTGCCTGTCTTTCCTTTCATCTCCTCCACCTCTTCTGCATGTCTTTCTTCCACCTCTTCTGCCTGTCTTTCCTTTCCTCTCCTCCACCTCTTCTGCATGTCTTTCTTTCCTCTCTTCCATCTCTTCTGCACGTCTTTCCTTTCATCTCCTCCACCTCTTCTGCACGTCTTTCCTTTCCTCTCCTCCACCTCTTCTGCCTGTCTTTCCTTTCCTCTCCTCCACCTCTTCTGCATGTCTTTCTTTCCTCTCTTCCCTCTCTTCTGCACGTCTTTCCTTTCATCTCCTCCACCTCTTCTGCACGTCTTTCCTTTCCTCTCCTCCACCTCTTCTGCCTGTCTTTCCTTTCCTCTCCTCCACCTCTTCTGCCTGTCTTTCCTTTCATCTCTTCCACCTCTTCTGCCTGTCTTTCCTTTCCTTTCCTCCACCTCTTCTGCATGTCTTTCTTTCCTCTCTTCCATCTCTTCTGCCTGTCTTTCCTTTCATCTCCTCCACCTCTTCTGCCTGTCTTTCCTTTCATCTCTTCCACCTCTTCTGCATGTCTTTCTTCCACCTCTTCTGCATGTCTTTCTTCCACATCTTCTGCATGTCTTTCCTTTCATCTCCTCCACCTCTTCTGCCTGTCTTTCATTTCATCTCCTCCACCGCTTCTGCATGTCTTTCTTCCACCTCTTCTGCCTGTCTTTCCTTTCATCTCTTCCACCTCTTCTGCATGTCTTTCTTTCATCTCTTCCACCTCTTCTGCCTGTCTTTCTTCCACCTCTTCTGCCTGTCTTTCCTTTCCTCTCTTCCATCTCTTCTGCACGTCTTTCCTTTCATCTCCTCAACCTCTTCTGCATGTCTTTCCTTTCATCTCTTCCACCTCTTTCTTCTCTCTCACAGGGAGGCTGTGTTTTCTTTTTCCTTTGATGCTGTCTGTGTTTCCACAGCTGTGTAACCTCACACTGTCCTGTTGAATGGGGTCTGGTAAGCAGGGGCTGGACTCTACCCTGCTCTACCCTGGCCTGTCCCTCTGTAAGGAGGCATCTAGCGCCTAAACACAGCAGATCAAGCTGGCTTTTGCAACCGCTGCCCCTCTGGGGCGTCACCGACCTCTCTCAATTACTAGTTCACGTGACTTCCTGAAACTAAGCAACTGCCATCCTATCTAGTTAATGTTTAATCGTTTTTATGTTTGTCTTTCCTTGTTCTCAAGACCTGGTGTTAGCCGTGCCTGTACCACACCTACAGTGCGTCGGTTTATATTGGGCGAAAGGCAGCACGCCAGGTCATAGAATAACCCTTTTAATAAACGTGCATTTGTTGCCTCAAAGTACTTTTATGTTAGACCTGAAATCCTCCCCAGACTTGTGTCTACAGTTCCTTTTTGCTAGCATTCAGTCTCTGTGCACTTTCTCTCAGATAGCCAGTTCTAACGTGCTTTAAACATAGGAAGACTGATCTACACCTGATTGCTACAGTGAATTTACTTGTAACTCCTATTAAATGGTTCTGTCTATATCCAGGGCCTGTAAATGAAATGCTGCTAGTTGTAGTTGTCAGCAGCCCTCCTTGTGCCTCTCACTAAGGGAGCCTCAAACCATGGCCCAGGCCGGCCAGTCTGATCCGGCAAACTAAAACTGTTACCAGACATAAACCTTTCTTTTTAACACGTATGTGTCATCCCTGAGTTGGGCTGTAAAGTCTCATAGGGAAGGGCGCAAGGCATGACATGTGTAGTTTTACATGTCCTGACAGTGAAAAGTTCCTAGTTTCGTTTTTCACTGTTTTAATGCTATGCCCCCTTAGATTATCACTGGGTTACCTGATTACAGGTGGTAAATGTAGGGGTAAAGCCAGATTTTAATTTTGAAAATGCCACTCTTGGAAAGTTGGCATTTTTCAGCCCTAAACCAAGTGTGCTTTTTTACCAGTGTCCTGGGTCACATGAGTGTGAATGGCTCTGTGGCTGTGGGTTGTTCATTGCTTCCCGACATTGAGACAAAAGAGACGTAGGCGCCTGGCACCAGGCCTGCCTTGCCTTTTTCACCCAAGATAATTAGTATCCCAGGAAGCACTGCGCAGAACCAGCTTTTGGTGCAGGTCAGAGGATTCTCCCACTCAGAGGTTGGCACCAGGTACACAAGTGGGACTTTCAGAATATCTCATAACAACATTCCTGGACCTGTCAAGGGCTCAGATAAAGGACTGATCTCCTGTCTGAGGACGAGAGACCACCCCGCTGACAGGATGGACCTGCTTGCCCTGAACCCAAGCTACCAAAAATTGAGATCAAGGAAAGGTTTATTGACCTGCTGTGTGTAACACAGGGTCTCCACAATCTACCAGTGGCCTCTCTGTAACTGCCTAGCTGACCAGCACAAACTGGACCTGCATGAGCCCTGATGCTGGCCTCAACTTGAATAAGTACTGATCCCCAATAGGTACCCCCTTAGGTCATGGAACCTTGAATGGCATTACTTTAAACTCTTTCGGATAAATAGATGAAAATCAATAGGTTTTGGACCACTTGCAACAGCTAAGGGCCCGATGTAGGTCGGTCGGTAACGGCCGAAAATCGGTATTTTCGGCCGTTACCGATCGGTATACATGATTTGACATGTAGGTGCACTATTTTACCGAATCGGTAACTTTACCGATTCGGTAAAGTTACTGATTCTGTAAAATACAGAATCGGTAACTTTACCGATTCGGTAAAGTTACCGAATCGGTAAAATACCGATTCGGTAGTTTTACCGATTCGGAGCCACCCATATGTAGGTGGGACTCTTCAGAGTCCCAGGAGCCTTAACGAATCGGTATTTTACCATCAAATCCTATTTGATGGTAAAATAACGATTCCGGTGTGCATGCACATGTGTGCATGCACACCTATGCCATGTGACAGGCAGACCTGCCCTTAGGGCAGGTATGCCTGCCACATGGCACCCGTGCCTGTTTTGGGGGTGCCAGAGGGTGTCAAAGTGACACCCCCTGCACCCTTGAGAAATTCGGTATTTACCGATTCGGTAAATACCGAATCGGTAATGTCCATTCATTCCTATGGGCTTCAAAGCCCATAGGAATGAATGGGCATTACCGATTCGGTATTTACCGAATCGGTAAATACCGAATTCATCCGATTCGGTATTCCAGCACATCTGGAATACCTACATATCGGACCCATTGATTTACCGATTTTAAATTACCGAATCGGTAAAATTCGGTAATTTAAAATCGGTAAATCAATTTTACCTACATCGGGCCCTAAGTGACCTCTTTGCAACCATATTGACTGCCTACGACGACCTCCAATGTGAAGCGCCAGCAGGAAGTGCTCCTCCGCTGACAGTGACCGTCTATGACAGGGGTCTCCAACCTTTTCTGTAGGGAGAGCTACTTCTGATCAGTGAAAATCATTGTGAGCTACTAAATGCCAAGCAACTCGCGCATTTTTACGAGAGACACCCCAATACACAGCTTCATTGTCTTTAAGTCTATTTTCTTCAGAGACCATACTGTGATTTACACATGCACTGTAGTGAACTGATTCCCCGTGTAGAGAAAAATAAAAAATCAGTTCAGCAATTATTAATCGTCACTTGAAAAGTGAAAATAATATTTTTTTTAACAAGTGGCTGTTTTCTTTCCATTACATCTGACAAATTCTGTGCTGGTACACAAAATATGTGGATCTTTTAAAAAACAAAGGGTGGTAGAATCTGGAGCTAACCTATGATGGCTGCATGAAAGCAGTGCTCAACCAAACAGTTTGTACACACTGTGAGGTGCATAGCAGATTCCTTGTGATCGAAACTTGCTGCTAGTTTTGCTTGGGGATGGTGATCTAGTGATTCCGCATTAGATAAGAGGGCTGCATGGTGACTTGTTGGTGCATGGACTCAGAGGCCTGACAGCAACTGGGGCTGTTGGTGAGGCTGGGGCATTACATGTGTCTCTTTTGCTGTGTTACCCAAACCTACTGCTGGTGCCCCAACAGCCCCTTAGCTCCACAGATGAAAGTGCCTACCTGACACAGCATATGGCTGTAAATTGTAAATTGTAAATTGTGTCTTGTAAAGCGCACTGCTACCCGCACCGCAGGCCTCGTAGCGCTATAGACCGCTGGGGAACCCGTCCTGGCTTTCCCTGTGAGATAGTCCCTCCTGGGGGTCTCCAAGGTGAAACCAGGCATCCCCGGCGTTTGTGTGGGGCCGTTGTGGAGATGAGGCAAGCTAATGCCCAGAGTTGCCGAGTGTGATCCCTGGTCGGAGTAGGCACCGATGCGAGAATTATCAGTCCGCTGATCCTGGTCCAAGACCCTGCCGCGTCGGGAATCGAACCCTGGTCCCGGGCCGTTCTCTGCTCTCGGGTCTGCCGCCTCTAACCAGTGAGCCACACCTCTCCACTGTGCGTGTGAGATTCAAGTGAGCTCAGGGAGAAGACCTGCTCCACTGCCAGTCACGTGCTGGACCTCGATGCCAGAGCCGACAAATAATTCAAGGGCCTCATATTTGCATGTCAGATGAAGCCTTGAGGACAATTAAAGGAGCATGCTAGCTGGTGATTTTTTTTTCATCACATATCACTGGGGTAACATTGGATCATAAGCCTCCCACCATTCTTCCCTACCTCGATCCTCCTCAACAACTTCAGCCCACCAATGACTAATTCGGAGCGTGCACTACGCAGGAGCCCACTACTGTTGAAATGCCCAGCTGAAATTTAGTTTTGAGAGCAAATTATTGCAAGGGTGACTAATGGTGGACTCAGTCTGATAAGGTATCATGACCCCATTCTGTGCAATATAATAATTAATTCCCCTTTCAATAACAAACCCCTTTACACCCTCGCCATGCAACCAAGCACTGTAGCCTTACTCATCGCAGTAATGACAGCTGACCTGCTGAAAAGCACATTTCTCTCCTTACACCGACATACATCTGAGAGCCATTCAAATAAAGTTACCTAAACATGCACACGATGCGCTACACATGTTTAAAATTATCGAACTCAGTTCACTTTCACATTGACAAGCAGAAACTGATACTAAATCAGACGCTTAACAAGCCTCTATCCAAGAATACACAACCAAATGCGATCTGGTCGAGCGAAGCCCCAAATGCCATAAAAAGGGCCCCTAGAATGTAAAAGTGCTTATTTGCAAAACTATTTGTGGAAGGCGCTAATTACACAGTTCTGTCCCCTGCTGCCGGGAATACACGAATAAAGGTCCTCTCTAAAATGTAAATACATATTTATGTTGCTCTATTGCTGTCAATACCTGGTGCAAATTAATTTTAAGAATCACGGGGCAAGGGGACACCAAGCAGGAGAAAATACCTTTTGAGGCCAGACAGACTGCTTTTGTTAATTTCCCCCGCACTGCCCCACCAGCCGTCACTGCTCACAACTAATAAAGCAACCACGAATATTTCAGCACATGGCTTACCGATTGCTCTGCTGCTGCTTCCCACGCAGGTCAGAGATTCGGTGGCAGGCTAGAAAAGGCAGGTGGTGCAAGTACTGGTAGGTTAGCAGTTCAGTACTGCCTGCGCCACGCTACTGCCATGCTGTCAAGATTTCTGGCCGCTTTCTGCACCGGCACATGTCATGCAGATTGAAATCACTGTGACTCGGTACGAAAGGCAGGTGACGTAGTGATGACTCAGATGAGGAACAACGTCGTCCTCTTCAGCCCGCCCTTACCCCCCAGGTAAGCTCAGTTAAGCCTATCAGAGCAGCTGGTTTGGGTGAGGGCAATACAGCTAATAAAAAAAGGACGAAATATGTTAAACGAAAATAAAGGGTTACAAAATCAAAATGCTATGGCGAGCTACTCACGGGACCTCGGGGAGCTACCAGTAGCTCGCGATCGACCGGTTGGAGACCGCTGGTCTATGATGACTGGCAATGTGAGACCTGAATTTGGTGCCAACAGCCTACATCGATCACCATTGTGAAGCCCCAGCAATGACCGGGTGTTAGAAATGGGATCCCTGGACTGGCCAGGGCTTGCGCCAAAGTCAGTCAGAGACCACCACTCCTAAGTCAGGGCAAGGGAGTTACACGCCAAGATAACCCCTGCTCACCCTCTAGGTAACGTGGCGCGAGCAGCAAGGC
Source organism: Lissotriton vulgaris (assembly GCF_964263255.1). Classification (NCBI taxonomy): domain Eukaryota; kingdom Metazoa; phylum Chordata; class Amphibia; order Caudata; family Salamandridae; genus Lissotriton; species Lissotriton vulgaris. Next base: position 2,928,030 of record NC_141692.1, on the reverse strand, counting down.
TAAACTTGGAGGCGATGTGAGTTAAGGATTTGCGCACGCACCCCAGGAACAACACCCAAGGCCCACCACAAAGGAAACTCCACACAAGGTTATATATAAAAATAGCCTTTGTATTATACCAAAACACATTAGATAAAACACATACTTTACAATGTGCCAACAGGCACGGGCAGAATTTACAGGGGATATGTCCAAGACAGGGCCACCTGGACCACTGTCAGGAATCAGCACTTTTAGAACTTAGCACTAGGTAGAATTAGCCCTTGCACATACAATAATATTCACTTTAGCATCAAATAGAACATAAAGCACACAACCAGTAATCACTGGTAAAGGTTAAGTACCACCTACGCAATCCTAACCACCTTAGGAACAGGTCACGCAGGGGACCAGGACCTCACTAGCACCACCTGTACTAGCAAGAAAACATATCTGTAGGGGTATAAGCACATAACACATGATGCCTACAAACATTCAGAGGTGTATCAAAGAAGGAAAACACATGATGCATCAACAAACCATTCAGAGGTGTAAGAACAAGGCACACATGACGTATAAAAACACTTTCAGAGGTGCAGCAAAAGAACAATTGCGCCAAACTCACATAAGTCACCACCTGTGACTGTCCCTAGGCCCTCTGGCCTTGTGGGGGCTGAAATGCCCTTTGTCCAAATGTCAGGGCCTAAACGTAGCAGTTGCCCACAAAGTGCTGGGCAACTGGGAACTTGAGACGGGCACCAGCGTGCCTCCTGGTTCTCCTGCGCTCAAACAACGATGTGGGCTGAGAGCCTCGGGCTCTGAAAAGAAATGGCACTCAAGAGCCTCTCTGGGCTCGTAGCAAGGAATGCCCCCAGAGCCTCTCACAGGGCTCTAGGACACCAGGGGGGACTGGGAGCCTCGGGGCTCTACAATAACGAATAGGGCGCTGTGAGCCTCTTAGGCTCTAAAACAAAGGTGGAGCCTCAGCCTCTCGGGGCTCTCCTAACCAATGGTGCCTCGAGCCTCGCAGGCTCATAAAAATAATGCCCCCGGGGCCCCTCGTGGGCTCGAAGGAAATGCCCTGAAGCGTTGGAGCGGCCCTCTGCCAACTGGGGTCGCTCTGAGAACACAGAGAAACTGCCCCCGCACTCACTGGGACCTCACGGGTGCTACGGGGGACGGGAAACACTGCCGGCCTCTTCTCTCGGGCAGCACGGGCGGCTCTCCTCGCAATGAAGCCTTCTCTTGGGCTGCAGTGGGGGCAGGCACGGCACTGTGCCTCGCGCCCCTCTTGGCCACGGCAGTCCTGGGAAACGTCTCCTCCCCGGGGAGTCTCCGTGAAGGCAGGCGCCGCTCTCCCTCTTCACCGGACTTCTCCTCTCTTCGCGCTGCGGACCGAGGGCGGGACTTCCGGTCCTTCTCCCGGGCGGTGGCGCTGCAAATTGTCCGGCTGGCCAAACACTTCAGGGTCGCCGCGGGCAGCGCAGCGCCCCTTCTCAGGCACAGCAGGCGGGGGATCAATTTACCGAGGGGTGGGCTCCCTCGAGGTGAATCGAAAATGGCGGCAAGGTCCCTGGCAGGGTGGGCACCTGCCAGGGGACAAAATACTCGAAAATAAGCGAGGTGGGCCTCGCCAGGGCAACCACGAGCAGGGTGGGCACCTGCACAGCAATTGACGCGCTCCCAAGCACTACAAACCAAATAAAGCGCTCTTAAGCGCTAGAAGCAAAACAAAGCGCTCCCAGGCACCAGGGGCAAGGCAAAGCGCTCCCAGACGCTGGAAGCCAGCAAAGTCCAGGCAAAGTCCTTCAGCAAGGCAGGGGGGCAAGGCTGGGCCCAGACCCAGCTCAATGGGTCTCCAGGCAGGGAGACAATCCAAATGGCGGTCCTCCTGGCCCCAGCAACAGCAGCAGCCCCCTCAGGCAGGATCCTGGAACAGAACAACATGTAAGGGGACACAGCCCCTTCTTATAATTGAAATCCCTTTGTCTGTAGGTGCAGGGTGGGGGAGAAACCAGTCGCAGCTGGTTTTGGAACACCCTTGATGGGCTCAACCACCCCTTTTATTCACTGGCAGGGCTAGGGTCATTAGACGCACCACAGGGGGCGGAGCCAGCATTGTGTGGGGAAAACCCAGCCTCATCAGGACACAGGTGCACTCCTCCCCAGCCATCAGCATGCTAATCTCCACACTCACCACCGGGCAGCCCATCATGACTCATGGAGCCTGGCATCCCAGCCAGCTCCAGCCAACCACACGCCAGCACCTTCCCAGCACACACTCAGCCATGTCTAGAAGTGGCACTTCCCCACTAGACACATACACGCCGCACATACCATTGCGCAGCATTCACTCTCACGAGTTTGCACATACCAAACTCGAGCATGCACGCCTCACGCATCAGGAACTACCAGGGACACAGACATTCCCCATGCATTCCTATGGGAGGGCAGGCCAACATCACTCCACGCACTCAGAGTGCGCATGCACTTTCCACTGGGACACAGTGAAAGTGCGCAGAAACCAAAAATCACCATCACCAGGTCACCATTTAAAGCAAAAAGTTTAGGGGGGAACCTGCCAGAAGGGCCAAGTCCAACACCGGGTATTCACTCAGCAGCAACACAAAGGGCACTCATCTCACAGACTTGGAAATGTAACTCTTCAGCAGGACTAACGTAGGCCCTGTTTGCGAACCACCCTTTATTGATGTTGATCTCATAATATACTTCTTCCCCATTCCAGTGCCACCAGATAAACACGAGTAGCGCTTAATGGTATTTAGTGCTTCTTTCACCTAAAATTTTACAAACTCATAACTCCAGTTTTAATGATTGTATTTATGTTATTTTGGTGCTATGTTAATGATTACAACATCTTTCTAAATGTGCAAGGGACTTTTCTTGTGTTGTGTTTTCACTTTATTACTATTTGACTGCTGCATAAATACTTTACACATTGCTACAACTTCAAGTCAAGTCAAATTGTTTGCTTCCAAGAAATACAATTTTCCAGAAATACAACACATTTTCAAATTCATAAATAGTACATTTTGAATCATAAAATCTCAGGACACAGCAATACAGTCCACACATAACACAGCCCTTAAAATAGCATACATACAATTAAAATGCCTTTTGAGTGGCCAATTTATCCCAAACCAAAACTACATCTGATTTTTCAAGGGTGCATTGATCATCATATTAATGTGCAGAACTAATTACAATAGCTCAAATAACCTAATTGCATTGTGCAAAATGACATAGCATAAACAGAACAGTTCATATTTTAAAATGCATTTCAAGTTTAAACAAACAATTAGGATTTAAAAAGCACATATAACGACTGAGGAGGATCACCAGGTGCGAAGAACTCTGCGGGGGAGGGGATTCAGTTGAACAGTCAGGTCTTGTGCACTTTCCTGAATTTCAACAGAGAGGATGAGATTCAGAGGTGGAGGGAGAGGTTGTTCCAAGACTTCAAGAGGTTTATTAGCAATAGAAGGGGTTGCTAAAGGGTGAGAGAAATATCCATGTGATTCTTCGTCTTCTTCAGATGAGCTGGAGGGTTTGGTTGTGTGCAGAGGTGTTGTCTTGCTTCCTGGTTTCTCTGGACCAGGGTGGTTTCCCTGGAGGCTCATAGGAGTGAAGAAAAGAATAAAGGAACCGTAAGAATGAGGTCTTAAACTAATGCAGTTTTGATTTCCCTTCACAACACCTCTGTGCTCTTGATTTCTCTTTGGTGCCCGCAGGGAAGAATACTGCCCAAGACAAATTTGAGTTCGAAATAAAGGGGGGGAAAGGGGGAAGTTGAGGTTAAAGACCAAAGCCAAGGGGTTGAGATTTAAAGAATAGTGCCCAACACAGATGCGAGTTAGGAATAGGGGTTTTGAGGTTAAAGTATAATGCCAAAGTATAATCCAAAAGTATAATGCCAAGGATGTCGGAGAAAAGGTGCTTGATGTCAATTACAGTCCCGTTCTGCCCCCCTCCCTGTTCAGTAAGTCAATATGGTCCCTCCCTCCCCTTCTCAGTACAACCCTTGAGCCGTTGGTACTCACCGGCTCCTACCGTAACTCTCCTGAGTTACGGCGGCTCCCCAGCCACCTCCGGACACCACCAGTCCTCAAACCAGCTTTCCTCTTCTTCTTCAGGATTCCCTGCTGTTCGGACATCCGGCAAGTCTGGTCCCGCGTCTTCTCCTCTACTCCTCTTCTCTCGGGTCCTGCGTCTTCTCTGCTGCTATCGGGTCCTGCATCTTCTCTGCTGCTATCGGGTCCCGCGTCTTCTCTGCTCCAGTCGGGTCCTGCATCTTCTCTCCTTCCGCCTTCGCCTCCTCCTCTCGCGCCCAAACCTTGGACTGGCCCGCATTTCATTGGCTCCTGGATTCCTGTTCCTGGGATTAGAGGCGGTACTTCTGGGTCACGGCTATCGACACGATCCTGTAGAGAAACAGAAGAGGGACATGAATGTCGTAGTCCATGAGATCGTCGCTGCACTGACACTGCGACATGGGACTCTTACTTGGGATCAAGCTGGTATGTCATGGTACCTCCTCACAGACAGTCAATTGCGCACCTCTCAAACACGAGGGTAAAAGCGACCAGTCATAGATTCAAGGGACCATCATGGCAGTTGACCAAATTAAATATAGGGATCTACTCACAAGATGGTGGAAGAGAATAAATTATTTACATATGTTCAGACCACCCATTAGATGTAATTAGCGTCCCAGTGTCTCCATCAGTGCATGACTGCTGTCTAATTCATTAAGGCCATTGTTTATCGAGTCCAGAATGGACATCCATTTGGACTCACGTGTATTAAGAATTTGGGATATATTGACGCCCCTCGGGCCGAGTACAAACATTTCGAGACCAATCCATTTAAGAACATCTGGAGTATGGCCCAACCTTTTGCAATGGTCAACCAAAGGCGCACCTTGTATCTCGCAACGGATCCTGCTTCCATGTTGCAGAATCCTCGCTTTTACTTTCTGTTGTGTCTGTCCAACGTACACCTTATCACAAGGGCAACGTATCAAATAAATTACATTGGTCGTATTGCAATTTGTGTACGATTTCAAAGTGAAAGTTCACTCATTGTGAATGAGTACCTTTGATTGTATGGTAGTGGTGCATGCGGCACAGGACCCACACCTATGGTGCCCCAGAACGGTGGGAAGGTTCCACATGGATAGAATCGTTGGTGGTTTTGCTGAATCACTCCCACCCACCCATCCCACTCCTGGGGCACTATTACAACCGCATGATTGTAAATGATATGACATATACAGTTAAAAGCACATTGATTAAATAACAATGTGAAAATTCTGTTTCTCATACGTACTTTTATTCTTTTCTAAATAATGTGTGTTTTATAAATCTATCTATATGTACAGGGACCCCTCTTTCTCTATGTACCATTGCCATACAGAGCAACGATCTGAAGACACAGTGACCATTTGCTTACCTGGCGAACATTCTGATCCTGAAAGAGAGAGCATGCTCTGACCAGGACACATCCACCCCTGAAGTTTGCACGAGTGACTAGGCGGTAGCTCCAGAGTCAGAGCCCGTATGCAGTCCCGGGGCAACTCATCCAATGGGCCTCCCCAAGCATGAGAGATGGACTTTACTTTGCCCCACTAATGGATTCCAGTAAGTAGCCGGGCCATATAATCGAGACGTCAACAGGTCACAGAATGCCAAGACTGTCATTAACCCATTGCGTGCTGGCGCGGCCAACGGCCGTCGCGAGCATTACCTTCGGAGTGCTGCACACGTCCGTTGGCCGATGCGGCCCCGCCTGCGCACGGAACCTCCGCACTGCAGCGGATTCTAAGCCGCAGTAAAGGGGTTAAAGGATCAAGCAACATAATCGTCTTGTGCTTTATAATGGACTCCACCTATGCTCCTGATGCACCTATTTTGAACAAAAAGGCAATATTTGCCTCACAGCAAGAGTATGTTGGACCGACGAACATCACATAGATGGACTATCACTCAACTGGCGCCAAGCTGAAAGGTCCGGACTTCATCAGCACTGTTTTCGTGTCCAGATATGCCTGGTTAAAGTATGGACATGTGCCAAGATGCCCAGGTGCTCCCAGCTGCACCTGTCTACTGCTCTCCTCCGAGCTACATCTCTGATCTATGAGACTTCAGTTATTTTTAGTTGTCTTTTCATTCCTTCCCATAGGTTGAACTCTTGTTGTTTTTCATTTCAATAAAATTTGGGAGGAATGTTGTGTCCTGCTGGACACAGTCGAGTGTTTCTGCCAGCCATGCCCTCGAGAGCTGGCCCACACATGCACACCCTCACCCATCCAACATGGGCGTCACCAGTGATGTGACCCCGTCAATAAAAGAGCCTGAGTGAACATGCTCGTGGCTAGTTTCCAGTACCACTTGCCAGTGTCTGTGTCATCCTTCCTACATCATGCAGGGCCCAGAACTTAACAGTACCTAGTTTACTCCCACTCGAGATCCTCACAGTTAGGCCGTTGGATAGAGCGTATGTGGTGTTAGGAGAATGCTCTTCAATACTCTGCCCATCATTTCCGGTGGGCACTCGTTGTAGGAGTAGCCTCGTTTTACAGGTGATATCCTATTTTACGTGTTAGTTGGTGCCTTCTTTTACTTGTGTCGTTGTCTACAAGTCTCATCTTTTATGTGTTGTCTTGTTCTTTTTCTTGAACATCTTTTGCCTTTTATTAGTTCTTATTTTTTATACAGTTGGCATGGACTCTTTATGTTGGCTTTCCTTTTTTTTTCTGTTGTATGCCTTCTTTCCAGTGTGTTTTTGGTATTACTGTGTTTACGGTTGTATTTGTCTTGCTTAACATGTTGGTGTTTCTGGTACTGGTTGTTGGTGTGTCTTGACGTTCTCGTTTTTCTGTGTGTTTGGGTGTGACACCCTCCCCAATGGTGTGGTTCTCTCTGCTTTCTGTGGTGTAGGGTTTACCTGCTTTACAGACCTGGCAGGTTCTTTCCTTCCTGCAGACACACCTGCCAATGATGGGTTAGGACTAAAAGTGAAATGTGTGGCCTGCAATGTTGTGCCTCATTTCCTGCCATTCCCTGTCTCCCAGCCATGCCTTTAAGAGTTTTACTTCTGTGCCTTTGAGTTACGCCTCTGCCATTTCTAGGATTCTGTTTGCTGGAGGCTAGTCACTCTTGGAGGGCATGGGAGTTCTGTGGCTTCATTCACAAACCATATAGCATCCCGAAGTTTAACTTTTGTGGCCATGAATACGGTTTGCGAGGGTACATTCTGAGTGCTGGCTCATTTGTTATTTCAGAAATTGCACCTGCACAATAGCATTTTGCAGTCACTAATTTAGACTTAATGTGTTTTTGGGCATTCCTGTGTGGGCCAACCTGCAAAAGTAGGTACACACTGACCATCCAATATTGTCTGGGGGTGGGCACTTAAAAAAAAAACTTTCAGGCAAGTCTGAAATCTTCACACTTTGTAAAGGTGGTAATATATTCCAGACCTTTTGAGTGAAGTGGCTTCCTGTAAGTAGGGTGCATGGTTGAAGTTGCATGCCCTTTCATCTTCTGAAGCCGAATGAATATCCAGCTTGGAAAGGACAGGACTTCCTGCTGTGGGGATTCATTCAGTGTGCAGCTATGTTGTGTAGTAAGGGGACATTAACTGACACAGCCTTTAGTGGCCACAGGCTCCAGATGTGCTGCCTGTAAGGGGGTACTCAGAGACTATAGTTTACAGGAATTTTTTTCCGACTCAGGCCTGCTAATGCTAACCCTTTTTCTTATCTCTATCTTGCCCCATCTGTCTCCCTCTCCTTTTTAGGTCTCACCTCCGCAGCTTGCATGCGCTGTATAGGCAAGAGACCTTTAGCCACAGGTTCCCTTTTAAGCACAAAAACGTGCACGCGTTCTATTGCCTTCAATGGCAACGCGTGCACGTTTGGTGATTCCCATTGAGGGAGCGATCAGCTGGCGCCATATGTTATCAATTAACGCACCTTGCTGCTCGCTTCCGTAAGGGAATCACGCAGGCACCCTCCTCTCTCCCCTCCCCCTGCTGCCGGGCGAGGCGCGCGCTCTTGTGCTTGGTTTCATTTCAGCGTGTGTGTTTTATTTATTATTTTTGTGACTCTGTACCTATGCCACACTTCCCGGCTCACTCTCAGGTGCCTTGCCTTTACACATTCTCCCTGCTTCTCCTGATCACGCGGCCCTGATTTCCTGGCCTGGGGCGGGAGGGCTATTGCAGCCAGGTCTTGCTTAGCAATGGTGTCAGCACAGACCTGTGCTCTTAACACTTCTGGTTGTTCTGGTGTTCGGCATTGGCTGTGCTTAGCTGTGGGGAATAGGTGTGTGTGTGCCGCATAGTACTGCTCGTCTGGACGCTGCTTGGGACGGGCCAGTGCACCCTGGCTTCTGTGACACGTGGCAGTCACCCTAGGCACTTTGGCGACCTATCACCCTTCATGTCCGCCGCCCTCACCCTCTGCAATTCTCCCTTCCCACCATCGTCTTAATCCATTTATGGATCATTCCAGTTTCTCACAGTAGGAGCAATTTACCTCAGACGCGTGTCCTGTGCTATTCTGAGTGCGTAAGATGGGTCTCTTCCTCAATAGGAAAGAAAGGCCTGGTGTTCTACCAGGATGCTTGATGTCAGGGGAGGTTACTCAGGTCGCTATCATGAAAAGGAGGTTACAGCTCCGACTACAGGCTGTCTGGTGCACAGAACAGTTGCTGAGCACACTGTACATCTGTGATGTTGTTCAGTACTGGTTTGAGCACAGCTCGACTCTGGTTCTTACTGCTCACTACCGGTGTGCGTAAAGTACTTTTCTCTTGCTTATACACGTGAGCACCATATTTCTCCGGTGTTTACTACAGCTGTGAGTACAGTGTGTCTCTGCTGATCAGCAGAGGGTGTAGAGGGTGTGTAAAATATATCTCTAATGTTCAGTGTAGACCTCAGTACACCAAGCGTCCATGTCAGTGAGCACAGTATCTCTCTGGTGCACAGTACAGGTGTGAGTACAGAATGCCTCAGTACATGTGAGTACAGTAAGTCCCAGTACCTGTGAGTAGAGTATGCCTCTAGTCCTCAGAACGTGTAAGTATAGCATACCTGTGGACCAGTGGACCTGTGAGTACAGCCCTCAGTACATGTGAGTACAGTATACATCTGGTCCTCAGTACCTGTGAGTACAGTATCCCTACGGCAAAGTGGCCTCAGTACCTGTGAGTCCTTATGCGTCTGGTCCTCCGTATCTGTGAGTCCATATGCCCCTGATCAACAATACCTGTGAGTACAGTCCTCGGTACCTGTGAGTATAGTATGCCTCAGGTTGTAGGGCCTGTGAGTACTGTATGCCTCTGGTCCTCAATACCCGCTGTGAGTACTGCCTGCCAGTAGTGTTCGGTGGAGGGATAGCACGGTGTGCCCCAGAAGATCTCCGTAATCACTCCCCTGGCCATGCGTCCTCGTCTGTTAATGTGTACATCCAGCCCTCCTCCCAAACAGTGCAGCGGTGTCCCCTTGTCAGGCTGTTAATGATTGTTCATCATAGCTGCGTCCCCCTCACTGGCTGATGCACTACAATGATAAGGGATGTGTGCTTGGTGCTTGCACATCACTCATTTAACGTGACACATTGTGTTGCAGATGTAAATTAGAAAGGCTGTTAAATAGTACACCTGGATGTGTATAACATTACAAGTGGGATTTTAGGCCGCTATTTAGCCTTTGAAACAATGGTGTTGTGACTACATTTACAGCAGCTTAGCTAGTGTGCATGTGTCTGTGTGTATGGAACCTTGGTGTGCATGATGTCAGCGTGGAATGTTGGTATGCCTGGTGGACTGGAGGAGTGACAGTTGGATTGAGTGGGTGAGCTATGAAGATCAGCTCCTGGTGGGGCCATGTACTAGCTTGGATTAACTTTGTACCATCTTGAATTGATCTTGTAACCAACATCAATGATCCTGTAACAACTTAATAAATCTCTACTTGGATCTACCTTTTGACTACCATTATACTTCTTAACATTGGCGACGATCTGGCGAAGAAACCCTACTTGCTGGCTACCTGAGGTATGAGACTATTTATATGCTGAATAAGGATCAATCAATATAAGGAAACCTCTTAAAGAAAATTAAATTTAAAATAGGAGAAGAACGCCCATCTTGCCCCACCAGTGTCCGCTACCATCAGGACAGCCTGCCTAAGCGTTTTTCACTCCTTACATTCATTCATTAACTTTAAAAAAGGATAAAGAATTAACACTGATTCAAGAGTAGTTCCTTAACCACATGGCTGCTGGGCGTTTCCCTCCCCCCCCTGTGCTGAAAAATGCCATTTTAGTGGCACCATGACGAGCTCAGCTCGTCATCAGCACACAACACCCGTGGGTGATGACGAGCTGAGCTCGTCATCAGCATCGAAAGGGTTAAAGGCAACCTGTTCAACAAGCATAAAGAGAGATAAGCTGTTACTCTGAAACGTCCTGCTTTCAAAAAGCGTAAGAGAAGATGGTCTGTGTACATTCAGTCAATTACAATCTCCATTCAAGTAAAGTCGTATGTGATTGCCTTTTTCCCAAATACACTGAAGCTGACATTCACCGGTTTGGCTGTCTGTTGATGAAATTAGGAGCATACTGAGCTACTGACACAGCCATCTGGAGTGATTCGAATTAAACAGCTGAGCAACTTTACCTTTGAGTGAATTTATTCAAGGCTTGTTGAATCTTCGTTTTGTCACCATGTCACACTGCCATTTTTAAAAGTTCAAATGTGACGTGGCTCGCTCGATTGTTTAACTGCATGCATTTACAGTGATTTAATACTGTGATTTACAGAGCCTGACAACCTTAAAAAACAAGCATTTGATCCGTTTTTCATGTTTGAGTTGCGTTTTACAGTGATTTTAGACTGTCATTTACAAAGACGAGCATTTGACCTCCTCTTACATTGTCAGCTGCGTTTTACATTGTCCAACAGCGTGAGGATCAACTGCCATCTAGTGGAACTACCTGTGTTCTTTATTTCTCTCGTCATAAACACACGAAGATATTCTTTACTCATATGAGATTTATGGTGGATTACAGGGATTTTGCAACATTTACATGAGGATTTGGGCAACATTTCAGTCCGGAATAAACACGTGTTTTACTTTTAATTATCTTTTCTTTTATGGTGAAACCAACTGTAAGAAGTCGTTACCTTCTAAGTGGGCTCGAGCACCTGCCTGTTGTGTCTTGGTCCCCTGCTGTCTCTGGCGCATGTTAATGCTGGAGAGAAGTCCGTTAATCTAGGAGCTCTTCACCGGGCAGGCTCCAAGAGATTATGATGACGCAGTAGAACACTCAAGGGGAGTTGGCGATTATGCTGCATGCGTCATCGGGAGACAGTCAGTGATTTTTTCTGGTCCCGTTAGCACATCATCTTTGTGCATGTGGAAAATGTCTGGATCAGAGGTCAGAGCTTAACTCTTTGTCACACATGGGCAGTTTTCACGGAGCAGTGTTTAGGAAAAGAATAGTTTATCTCTTCAGTGGAAAACGAGTCATTTAAAAAACGTGAACAGTTTTGATGCACCAAACAAGGTCATACTGCCATCTAATGAATTATATTGGTATTTATTTTCTAGTTCTTCATTGACTGTTCTAAGGTTTCCTGGAGCTTCTACTGTTTTAAAAGTCTGTACTCATTTAAAAGCTGTACTGCTTATGATAATTTTCACAAACTTTAAGTAAAATTGATTTATTTTAATGACTTGCAACAATTTAAATGCTATTTTACCATTTGGGTTAAGCTATGCAGCGTTTTCAGGAAGACTTATTTATTTATGAAGATATAAGTAGTTTACTTAGCGGATTGTATATGTTTTACAATTATAGCGTTTTAATGCTAATGATTTATACTGCTATTTAATTAAGATTCTACGTTTGTGTCAAGTCATCCAGCTATTTCTTTAAGTATGTTCTATTGTAATGATATTAGCAGCAATTTTAGTAAGGCTGTTATGTTGATAATGACTTACAGCTATTTTCTGTAAGACTGTAATATTTATGTGATTCATGCAGCAATTCAGTAAGACTGCTATACAGCATTCCAGTAAGTCTGTAATATTTATTAATATTGTTAGTGATACTTACAGCATTTCAGTAAGACGGTAATATTTATAATGACTTTTACTGAATTTCAGTAAGACTGTAATATTTATGTGATTCATGCAGCAGTTCAGTAAGACTGCTATACTACATTTAGAATTATTTATACAGCACTCCAGGGAGTCTGTAATATTTATTGTGATTTATACAGCATTTCGATAAGACTGTGTGTTTATGATTATTTATGCAACATTTATTTTTGGTTATTCACACTTCAATTGTATGTTACGTGGTACAAATTTTGTGTGGGTTGCTTATTTTTCTCTTTAGACCATCTAGGTTTTGCTGACGCTCTAAGTTTATATGGTTGGTTTTTTTATCTTAGGGTGGTTGTATTTAAGAGCTGGTCTCTATATTCTTGAACTAGTCTGCAGTGTGGGTTGTGCGCACATCCTTTTCGCTGTTTTCACCCTACCTATGTAAACTTTGTGTCTACATTACTTTGTACTCACCTGTACCAGTTTAATGGTGTGTTTAGTTTAGATCTGCACATGTTATTTTATTTTTACTCTCTAACTTTCTCTATATTTTTATGATGTTCCCTAGGGAAGGGGTGGTGTGTCTCGCTATGTCTTCTTGGTAGCATCCTGTTAGCATCCATTGGCTTACATCTTGTTCCTAGTATGTACTTTTTCTGCCTGTCTTTATCTTTGGCTTTCTGTTTTTTTCTTTATAATTTGTTGTAACTATTTATTTATTTGTTCTCTTTGTCTCCTTAAAGAAAGAGGATATGTTGTGATTACATTTACAGCAGCTTAGCTAGTTTTCATGTGTCTGTGTGTATGGAACCTTGGAGTGCATGATGTCAGCGTGGAATGTTGGTATGCCTGGTGGACTGGAGGAGTGACAGTTGGAATGAGTGGGTGAGCTATGAAGATCAGCTCCTGGTGGGGCCATGTACTCGCTTGGATTAACTTTGTACCATCTTGAATTGATCCTGTAACCAACATCAATGATCCTGTAACAACTTAATAAATCTCACTTGGATCTACCTTTTGAATACCATTATACTTCTTAACAATAGGCTGTCCATTTCTGTGCCTCGCCTTAACCCCAAACATTGAGAAAGCACGACACGCCTGCTTATTTTCGTCACCTGAATGACCTAGACACCCTCTGCACACACCTGTTCCCTTGCGGTGCGGAGATGTCCACCCTTCTCAGGGTTAGAGTATCTTCGCTTTGCACACACAATTGTACCACTGGGTGGACTGTCTGCCCTCGGAAATCAGTCAGTCCGCTCTGTACACACCCGCTGACTAGGGGTGGCGGGTCTCTGTTCTGTGCACACCTGCGGTTGTTCTCCTGGTGTAGGCGGCCCCTGCTCTTTGCACACCTGTGCACTAGGGGTGGGTGATATTTATTCTGTGCACACCTGCGGTTGTACTCTTGGTGAAGGCAGTCACCGCTCTGTGCACTAGGGGTGGGTGGTCTCTGTTCTGTGCTCACATGTGGTTGTTCTCCTGGTGTAGGCTGTCTCTGTTCTGTGCACACCTTTGGTTGTTCTCCTGGTGTAGGCCGTTTCTGCTCTTTGCACACCTGTGCACTAGGGGTGGGTGGTCTTTATTCTGTGCACACCTGCGATTGTACTCCTGGTGTAAGCAGTCACCGCTCTGTGCACTAGGGGTGGGTGGTCTCTGTCCTGTGCCCACCTGTGGTTATTCTCCTGGTGTAGGCTGTCTTTGTTCTGTGCACAACTGCGATTGTGCTCCTGGTGTAGGCAGTAACTGCTCTGTGCACTAGAAGTATAGGGTCTCTGTTCTGTGCACACAAGTAGTTGTTCTCCTGGTGTAGGCTGTCTCTGTTCTGTGCACACCTAAGGTTGTTCTCCTGGTGTAGGCCGTCCCTGCTCTTTGCACACCTGTGCACTAGGAGTGGGTGGTCTTTATTCTGTGCACACCTGCGATTGTACTCCTGGTGTAGGCAGTCACCGCTCTGTGCACTAGGGGTGGGTGGTCTCTGTTCTGTGCACACATGTGGTTGTTCTCCTGGTGTAGGCTGTCTCTGTTCTGTGCACACCTGTGGTTGTTCTCCTGGTATAGGCGGTTCCTGCTCTTTGCACACTTATGCACTAGGGGTGGGTGGTCTGTGTTCTCTTCACAGCAGTGTTTTTTCTCCTGGTGTAGGCTGTCTCTGTTCTGTGCACACCTGTGATTGTTCTCCTGGTGTAGGCGGTCTCTGTTATGTGCACACCTGTGGTTGTTCTCCTGGTGTAGGCTGTCTCTGTTCTGTGCACACCTGTGGTTGTTCTCCTGGTGTAGGCCGTTCCTGCTCTTTGCACACATGTGCACTAGTGGTGGAGGGTCTGTGTTCTGTGCACACCTGTGGTTGTTCTCCTGGTGTAAGCGGCCCCTGCTCTTTGCACATCTGTACACTATGGGGGGATAGTCTGTGTTGTGGGTGCACACCCGTGGTTGTTGTCCTGGTGTAGGTGGTCTCTGCTCTGTATACATCCCTGGTCTTGCAATGGCGGGTCTCTGTTCTGTGTACACCTGTTGCTGTCCTCCTGGTGTTGATGGTCTCTGCTCTGTGCAAACCTGTGCACTAGGGGTGGGCGGTCTGTGTTGTGTGTACACCTGTGGTTGTTCTCTTGGTGTAGGCTGTCTCTGTTCTGTGTACAGCTGTGGCTGTGTTCCTGGTGTAGATGGTCTCTGCTCTGTGCAAACCTGTGCACTAGGAGTAGGTGTGGCCAATCTGTGCTGTGTGTACACTTGTAGTGGTTTTTTTTTGCAGAGTTTTATATAGCGCGAAGTTGACCGTACCGGGTATCAGAGCACTTTACATAGCACCAGTTACGTTACATGAGGACAGACATTCATTTTGTTAGGCACGGGAGATTGAGTGATTTGCCCAGAATCACAGGAGGTTTTAGCGATATTACCGAGACTCAAACCCGGTTCCCCAGGTCCGAGGTTGAGCGCCTTAGCCGTTAGGCTAACTCCTCTCCCCTAGTTGTTCTCTTGGTTAAGGATGCCTCTGTTCTGTGCACACCTGTGGTTGTTTTCCTGGCGTAGGCGGTCCCTGCTCTTTGCACACCTATGCACTAGGGGTGGGTGGTCTGTGTTCTCTGCACAGCAGTGGTTTTTCTCCTGGTGTAGGCGGTCTCTGTTCTGTGCACACCTACGGTTGTACTCCTGGTGTAGCCTCTCTCTGTTCTGTGTACACTTGTGGCTATTCTCCTGGTGTAGGCAGTCTCTGTTCTTTGTACACCTACGGTTGTACTCCTAGTGTAGCCTGTCTCTGTTCTGTGTACACTTGTGGCTATTCTCCTGGTTTAGGCTGTCTCTGTTCTGTGTACACTTGTGTCTATTCTTCTGGTGTAGGCTGTCTCTGTTATGTGTACGCTTGTGGCTATTCTTCTGGTGTAGGCTGTCTCTGTTATGTGTACACTCATGGCTATTCTCCTGGTGTAGGCAGTTGCTGCTCTGTGCACTAGGGGTGGGCGGTCTGTGTTGTGTGCACACCTGTAGTTGTTCTCTTCATGTAGGCTGTCTCTGTTATGTGTACATCTGTGGCTGTTCTGACTGAGATAATCTCTGCTCAGTACACACTAGGGGTAGGTGGTCTGTTTTTCAAGCGCACCTGTTCTCCTAGCGATGAAAGTAACAGTTTCTGTCCATTTTGCGTGTTTTGCTTTCCCCGGAGCATATCATGTGTTCACCTCCTTGCATACTGCAGCAGTTGAGTTCATTGTTCTGCTTGGTCTACTCCTTGAAGAAGATCTAACCCTCAGCAGGGGCTGCTATGGGGCTTCTCAACCCAAAGCTCCTGTTGTGAGCTGCCAGCAACCTCGCAAAATGTATGACCAACAAATACTAAACAAGCATTGGCATAGCCAATTGGTCTCGCCTTTGAGACCTGCTGCATAACTAAATTCTTATAAGGTCCCAAAGGCGAGACCTATTGGCTATGCCAATGCATTTTTAGGTTGAATCCTACCAGTCAGCCCAGCTGTCTCATTTGCTAACAAAATCTCGGGGACCTTCTGAAATCTTCCCTGGGAATGCATTCCTCTAGTGTTTACCATTAGCTTTGAGGTTTGTAACTCACATTTGCTTTATTTGTTTTAGTCTGTCCTGCTTGAGTTTGTCTCTTTCCTTGCCCAGACACTATTTACTGTATTCTTCCACCAGTACTGAATTTCTGTAAACAGGCCTTTAAGTCTTGTTTTAATCTTGTCACATTTGCTGTGCATTTAAAGACAGAGGTCAAATGTCAGGTTCTGTCTTCCAGGGAGCTTGATATTTACTTTTCTTTCTCCAACTTCAAAGTTAGAGGATTTATGTGACAATCGTGCTGGCTACTTGAGGTGTGCCGTACGATGGACAAATGTAGCACTTTTTTGGCAATTCTGAAGTGTGGTGGACACAAATACTTTAATATGATCAAAGCAAGTCATTTTACTACAAGAGATTACATTAAATTTTAAAACATTATTATTTGTGCTCTGTGCACTTTTATCTGTAAAACTGTATGTCTGTCGAAATGTAATGGTCATTTCAAATTGAAAATGTGTTATCTGCAATGGAAGTGTGTATCACACCATGCTTACCCCACTTTACCCCAGTCCGCACTACTTTGCACCACTCCATGCCAATGCATTCTACTCTGCGCCACTCCACAATGCACCACTCCACACTGCATCATCCGCAGTGCGTCACTGCACTCCACTCTGCACTACTCTACTCTATGCCACTTTACTCAAGGCCTCTGTACTCTGCAACACTCTATACTGCATCACTGTACTCTACTTTGCACTACTCCACTCTATGCCACTTCACCGGAGGTCTCTGTACTCTGCAGCACTTCACACTGCATCACTGCACTCTACTCTGCACTACTTCACTCTATGCCACTTCACTCAAGGTCTCTATACTCTGCAGCACTTCACACTGCATCACTGCACTCTACTCTGCACTACTCCACTCTATGCCACTTCACTCAAGGTCTCTGCAACACTCTACACTGCATCGCTTCACACTGCGTCACTGCACTCTACTCTGCACAACTCCACTCTTTACAACTTCACTCAAGGCCTTTCTAGTCTACTCTACACCACTCTACCCTAAGCCAGTGCACTTTACCCCACACTTCTGTACTATCCACCACTGCACTCTTTGTCACTGGACTCTACGTCAATGCAGAGTAAGCCATTCTAATCTACTTGATGACACTGCCCTCTACAACACTCTACTCTATGCTACTGCACTCTACGCCACTGCACTCTACTTTGGAACAATCTACTCTAAGCCACTTTACTCTACTCCATTCTATTCCACTCAATGCCATTTCACTCTGTACCACTCTACTCTACACCACTGCAATCTACCCTGCACCCCTCCACTCTATGCCACTTTATTCCATGTCGCTGGACTGCAGCCCATTGACCTCTATGCCAATGTACTCTGCAACACTATACTCAAAACCAATACACTCTATGCCAGTGCACTCTATGCTAATCTACACGGTACCATTGCACTGTACACTACTCTACTCTGTGCCACTCCACACCATTGCACTTTGCACCACTTTACTCTGCACCACTTTACGTCATTGCACTCAACACTAATGCACTCTTTGCCACTCTACTGTACACCACTGCATTCTGCAACACTCTTCTCTGCAACACTGCTCTCTCTGCCACTGCAGTCTCTAACACTGCACTCTCTGCCACTCTACTCTGCTCAATGCTACTCTATGCCACTCTACTCTGCACCAACCTACTCTACGCCACTGCATTGTGTAAGACTACACACTTCACCACTGAACATTATGCCATGAAACTCTGCACCACTGCACTCTATGACACTGCAATCTACAACACTGTACTTTGCTCTGCACCCCTCAACTCTATGCCCCTCTTCTGCACTCTATGCCAATGCACTATATGCCACTACACTCTGTCACTCTAGTTAGCATCACTCCAGTCTATGCCAAACTGCTTTGTACCACTGTACCTTACACCTCTTCACTCTAGTCCACTCTACTCAACTGTGTGACACTCCACTCCATGATACTCCATTCTATAATGCTCTACTCCATTCTAGAACAGTCCAGTCTACAACACTCTACTCCATTCTACGACACTTTATGCAACTCCATGCAATTGTATTCTCGAATACACCACTCCACTCTAAGCCACTCCATTCTATAACACATTACTCCACTCTATACTATTCCACTCTCCTACACTACCCACTCTCTGCTACTCCACTCTGATACAATCTACTCCACTCTGTCACTGTACTCTACCGCACTATGCTCCACTCTACGCAAACACCCTTCATTCTGCTCTCCATCACTCAATCGCTCTCTATACCACTTCACTCTGAAACACTCTACTCCAACCTGACACTGTACTCCACTCTACGCAGCTCTGCTCTACACCCCCATTCAATGATTCTCTAATCCCTCCTTGACACTCCACAACACTCAAACCCACTCCACTTTATGCCACTCCATGACATTCCACTCACCTGTTTTCTACATCACTCCATAACACTCTGCTCTACTCTGCTTTAGGAAACTCTGCTCTCCTTTACCCCACTAACTTTAAACCATGCTGAAAAAGCAGTCACACTTGTGTACAACATGGCTAAAAGATATTGGCATTGGGAATAGCTCTTACATTGGTAAGGCCTATTGGCTATGCCATTGCTTGTTAGATATTGTGATGAATAAATTGGGCCATTTGAAATAAAGTATGTTTGCTTATTCAGAAGCTAAAAATGTTCTAGAAATAGTAATTTAATATGTGTAGTTCTCTACATCACAAAACAAACTGGTTATGTTAGGGTCGAAAATTGTCCCATAAAGTGGATCTGAGGAATTAGCACATTGCACTTTAAAGAAAAAATCATTTTTTACTGTTACTGAATATTTGTACTTCTTAATCACATTGATTGTTTGAATTGAGGGAAATGTCATAGTTTAATGACTTGAACAATCAATAATCTACAGGAGACTCGCCCAGACATGTACAGAGAAGTTACTGAGATCTCGATTTAGATGTAAATTGCACAGTGCATTTTATGATAATCTTTTTGCTGTATTAGAATTTACAATGAAATTGAATTTTACTATTGCTGCTTTCTTTGAAAATAAGTCACATGTAACTGCATTAAGCACCTCATTAAAAATCATTTTGCTACCACTACAATTCTGGTTTGCTGCTTCTTGTATAACATTGTTAGATGTTAAGTCATATGGTACTGTTTGGATGAGTAGATATCTTAGTAGTCTACATTTTATATATATCATCTCTAGGAAGCACTGGATTATCCAAACTTGTTGTTACTTGTCTTCTATCTTTAATAGAAAATTGGCTAAAATCTTTTGACCTCTTATCAAAATATTTTAGTAGCTTGAGATTTATATTGCTTGTAAGACATACAGCATTGCTAATTTCTTCCTTTAATATTCTGAGTGTAAGGAGTACATTGTTTGTTTTGGCCAGCCAGCATCATCTCAACCTAATAAAATAAACTTGACCCTACATAGAGATCCACCATATACTGCTACCAAGCGTTAGTGCCTGGGGAGGTGGAATATGGTGGTGCACTTCACATCCTTGAGGTTACTTTTCTCTAATGGCACATGCCCCGCATTACATTGTGGGGGCGTGGGTAATGGTGAATGTGGCAAATGATCCCCATAGTGTGTGTATAGTAGGGTCAATATCCACTGTGCAGTGTAGGGCAGTCAAAAGGTAGACTGACACTGAAGGCTTAATGGAGTGTTGAGATCCATTGCAGACATCACTTCCTGTGCAGTCTAGGGCGGGACTTAGAGAGTTCACTGTGATGTCACTTCTGGGTTAAAACCTCTGGGCCAGGTTTCACAGGGGTGGGCTGACATTCTACTTACTGTCCTAAAGTTTACACAACAGAACATCCTAATGATCATGTGTTCTAGGGTGAAATCCCACCCACCACTGGCTACTCACATTTTAGTCCTACTGCTCCATACATCAAATTTGTCAGGTTAATACCAAAATACAAGTTCAACAACATTCTTCTCTTTTATTGCTAGCCTATTTTTCCTACCAGGTGTTGCCTGGTATTACTCTCAGGCCTCACTAGAATGATGTAGCACTTTGGAAAGAAGATACACCCGAGCAGTCCAGCACTGGAGCACAGGATGGCAAACACCTCCACGGCCACCATGTATTTGCCCCGTGTGCTCAGGTATGCTGGGATGAACGAGATCCACACACTGACAAACACCAGCATACTGAAGGTGATCAGCTTGGCCTCATTGAAGCTTCCAGGCAGATTCCTTGAGAGAAAGGCCACTATAAAGCTGACTGTGGCCAGGAGGCCCATGTATCCCAGCACACAGTAGAAGAAGATGGCGTCCCCTTCATTACACTCAAAGATTATCTTCTCATTGTAGGACTTCAAGTTCAGTTCTGGAAATGGAGGTGACTTCATCAGCCAAGAAGCGCAGATTACAGTCTGGACCAAGGAACAGAAGAACACGATGCAGATTGGGGTCTTTGATCCCAGCCACTTTCTTGCAGAGCTGCACGGATTAGTTGCCTTGAAGGCAAGAACAACAAGAACAGTCTTAGCTAGAACGCAGGAGACACTGATGGAAAAAATGACCCCAAAGATGGTTTGTCGCAGCATGCAGGTGAGCGTCCTGGGAGAACCGATAAAGAGGAAAGTACAGAGGAAGCACAATAGGAGTGCAAGCAGGAGCAGGTAACTGAGGACTCGGTTGTTGGCTTTCACAACAGGAGTCTGCCTGTACTTGATAAAGATTCCCAAGACAGAAGCAGTGAAGAAGGACAGGAGGATGGCAGAGGAGGTGAGAGTGTGTCCCAGGGGTTCATTGTAACTTAGATACTCAGTCACCTTCTGCATGCATTGATCACGCCCTCTGTTGGCCCACTGATTGTCAGGGCATCTGGAGCAGCTGATGGAGTCTGAAAAAATTTGTAAAGTAAGACATAGTTCTTAATATGCTGTGGTATTGCAGTTATCCAAATGAGAATCAAACAAGAGAGAGGAGAAAGCATGCCTTCTCCAACACTGAAATGGTAATCTTCGACTTTTGTCATTATGGGGCCCGATTCACAGGACTAACTTAAGACAAAATCCTAAACTTATTACTTTTAGTATTCACAGAAGGCATTTAATAGTAGTAAAGTTAGGATTTTGTCTTAAGTTTGACTTACGTTTGACTTAAGTTTGACTTAAGACAGACTTAAGACAAACTTAAGACAGACTTAAGACAGACTTAAGACAAAATCATAACTTTATTACTACTAAATGCCTTCTGTGAATACTAAAAGTAGTACGTTTAGGATTTTGTCTTAAGTTAGTTCTGTGAATCAGTCCCTACTTTCCATGGACCCCTGGGGATTCAGCACACCTACTCAGGGGCCCTCAACTGTTAAATAATGTTAGCAGGTTACCATGGTATAAATACATCAACTTGATGAATGAAATGAAATGAACATTTTCACCTTTCTGTAAATGTGAAGAAATTTGATTGGGAGCTATAAATGAAGTCGGTATCCTCAAGTGTAGCGAACAGTTCTATGGACAATTGATGACCTCAAACTAATGCACAAGAATGCACCGACAAAAACAAGGCATGGATTAGAAGAAAAAACAGCCAGCTAAAGCCTGTCCTATCGCTTTGTCTTGTTAAATCATGAGAATTGCGCAGGTGGGGTCTCTGGTGTCCAGTAGATATATATTCGGGTCCCTAGTAGTCAAAAGCTGCTGTTCTAGATGTTCCAGTAACCTGTGGTCAGTCCGTCTGTGGCTATATGTGATCTGTTGACTGACTGTGCCCATTATTCACAACCAATTCCTATTCTCTACCTGTATCCCTCAATGTGGTGGTCGCTCAGCTCCAGTGGAAATCTCCAGGTACAAGAGCCTTGGGCTTTTGAGCACCTGTCAGAGGTGTGATGATGTAATTCATGTTCTCCATCACAAACTCTACCTGAAACTGGCATTTGGAGTAGTTCAAGGATTTGTATTATGTTCTAGTGCAATGCACGGTGGCATGATCCTGTGAGGGCCACATACCCCCTTGTTAAATATTCAACACCCTCCTTTGTGAAGAAACCCTTGCTAACAATCCACACTCCAACAACCAGGAACAGTTTATAGATGTATGTCCATGGCCCAAGAAAAACAAAGGTCCTCCTATCTCTTATGGCTTGGAAGAGAGAGGCACTTGAGGTAGAACATTCCTAGTTTAATGCAAAATGCATATGAATTCACAACATTCTACAATTTAAAGTAAATTATTTTTGAAAGAAAACATTGGCAAGGATAATGTCTAAAATGGACTCAGTTATAAAACAACTGTGCTTTGCCTTTGTATACAATACCATACAATAACATCAGATAAAAGCTAGGACCCCTGCCCTTTAACAGAGAATGTATACATCTTACATACCATGGGGATGAACATCCAAGCACAGATTGCTATAAATAGGGCTAATATACCCGAATCTAAACTACATTAAACATTTCCTTGCATCAGGGTGTTTACCCCAAATAACAGGGTGAATCTTTTTTCTAGAATGCATCCCATGAAAGGCTTCTCCATAGCGATACATCAAGTCTGCAGTAGGTACAGTCTGGAATACACAGTTTCCTACTGCAAAATAAGTTAATAATTTAAATATGTCTCCTCATTTAAGGTCTTAAAAGTACAACATAAGCTGTGGTTTAGAAGTTAACCATGCTTTTCTTGCCCATCCCCTCATAAATAAGAAATGGAAACCCTGAGAGTGCACAAGGCAGGACAAATTACAAAGTAATACTGAAGACAGAAGTCCAAACCAACAAGAGTTAACACACAGTTGAAGACCTTTGCACCCGAAATGCCCCTTTTACACTGAACTTCAGACCCCACTTTGGAATTCTACATCATGGTCAGTCGTACATGAGCACCAAAGGACAACACTGGGATGGCTGTGCCAATATATGCTTTAAAAGAAGACAGAATGCCAGTAAGATATTGCAATTTTTTCAATATAAGGAGTTAGGTCCTGGGACGTGCAGTTGGATGGACCATTATTAAATACTTATACAAAGAGTTACCATCTGCATATTTCTTTTTTGTCTCGAATTTGAGAACTACAAACCAATATCAATTTAAGTTTGTAAGGTACGCTTTATTCATACCTATTTTATTTCATTATTTTTCATTGTTTCTGTTTTTTTCATATCTAAGAAAATCACTATACATATTTATTTACAAATGTACAAGACAACATATATATTCAAAAACATTCAACAATATATAGAGACAATTTCATCACATAGAAACAATTTCATCAACAGACATTAATTATCGTGAGGTGCCCTATCTTGACACCAAATAACAAAGCAACGTCACATTTCACTAGATATTTCATCCATAGCAAACTAATGCAGGGAAAAAGTAAGAAATACTCAAAGCAAAATCTTTCTGAAAGACCACACATGAATTAATTAGTCTAGAGGACTTCCAAGTCAATTACTTCTAAATGTGCTGACGCGTTTCAAACTCTGTAGCGTCAATTTTTGGGTTCTCATCAGGGCTCTGTTTTTTTCTACTTGTCTGTTTTTCAGCAAAAAACGGTCCACAGATTCGCTTTATTTTCTATGAGGGAGAGGTGTCCTTCTACTCTGCTACCTGCCTTCGGTGTCTTTTGCACAGGCAGCCCTCTTAATGCCTGTGCTTACACCTTTTATTAATTTTTCTGGAATTTTCTTCCTGTTTGTTCTTTAATCGGATGCTCATTGGTCCTTTTGTAGTTATTCGGCCCGTTTAGATAATCTTTTCGGCAATTGGCCACTAGTTTTACCAACTCCTGGCGGTGGATTCGCGGGAGCCGCCAAGTCTTCGTGTTGCTCAGCGCTCGCATGTCAGCGTCTTTTTCAGGGGGCCATTGTCACTACTGGATCTCTATTTCTTCAGCTAACCGGGACTCTCTGAATCTGTCTCTGGGCCCAGAGACAGATTCAGAGAGTCCCTTCATCCATTTAGATACCCCGGAGGCCCCTGACGCCACGGCTCTACTGGACCTTCTGTCAATGACACAGCTGACCCAGTGGGTCTCCAAACCTACCAACTCTAGGGGTAATTTGATTGATCTGGTATGTTCTAATTTTGAACTGCATACGCAAGATCCATCGCCTGTTCCCTGGTCTGACCATTCTCTGATTATCTTCTCCTGGGATATGGGGAAATTTTCTTGCAGGCCATCTTTGCCATCTGGCCCTCCCACCCGTAAGATTAATATTCCGGGGTTAATAGATGCCCTTAGTCACTCTCTGGTTGACCCCGCTGCTGACCTGGAGGGGGCGGTTGACCTGTTTAACACCGGGGTTAGCCAGGGAGTCGAATCCTCAGGCAAACCTTTACCTACCAAGGCTCACCGGTCTTCTCCCTCTCAGCCCTGGTACTCCCTTACTCTAAAGGAGATGAAACTGGGCTGCAAGAAGTTGGAACGGCAGTGGCGGATTGCCTATTGCCCAGTAGCTAAGTCCGATTTGCGCACAGCTCAGAGAATTTACTATACAGCTGTCAGGAAAGCTAAAAGCGATTTTTATACTGATAGAATATTGAAAGCCAATAACAATGGCAAAGAGATTTTCTCTATCGTTTAAAGCTTTATGTCACCCTGTGTGGAGCATAAGGCCTTCCCAGCCTCCTTAGGATGGGGTGAGGAGCTTTCCGTATTCTTTATTCATAAGATACAATTAATTCAAGAAAGTCTGGGTCTATCAGTGCCATTTTCGAACTCCCCCCCCACTACCTCCTCTCTGTATCTCCTCCAATACACTACTCTCGCAGTTTGCTTTGGCTGAGAGGTCTGACATTCTTACTGTCCTTAAATCTCGCAAGTCAGGCTCTCCCTCTGACCCCTTTCCAGCCAGGGTCCTAGCTGGGGTGGCTGATAATGTGTGTACTGACGTTATGACCACTGTCAACTGGTCTCTTCAGTCGGTGATTGTACCGGGACAATGGAAGCAAGCCAAGCTTCTTCCTCTCCTCAAGATGCCGACAGCGGATTCCGCTGTACCAGCCAACTATCGCCCAATATCTTTATTACCAGCATTGGCCAAAGTCTGCGAAAAAGTGGCTTTCCGCCAACTGGAAGCCTTTGTGGAATATTCTGGGACTCTACATCCGGCCCAGTCAGGCTTCAGAACTTCTTATAGCACAGAGACAGCGCTGGTTGAAATGGCGGAGGCAATCATGGAGTGCCTGAATGGAGGCGGCAGAGCGGCTCTGATTCTATTGGACCTCTCCACCGCCTTCGATACGGTTCCTCACCAGCTTCTTCTTTCCTGCTTTTCTGCCATTGGCATCTCCTGGGCAGTGTGGACCTGGCTGGAGTCCTTCTTAGATGCCACACTCAGCAGGTCTGGATACCTCATTTTTCATCCTCAACCAGGGAGGTCTCGACTGGAGTCTCTCAGGGCTCGACTCTGAGACCTCTGCTTTTCAACATCTATATGACTCCATTGATCTCCCTGGCAGAAGAGCTGGGTGCCAAAATCATGGCTTATGCTGATGACACCCAGCTTTTATTCACCTGGAATGGCCCGACCTGTGCACTGGTGCTGCTCAGAGCTGCCTTGCCGCCATGTTTACATGGCTGGCACAGGCTAAGCTCAAGTGCAATAAGGGGAAATCTGAAATCCTGCTGTATGGCCCATTTCCTCAACACTTTGTTGATGCCCAGTGGCCCTCTGATTTTCCCCGTCCTGTTTCGGAGGGTGGTCCGGCCAAAAACTTGGGAGTCTGGTTCGGGGAGGATTTAAGGTTCTCCGACCACATCAAGAGACTAACGGGTGTCTGTTTTGGCACACTCAAGTCGCTTAGTAGATTATTCCCTTTGCTCCCTCAGCCGGCGAAGGAAATGGTGGCTCGGGCGCTTATCTTGTACCATTTGGAGTATGCCAACGCACTTTTTATTGGCAGCCCGGGATATTTGGTGAATAGACTCCAATTGATCCAGAACGCGGTGGCCAGACTCTTATTTAACATCTCCAAGAGATCCAGTATAAGGAAACACCTGCGCGACTTTCAGTGGTTGCCTGTGGCCCAGCAGGTGCAGTTTAAGGCCCTCACCTTAGCCCATGAAGCACTGCATGATTCAGGGCCTTCTTACATTAGGAAACGTGTTGTCTTTTATACTCCTCGCTGATCTTTACGTTCTGCCTCTCACCGTCTGATGGCCACCCCCCGCTTCCGATGCTCTATACTGGGGGGTCAATCACTTTCGGTCAAGGTAGCCACGCTCTGTGACAGTCTCCTTGTGGCTTTGCGCCACACCCAGGACTTCCGTGCCTTTAAGAGACTTCTCAAAACCCCCCTTTTTAATCAGGCTTTTTAAATCTTTCTCCTTCCGCACGTCTGCAGTCCTTATCGCACCAGGATACTCTTGAGTAATTGTGCGTGTCTCTTATAACATAACATAACTCTGCACTAAAGCATACATATTTGTATTTTGTACAGGATCTCACAGATTCTGGTATTACACATGAGTTTGCTGTTGGTTTCCGCTCTGACACACCATGAGTACAAAAGATTTACACTGTGAGAATCCTTGCTAAGCCCTGTTAGGAGACAGAATACTTTTCTTTGCAAACTGTAATTTTGTAAGCATTTACACTTGTAATACTGTATGCCTGATGCTTGTATTGTGTGAAAGCTTACGCTCAGTACAGTATGCCCGAGTTGGTAATAGTGACAAGTCAATGATACCAGCGATAGGTTTGCCTGGTGAGCAGGGAAATGTTATGCCCAATGCCAGAGGTCTGCCAGTTTATTCTGAATAGTTGTTACAAAGGCAGTAGGCCTGGCTTTTTCCTTCTGAAAAGGAAATGGGAAAGCCAGTAGGAGTTCTGCAGTGGATTGTTTAGGCCGTAGAAAGTATGCGATTACATGAGACCTTGTAGATTACCATAGTATACAAGAGTTATGGTGTTAGTAGCACAATCTGACAAACCCTGGGAGTAAAATTTCACTCTGATGATTTTTCTTGGTTCCTGTTGAGAGGGGATGTATATTGTGTTGACAACTGCCAGTTTGTAATTTTCAACATTGTAATTTTATAAATATCTGCCAGGTGGAGGCATGCGTCTGCGAAATTCTAAACGCCAGGGTTGTTTCGAGTATCCAGCCATTGGTAACGGGGAGAGGCGTTATCCGTTCACAAGGTAAAAGGTATATCAGATTCGTAGCTGCAATCTGTTTATAATGAAAAGTTATGACAAAGTGGACTTTACTTACTTATTGTGAAAATCATGTATAAAGGGAATGCAGCTATTGCGGGTGGATCGTTACCACACTGTGCTGAGGCCTGTAGGCAGGTCCTCCCTGGACACTGTCATTGGAACCAAGCTGTACTCGGCTGGCCAGTCCATAACTAGGGTGAAACCGGTCCTGTGTTGCTTGTGTACTGGTCCAGGGAGGACCTGGCCTGGCAGTATGTGCTGGACAGTTCCGACTGGAGCAGGGTTAAGACTGTTTTTGCATACAGCTGGGTCCAAACCGAGGTGACATGGTGTGCAGGATAACGATGGATAGGGATGCAGCCCGAGTAATTACCAGGGGCTGAGATTAATGCAAGGATTCCACCAATCACTTTTTTGCATACTTTACTGATTATGAAAAGCATATGATTAAGTCAATAAGCATTTCAGGATAGATTGTTATTTCTCCGTATTAAAGCCCACAGATATGTTGTTGCATGAAATGTCATTTACCTTTATAGGGAAAGTTTTTAGTGTTGGGTCCTGCTTCTGACACACCATAGGAGGAGAAGATTTGCACTGTAATAATTCCTGCTAGATTCTCTTTTTAACTGTTTTCCAGGACCATGTAATAAAAACATTGTTAAATAATACATACATTCACATATATAAATCTGTATCCTTATACAGAGAGAGCTGTTAGGCCCTCTCGGTTCTGCCCTTGGTCTGTTTGAGTGTCATTTACACTCTGCTTCCATCCATGACAGTGAACTCTGTGGGGTAATGGTTCAGTCCACATCAGTCATTGGCTCTTGTGCACAGTGAATGACGGAATTTTCAGATGACATGTGTAAATCCTCCTGAAAATGGGTGCGCTTCAGTATCAGGGCTCGTTGTCCAGTTAGTTTTAAATGTTCTCCATTCGTTGTTTATCTTTAGTTTCTTTGCTTCTCTTTTTATGTGAACGTTTCTTAAGAGGCATTTCTAACTGGTTGATTGCTTGCCTCTCATTCTATCTGTAAAGCGCTACATTCCAATGGCTACTTCCTCTAAACCAGGAGAGCATTATGGAGCAGTGTTGTCCATAGTGTATCATTGCTTTGCCATTCCAAGATGGCCAACATGCTGCATCCACAGTGTATTATTGTGTTTCCATTTCAATATGGCCAACATGCTGCGTCCACAGGGTATCATTGTGTTACCATGACAAGATGGCCAATGTTGGCTATTAACATGGCGGCAATCCACAAAATTTAAAACTAGGATAGACTATTTACAATTCCTTTGCAAGGCGTACACTGGCCGCAACATTTAGTTTTATTGCGAAGATAAGCCCACTGTGTTTATAAGGCAATATGTTCTCATTTTTTACTTGTATTCTTGAAGTTATCTTGCATATTTTGTTGAGCATGTGTGTGTTTTATTGCAGTTGTGTTTAAGGTGAATGGAAAGACAAGTCAGTGAACTGATGAATGGATGCAAGAGTGCAAAGATGAGTGACAGAGCGTGTGTTTAGTTCCTTATTGGGAGTCTACACCAATCAGAGATAGAAAAGGAACTTTCCTTCATAAGCCAGACAAATTGTCGTTGCCAATGCTTTTTTCACAAAACATGTAGGAACATACATCATGAGACACACACACATGGCTTTACATGATGTTTCTCTTTGTGAATTGCTGCAAAAGGTCGTTGTGTTATTCTGCTATGGAAGCAGAGAGGGCCATATTTATCCAGTGAGGTCAGTAGTGGACGACAACCTCAGCTTCTGCCAGAACGTCTGGATTCATTTTGGTACTGAGGCTAATTCACTCAGGATATCCATTTCAGTTCAAACGTGTATTGCATTAGTTAACAAAAAAAAACACGATTACATAGGTAAAAAGAGATTTTAAATCAATAAGGATATTTATTTTTTAGATTTTTAGGATCTGTGTTTGGGTCATTCATCCTGTATGCTTTCACTCTCCTTTTCCTTTTTTTGAATGGCATTTAGTTTATGGTTCTGCAGGTGTTTTTTCCGTGTTTATATGTTTACACTGATGAGGGCTATTTACCTTTTGGTGGGGTATTATCAGTTATTATAGGTTTAAACCTAAAAGCGGACATCCTATGTATATGTGTGCTCATGTGCTGGGTCTGTTGACAGTCTTTTGGAATTCCCAGTGATAGGGGGTCTCTTGCAGGTTTTGTTCTAAGCCCCTATATTAATCCCCTTTATTCCCTGACACCTCCTTCCATGAAAATCACTTCTTAAGTTCATTTTAACAGGAAGTGTGCTTCACACCTCCACCTGACAGATGCCTTATGGGCTGCAATCTGACTCAGCTGAGGCCTTACTGCAGTGACCTGTAGGACCATGCAAGGGGTCCCAGGCCAGCAGCTGGATCTCTCACAGAACAACATATCTCCTTGGTACACTCCTATAGCGGCATATAATTCCTGAAATGGATGATTAGAAAGTAAAGAAGTTGTCAAGCGCAACCCTGACCTGTCCCGTTGCTGACCTCTCCTTGTGAACAGGGAACACAGTCAAAGCAGCACGTGGGCTCCCCCTCTCTGGCGGCCCTTCTGTACCCAGGAGGACAACTCTCACTACAGACAGAGAATGGAACCTGTAGGGAGAGCAAAAAGGAACTATCAATGGAGGCAGAGCGCAGAAGCTGTGGGAGGAGCAAAAATAGACTATTAATCAACGACAGAGCACAGAACCTGTGGGAGGAGCAAAAGGAACTATTAATGGAGGCAGAGCACAGAACCTGTGGGAGGAGCAAAAGGAACTAATAATGAAGGCAGAGCGTGGAACCTGTGGGAGGAGCAAAAATAGAATATTAATGAACGACAGAGCGCAGCACCTGTGGGAAGAGCAAAAGGAACTATTAATGAAAGCAGAGCATGGAACCTGGGGGAGGAGCAAACATAGATGATTAAAGATCGACAGAGTGCGGAGCCTGCAGGAGGAGCAAAAAAGAACTATTAATAGAAGCATAGCATGGAACCTGGGGGAGGAGCAAACATAGATGATTAATGAACGACAAAGCGCAGAGCCTGCAGGAGGAGCAAAAAGGGACTATTAATGAACAACAGTGCGCGGAACCTGTAGGGGGAGCAAAAGGAACTATTAATAGAGGCAGAGCACGGAACCTGCAGGAGGAGCAAAAGGAACTATTAATGAAGGCAGAGCACGGAACCTGCAGGAGGAGTAAAAATAGACTATTAATGAATGACAGAGCGCGGAACCTGCGGGAGGATAGATAGAATAATTTAGCTTAGGAAATAATAATTTAAGAGATCAGCTTTGTCACCATAATAGCAGAATTATCATAAGCTTTATTTTGGCAGATTAATACTTTGAGTGATTGTACTCAGGATTCTAAGTGTACAGAGCTTGGAAGGAGAAGAACTTGTATATGAAAGAATTTCGTGTCTAAAGGACGGAAATCTGTTGTCGTAAGTGTTACTATTTATTCTTAAATACAGTATTTCAAAGCATAGAGGAAGTAGAGTGACTTTAACACAGAAACAATTAATATAGTGAAGAACTTGACCCAATGTCAATGGGGTGCTTGGGTGGGTTAACAGAACATGAAGTAAGGTAATCAATATTGTTTGACAATTGTGTTTAATTTAAGGGATTGTGTCTGGCCCAAAATAAGATAGGCAGATCACTATGGCACAATAAACAAAGATTATGACGTTATAAAAGTGTGAGAGAGACCATTTTTTGAACACTGGCTTCGTTCTGATTGTTCCAGGGTAACGAATAAGCAACGAGTATTGATGAAGTAGGATACAACACCAACGTTCTAAAGTTATAATATAATGAGGTACGTCCATATCTGATTGAAGAGTACAATGGAGAAATTGTATAATAGATGTGAACAAATGATGTTTAAGAAGTGGGTGGATGCTATGTACTTGTAGATTGTTATATAGGCAGGACCGACAGGGGTATCCGAATATGGTTTATAGTGTTGCACATAAATGAAGATTATCTTTTTTTGGACTTATATTTTGTAAATATGGATTGTAATATTTTTTTTGTTTTTTACTTTGCAGCCCTGATGATGTCCTAAGGAGAACGAAACGCGTTGGCTGCATATAACAAAAAGTTGCTTTGTGGAACAAATGATCTGAATGGAACAATTGTTACATTGATTGGATTCAAGAATCAGAGAACGTTTTTGTTGGAATTTGAACTTTGACTTCATGAAACTCTTTTGTATTGGATCAATGAAAAAAATTAAAGATTGAAGAATAAAGAAGAAAGGAACTTATATGGACTTTAACATTTGATTCATTAAATTTGAATATAGATGCTCCTTCCATTTCCATTTTTCTTGTTGTCATGTCATTGGTCTTAAC
Organism: Lissotriton vulgaris; assembly: GCF_964263255.1. Classification (NCBI taxonomy): domain Eukaryota; kingdom Metazoa; phylum Chordata; class Amphibia; order Caudata; family Salamandridae; genus Lissotriton; species Lissotriton vulgaris. Next base: position 2,896,299 of record NC_141692.1, on the reverse strand, counting down.
AGTGAACCATAGGAAGTGAAGCGACACAACTAAGAAAGATTCCATTGAACTTCTGTCAAATATCTCACCAGTGCATACTGAGTATTTCCCTCATCGTTGTTGACTTGTATACAAATTTATTCCTACAAATCCATCATCTTTTTGGTCTCCCTGTTGTGTCAAAGTTTTGACTGTGGTCACTCAGGAGCTCAATGGGGCTGCAGTGCTGTCATCATCATCTTCTTGTGTAGTCACTCCCCATTTTGTATTGTATCAGTAGGTATGTTTTCCAGTCGTCTTTTATATGACTTGTCCAGTCTCTTTGGTTTTTATCTTCTCCCTTCTCTATTGGTTTTCTCCTGTATGGTTCCTTCTCAACACTTTACACTCTCTTTCTCTTTTTTATATATCTCAATCTGAAGTCTTCCTCTTTAAAACAATTGCTTCATTTCTTTTGCCTTTTTTCCCTATATATATATATATATCAAGTAATTATAAATCCTGTTCTTGTAAGCATTCTGTTTGTTCATACTTTTCTAATATGTTACATTTTGGGTCACTAATAACCCTTGGAAAAGCACTACGGTACGCTCGCATAGTTTGCGAAGTTTCCACTACTTCACTCTACGCAAATTGCAGGTAGCGCTGTACAAACACGTGTAGCATAGCGTAGTGCAGCGGTCATTTTTTGCTTGCTCGCTGTCCTCAACGTCAAGTTGGCGACTGCAACCAAGCAAAATGACATCCCGGCGAGACTTTTTCCTTGTTCACGAACAGCAACATCAAGTTGCCGATCACGAACATGGAAAATAAACCTTCCGGCGAGATTCTCAATGCGGGGAGGTCAGGTTTCTCATTGCGAGTGGTCACGTATGCTCGCGACCTCTCACGATGAGAAACTACCAGTCCGCGTTGAGAAAGCTGCAGCTCAAATAAAAATCTACTCGTGCGGCAGAAAACTACAGCTCGCAGTGTGCAAGATGCCATTTTCAATGATTGCAGAGTGCCGGATGCTTGTCTGCACTGTGCAATCATTGAAAACAGCATCTTGCACAGTGCGAACAGGGTACTACTCAGTTCACGTAATGCTACGCATAGCTAGCGTAGTGCAAAGTGCATTTCGCATAGCTACGCGTAGTGCTACTTTGTGAACTACTCCCAGGGTTAGTAACTACCTGGAATATTAAAGGATTAAGTAATCCTATTAAAAGGCAACAGGTGCTATCTCAAATAGCAAAGTTAAAAACTGACATTATTTTACTCCAAGGATCTCATATTTCTGAAAATGAAGCTTCAAAGCTGAAGAGATGCTGGGTGGGTCATGTGTTTAACTCTCCATCCTTGGGTAAGAAAAACAGAGTTTTTATTTTATGTCATAAAAAATTGCATGTTTCTGTTGTTCAACAGGAAACTGATACTGAATGTTGTTGGGTTATTGTTAAGCTTCTTATAGATAAGATTCCTTTAGTTGTTTTTACTCTTTATGCCCCTACTTTGGTCGACAAGGTTTTCTGGACTAATGTTTCTGATAAATTACTAACATATGATGATGACTATATTATATTTAGTGGTGATTATAATCAAATCCATGACCCCATTCTAGATAGACACACAGAATTAAATGTATCTCCTCTAAATTGCACTCACAATTTGCATCTACAGTACGACGCAAAGCGTTGGTTGATATTTGGTGACTTTGTCACCTTGACCTTAGGGAATATAGTTTTTATTGGGCCCCACATCATTCACAGTCCCATATTGATAACCTTTTTCTAAGTAAATCCTTAGCTCAACATGCCAGTCAATCTGAAATTGGTTCAATCTTAATCTCGGATCACGTCCCTGTACTTATAGACATTGATCTTATCCCTTTTTCTTCTCACCCAGGAAGAAGGTGTTTTATTAATTCCCTACTCCTTGACAGTATTTTTTGTCAAAAATGTAATTCCTTTGCCTCAGAATTTTTTACTATCAACACTACCTCGGATTCTACCTTTGTTGTGGTGTGGGTTCCTTTATACAGCTGCCAGAGGTTTTATTATACATTTTGCATCACAAAAGAAAATATCGTTAGATGCCCAATCCTTTCAATTGCTTAATAAAATAAACAATTAGAATATGCATATTATCATTCTATTACCGAGTCCTCTTTAAAAAATCTTATTGATGCTAAAATTACTTTTAATGGACTGTCAACTGATGCTACTTCCAATTACCTATTGAAAAGTAGTTCTCGCTATTATGGAGGCCAAACTAAAATGGGGAAATTACTGGCTAACTAATAAAAAGTGAGAAAGGAATGTACGAAAATAGAGTCTCTGCAAGGTCTTGTCAGTACTCCTATCATTAAAGATAAGGATATTTTAAACAAATTTGTTTAATTCTATAGGGATTTATATACTCCTGCAGCCTTACCAGAACAGTCTGATCTTCTTTCCTATTTCCTATTACCTCTCCTTCATCGAACCACTTTGATTTTGAACCTTTGGGGACTGATATTTCTTAAGCTGATATTTCCCATGCTGTTTTGGTGTTACGTCATGGGAAAGCACCTGCACCAGATGGCTTTACCATTGAATTTTATAATCACTTTCCAAAAATCCTTTTGCCCAATCTTTTACTTTTATTTCATTCATTTTCTGATAATGGCTCTTCTCGAGGCAGGTTCCAAGAAGTATTGATATGTTTAATTCATAAGGATGAGAAGGATCACTCTCTCTGCAAGAATTATTGTGTTATTTCTTTGGTCAACACAGATTATAACATCTTTGCAAAAAAGTTGGTACTTCTTATTAATCCTATTCTGCCTGACCTCATAGCCCCAGAACAGTCAGGTTTTGTTAAGGGAAGATTAGCAACTGGCAATTCTCGAGTCCTTTTTAATGTTTTAAGTAAGGCTTCTTCCTTGAATCACCCTATTGCCGCGATTACCTTAGACGCTGAAAATGCATTTAATAGGATTGGTTGTGACTTTATGTTTCATGCTTTGAACACATTGCTCACATTTCTTTATTATACTCAGGTTCCCAAGCTTTAATTTTTGTTATTGGTAAGACTTCTGATTACTTTCCACTGTGTAGGGGGTTACGACAGGGATGCCCTTTATCGCCATTATTGTTATAGAATTGGAACCTTTTAAAACTAAAATTAGATAAGATGATCATATTACTGGATTTCATTTTGGTTCTCATCAGGTTAAAATGCCAGTTTGCGCGAATGATATACTTTTATATTGTTCTAATCATGAAACCTCTCTTACTCCTTTTCTTCAACAGGGGCCTCTTGTTCTGAACTCTCAGGTTATCGTCTCAACACTGATAAATGCAAAATTTTGCCTTAAATGTTCTGTGTGAGAAGCATCATTTCGAACATTCTGGGTTCTCTTGGCAACCAATTAAAATCAAATGTCTGAGTTTGCGGGTCGCACGTTTAATATCTGAAATGTTAAAGTTAAACTTTGACTATATTATTAAAAAAACTAAACGACACCATTAATCGCTGGCATTCTCTTTTTTTATCCTGGTGGGGTCGCCTGGACTCAATTAAGATCATGCTCTTTTCTCTTATATTATATATTATTTCCATGATTACTATTCACATTCCTGAATATTACTTTAGGAAAATTGATTCCACTTTGATAACATTCTTGTGGGAAAGGTAAAGCATCTCGTATAGCCTTGTCCTCTTTAAAGAAAGACTATCCTAATGGAGGTATTAGGTTTCCTGACTTTAAAACTTGTATGTTCCGGGAAGTGAGGTTAGTATAGGTTTTGAGTGAGTCTAATTCAGATTGGTGAGAAGGGGAGGCAGGATCAGCAAGCCGAGAGGGCTGGGGGAAGTTTTGCTGGGGAGTTCAAAGACTGTGATGGCAGTGGTAGGTTTGAGTGGCTGAGAGAGAGGTAGTCGAGAATAAGAGGGGTATACATGGGTTGGGGGCTTGTTTGTGATGTGCTAGTGTTTCCTTGTCGCAGTGAATTTCTCCGGCGACGGGAAAGGGTTGTCGAGGAGGGAGAGGGTGATGGGGATAGGGATGGTTGTGGCATGTGGAAATGAGGAGGTTCCCACCAACCTGAGAGTTCCCAGATGGTGTGCTGGGTTGCCACTCTTCCACACAGTGTCCCTGCCTACCTGAGAGTACCCAGAAGGTGTGCCCAGCTACCACTCACATACTCAGTATTCCCATCTATTTGAGAGGGCTCAGAAGGTATGCCCAGCTGCCACTCACCCACAGAGTGTTCCTGCCTACCAGAGAGTACCCACAAGTTGTGCCCAGCTTCCGCTCAAATACACACTGTTCCCACCAACCTGAGAGTGACCAGAAATTGTGCCCATCTGCAATTCACATACACCATGTTCCTACCTACCATAGACTGCCCAGAAGGTGTGTCAAGCTGCACCTAAACCAGACAGAGCTTCTCCCTACCTGAGAGTGGCCAAAAGGTGTGCCGAACTGCCCATCACCCACTCAGAGTTCCCATCAACCTGACTGTGCCCAGAAGGTGTGCCGGTTGCCACTCACCCACACAGGGTTCCCGCCTCCATGTGAGTGCCCACAATGTGTTCCCAGCTGCCACTCACATACAGACTTCACACCTACCTGAGAGTGCCAAGAAGGTGTGCCCAGATGCTACTCACCCACACAGTATACCCGCCTACTTGAGAGTCTCCAGAAGGTTTGCACATCTGCACTTACATACAGTGTTTCCACCAACCTGAGAGAGTTTCCACAAAGTGGGCCAAGTGGCCACTCATTTACAGAGTTTTCCCGTCTCTCCCTGAGAGTGGCCAGGTGTGCCATCTGGTACTTACATACACAGTGTTCCCACTTACCTGTGAGTGCCCACCTGCCACTCACATACAGTATTCCCACCTACCTGAGAGTGCCCAGAAAGTGTGCCCAGCATGCACACAGTGTTTCTACCTACTTGAGGGTGCCCGAAAGGTGTTCCCAGCTGCACTCACATACACAGTATTCCTCTTCCCTGAGAGTCCCAAGAAGGTTTGCCCATCTGGAACTTACTTACACAGTGTTCCGACCTACCTAAGAACACTGTGGATGTTACCTTAGATTGCCCACAAGGTGTGCTCAGCTGCCATTCACCCACATAGTGTCCCCCCCCCCCCACCTGAGAGTGCCCACAAGGGGTGCTGAGCAGCCACTCACCCACATAGTGATTACGTCTATTTGAGAGTGCCCAGAAGGTGTGCCGAACTAGCACTTATATATACAGTGTTTCCACTAACCTGTGACTGCCAATGCAGTGTGCCCAGCTGCCACTCACATACACAGTAATCCCACCTACCTGAGAATTCCCAGAAAGTGTGACCATCTTTCTCGCATGCACACATGGCCCGATTCACAATGATAAACTTATACTTTTGTTTAAGTTTACTACTTTATGGTATTCACAAAGGTAAACTTATACCGAAAGTCTAACTTTACTACTTTTTGGTATTTACAAAATCTAATTTTACTACTTTTCGGTGTTCACAAAGGTAAACTTAGACCAAAAGTCTCACTTTCCTAGTAGCAACTTGCCTTTGTGAATACTAAAAAGTAGTAAAGTTAGACTTTTGATCTAAGTTTACCTTTGTGAATACTAAAAAGTAGTAAAGTTAGACTTTTGGTCTAAGTTTACCTTTGTGAATACTAAAAAGTAGTAAAGTTAGACTTTTGATCTAAGTTTACCTTTGTGAATACTAAAAAGTAGTAAAGTTAGACTTTTGGTCTAAGTTTACCTTTGTGAATACTAAAAAGTAGTAAAGTTAGACTTTTGATCTAAGTTTACCTTTGTGAATACTAAAAAGTAGTAAAGTTAGACTTTTGGTCTAAGTTTACCTTTGTGAATACCAAAAAGTAGTAAAGTTAGACTTTTGATCTAAGTTTACCTTTGTGAATACTAAAAAGTAGTAAAGTTAGACTTTTGGTCTAAGTTTACCTTTGTGAATACCAAAAAGTAGTAAAGTTAGACTTTTGATCTAAGTTTACCTTTGTGAATACTAAAAAGTAGTAAAGTTAGACTTTTGGTCTAAGTTTACCTTTGTGAATACTAAAAAGTAGTAAAGTTAGACTTTTGCTCTAATTGTACATTTGTGAATACCGAAAAATAATAAACATGCACAAAAGTGTAAATTTACCTTTGTGAATCGGGACCACAGTGCTTCTATTACTCGTGAGTGCCCAAAAGGTGTGCCCAGCTGTCACTCACATACTCACATACAAATTCAAAACAACTTTATTCGGTTTTCGTTATGAAAGCCATAAAAGTACAAGTATACACAATAAAATCTATTAAAAGCATTAAATTCATAGTATGTTAAAAATGATCTTTCTTTTTCAAAAAGGACAGAACATTTACTAGAGTTCATGTTTATGGCATCTCTAAGATTTTCATAAGTTCATGCGATGCCTAAGACACAATTTAAGGTAATGTGCCACAGATTTTGACACTACTCACATACATTCCGCCTCCCTTAGAGTGCCAAGAAGGTGTGCCCAATTACATACACAACATTCCATCCTACCTGTGAGTGCCCAGAAAGTGTGCCCACCAGAGTACCCAAAAGGTGTGACCAGGTGCCACTCACATACAGAGTGTTCCTGCCTACCAGGGAGTGCCCAGACGTTGTGGCCAGCTGTACACACACATACACAGTGATCCAACCTACCTGAGAGAGCCCATCACTCCAGTGGATGGCACCAGCGCTAATGATGATGTCTCTGCCCCTAGGTGCAGTTGAGTCCAATGTGCCCACTTTTACAAGCTGGAATTGTTCTTCAGCAGATATCCGTATATTGAGGATGTGATAGGTGGCGGGGACATCTCCGTTTGCATCAAAGAAAATTTCATTTCCAGTGCGAGTCTGAAAGCGAATGTGTTTCAGGTAGTGAAGGATCTGAAATATGAGAATACAATTAAAAGCATTGCTTCATGCTTGTAATAGCAAGGTGAGCAGAATAGACACAGCGTCCTCTATTACCAGCCTACTAACCCTACTAGGAAGGAATAGGCAGGCCCCAGTGACTCTCAAAAGCTGTTGTTGGGACATTCCTGCAGCCTCATCAGCAGTCAGTGACTGCTCTACACACAGCAAGAACTTTCTGAGTTTGGGTCCAACCCTCACCCAGCTGATTGTTATAGCTCAGCTGGACCTCCATGTTTGTGAGACTCACACAAAATAAATCACACTTTAAGTCTTTGAATGAATCCCTGACCTCCAAATTCCCTGTGAGGAATCTGAGTCAACGGATCCAAGCGCTGACAGGGGGGGCTGTGTTTCAATTTAACAACTGTGGTTTCTTGCCCTTGGTGTCCTTCTGCCCCCATAATGGGAACACCCAAACTTGAAACCAAGGGACATATTTACAAGGAAATGCCGGAGCACGGAGCTGCGGCAAAATTTGCAGCGCCGCTCTCTGACATTCCCAAAACGCTGTGTTATCCCTAGCGCTGGCGCAAAAAATAGCTGCCCAGTACCAACATAGACAGCCTTGCACCATAGAGAAAAGGTACCTGTGTTAAAGGGAATGGTTTTTTATGTGCTGAAAGGGACGGCTTCCTGCACATAAACAATCAATAATGTTGTTTTGCAATTTCTATTTGTTCTGCAGAATGCAGAAAACATATAAAAAGCAAAGTGAGGAGAAATTAAAGTATTTCCCGTCCTTGCGCTATTCTAATACCTGCTATTGTATAGCATTCGTTTTTGGCGCTATCTCAGATGTACACATTCTTCTAAATCTGGGGCAGCATCAAAAAACAATGTTTTTTGCAGTGGAATGCCCAAAGCAACACTCATTGCAAGCCCCTATCATGCAGATAACTACGTAAAAGAGAACCATATTTACAAAGCGGTATTAAGACACAAAATGTGACATCTGATGCAACCTGACTTGATGTGCCCTGGGTCCCTGCTAAATCAGGTTCCCAGGGCCTGTGTTCTTTCCCAAGACGGTACCTTTGTCAAAGTGATTGGCACTTCTCTGGCCACAAGTAAGCCCCTTGTAAAATGTGCTGAGGGCACTGTGACCAGGGAAGACCTTTAGGACTGCAGCACCTATTGTGCCACCTTTAGAGGCCCTGCACCTTGCTACACACACTGCCACTGCAACCTCCTTGCTTTGGTGCAGAGAAAAGTGAAAAGTCAACATTGTATACAAACCTGTGTGTCATGCCTGCAATCCACTGCCTAGGGCTTAGGTAAGTCAACCCTTCTAGCAAGGTGCACTAGACACAAGGTGAGGGTACAGGTGTACGAGCCCTGTACCCATACAGTGTCTAAGTTCATTCTAGACATTGTAAGTGTAGTAAAGCCATAAAGAGTATATGGTCAGGGAGTTGGTCATTATGAACTCCACAGCTTCGTAATGGCTTTACTAAAAACTGAGAAATTTGATAGCAACCTTCTCAGCACATTAAACTCACACAGCTGCCAGTGTGGGATTTAATGTAGAAAGCACGCAGAGGGCATTCTAGAGATGCCCCCTGAAAATTGACCAGCCCTGGTGTGGTTCGTGAATGGCTGCATGCCATTTGCCACCACCAGACTGGTTTCTGGACCCCTGGGTAGAGAGACGATACTCTCTGGGTCCAGAAACAAAACCCATCCTGGGCAAAGGTGTCATGCCTCATCCCCCAGGATGGGCTGGGTCCATTAAAGGGGAAACTTCAAAGGCCTATCACCTTTGGACGCTGCCCCTACCTTTTGCTGCTCCCAGCAACTTGCTCCCACAGGTTTTCATCCCCACTTTGGGTGGGAGATTCAGCAAGAAATCCAATCTTGAAGATGAGGGGACTCAGCCGAATAAGAAGAGGCTCA